>NC_133783.1:51774592-52102109 GCF_003597395.2 Chelonoidis abingdonii
AAAAGTCTAACGCTCCACAGGTTTTTAAATAATGAACTTTTAATAAAGATAAGACAATACCAGAAAAATCTCCGATCACTTGGCAGTTAAGATTCAATACAGGCTCTGGGCTTATAAAATAGGAATAAGAGTTAATCAGTCTGATTAAAAAGATAAGCCCAATTAACACCCAGTCCAAGCAATCAAAACACCCATGTAAATACAAAATCAAAGCACACACAACGCGAATTACTTGTTCCTGGTTGTAGCCTCACAACTTTATAGTAGAATATTTGAAAGAAGATGGAGTTGAGAAGAAAAGCTTGTTTTATCACACCGGGAAAACAAAGACCCGAGTTCCAGTTCCTCCCAGAACCTTAAAAAAAAATCCAGGTCTCTGATGGTCCTGGTCAGGTTTTTTGGTTACCCGCCTTTGTTCACCCCTTTACAGGTAAAAAGAAATTAACACTTCCTATCTACTTATGACACGGCCAAATCACCGACAGTGTAAAATTTCACTGGAGGTGATTTCCTACCTAGAACTTAAACTAAACAGAGTAAACAACCAGGATGCACCTTTAACATTTACTAGTAAGCATGTAAACTACAGTACTTTCTCACATCTTAAGGAAAAGTTTAACCACAGTGTATTCCGGGAAACTCTCGCGGGAGAGTGATCAGCTAACTTTGTTTAGAAGCTCCTGAATGTGTTTGAATTTCAAAATCAAAAAATCGTGAGAGCTAGACCAAGAAGAAGTGTCTTGTTGTTCCCTTTGGCTGTATAAGCCACTTTAGCGCAGCATGGTCAGTTGGGTAGCTGGAACCGCCATCCCCACGTATGGGCGTATAGCTTTTCAGGGCGTAACACAATGGCATAGCATTCCTTTTCACTGACTGACCCAGTGCTGTTCCCTCCGATAGTTCTTGCTAAAAACAACGCAGGATGGAAGTTCCTGATCTGGCCTTCCTGCTGAAACGCTCCTATACCGCACGCTCAGATGCATCGGTGGTTATAGAATGGTTTGTCAAAAGTCTGGGGCCCTTAGGACGGGTCAGACGTGACGTCAGCCTAAGTTGGTAAAGGCTCCTGACACTCATCATGTCCATTTAACCGTAAAGTTGGCTGGGTATTCTTGGTCAGGTCGGTCAAGTGGTGCAGCGATTTGGCTGTGTGTGGTCAAATCGCTCTGTGTACTCGTACCTGCGGACAAGCAAGAAGGATTGTGACCTGTTTTTTGACTTTTGGGACAGGCCAACTTTTGGATAGGTCCTCCACCTTGGCCTGTAGGGGTTTATGGGTTCCTCGGACCCACCTGGTGTCCGCAGGTAAGTCACTCTGTTTTGGCCATTTTGACACTTTTTGGCCTTCACGTTAGTCTGCTGTCGAATACGGTCAAAGACCTTTTCAGGTGTTCTAGTTTCGGTGCCAGAAGTCTGAAAAAATGGCCACATCATCGAGGGTAGCAACTGCATATTCTCAGTCCTGCAGTAAGGACCATCTACCAGCCTCTGGAAGTGGCGGGTTGCAATTTCGCACCTGAAAGAAGTAAATAAAGTCAATACACCCCTGCATGGGTGACGAATGCTGACCTTTCCTTGGCAGGTTCATCAAGCGTACTTGCCAGACCGCCCCTTGTTAAGTCTATTGTGGAGATGAACTGGCACCGTCCCAACTTTTCCAGGATAGCTCATCGGTGCCGTGGCAAATTCGGATAGTGTCTGGACGAGTTACCGCATTTAGCTTACGGTAGTCCACGCAAAAGCGTATCCTCATTGGTATTGGGTACAGAACCACTGGAGATGCCCCATGCAACTGGTAGATTGAGCGATTATACCCATCTGTAGCATGTTCTGGAATCTCCCCGCTCTATAGCAGCTTGTGCGTGGGGGACACCGCGGTTTAGGGTGGTGTTTCTAACTGGGTGAGCATTTACCTGTGTCAATGAAAGTGGATGCCGTTCAGTCCGTCCTGGAGTTGGCTGAGCAATGTTGCGAAGCTGTGCATAGCTCCTGATTTGTTGCCGATGGCTGGCAGAACGTTCAAGGGTGTTGAAGGTTCACCTCTTCCACGCCCCCGTCCTTCTTCCCATCAAAGTAAAAGTACGCCATCAGGCACTCAGCATCCCGCTCCCTGGACTGTAAACTGACAACACCTGCAAGTCTCTGGAATAAAGGGCTTGAGAGAATTAACATGGTACACTTTGGGTTTTAGTGAGGATTGGGAATGCTATGAGGTAGTTAACAGTCCCAGGCGCTCTTGACCGGGAATGGCCCTCCATGATGCTTCCATGCTTAACAGTCCTGTTGCGCCTTCAAGACCATAACGGTCTCCTCCTTGAAGGAACGTCTCTGGTATGTTTATCCATGACCAGCCTTTGTCTTCCTGAGTATCCCTTAGGTTTTCTTCTAGCAAAGGGCTAAAAAAAATGTCGGAGAATGTTTTGTAGGTTGCCTGACAAAGTCCAGACTGTTAGTTTCTGGAGAAGTGTGTTACAAACCCTCCATTTGTTGCTCTTAACCACTGAATGGCTCCCTAACTTCGTGGCCTATCCAACTAATTTCAATGGCGATAAAACTATTCTTGGGATAGTGGTACAGCGTGGCTGTATAGCAATAGAGCACCATGTTGCACAACATTGTCCTCAGTTCGTAGAAGTAATCATTGTTTTCACGAATTAACGGATCATGGCCAAAGTTACCAATTACCTTCACAGGTCATTTGAGATTTCGAGTTGTGTAGCGAGGTTGGCAGTCCAAGTGATTTCAGATCGATGAATTTTCCACAAGGATCTATTGCATGGTGCCTGCTAGGGAAAGTGTATGATCACTGATTCTGTAAAGGATAGTCGGGTAGGCACATACCTATTTTCCCTAGGCGAAAATGTGTCAGGCTGATAAGGACTGCGCACAAGGTATATGCTGAGAATATAGGCTTATGGTTGTATCGGCTGTTTAAGGTCTCTTCCGTGAGTTGGGCATAGAGACTATTGCTTTTCTGGCCTATATGCGGTTAGGGCAAAGGGCCCACACGAAGTAAGTACGGTATGCTTCCCCTGGGGGTGTCTTTCTCCAGACGAAGAGGACCCAGCAGAAGATCCACAGCTACTTCGCTGAACATTTTAGTTATGAGTGACCGGTTTTGGGATTGGTTTTTGGTTAGTGTTTGGGTTTTTGTTAATTTAAGGTCAATTTATGGGGAATGTTGAAGAGGGCCTGACCAGATTTTTTGTTGTTTGAGTGTTTTTTGTTTTTATGCTATGAATCTTGGTGCTTTCACCCACTCTTGGCACAAACTCACGAAGCTATCTGGTGCTTTTTTTCTTGAGTTCATACTGGGCACTTCTGCCCATTGGCCCTTCCCAGTGGAAAGAGACTTTCCCAACCTTCTTTGATTCTGTTAGTAGCGATGTGTTTCCAGCATGCGACATTGGCGATGATTCATGGGTCTATAGCTTAAAGCTCCCACCTGTATTTAGTTGGAACCACACTAACCGTTGTGCGGGTTGCTTGCCGATTTACTTTCCTGCGTCCCGAGAAACGTATATCTTGCACTTGCGTTGAGAGAAAGGGGGCCCGAGACGGCCTGCGTGACGAGGTAGAGGTGAGGAATCATACACGTATGAAAAGGCTGGAAAACGTGCATGGATAGATATACGGTACAGGCGAGAGGGGCTGGTTGACCCTTGAGGACGGAGTCTCGGTGGGTTGCTCCGTCGACCCCGCGATCACCCGAAGGGACAGGCTCTCGAGAACGACTTCGTTCTGCGAAGGCTGTGCGATAGTCCATCGCGTCCTGGTCTGCATCTGATGACCGACGGTTCCACCCTTAGAGGCTGGCGGACTTACAGTCAGTTCTGCCTATTCAGTAGCTCGTGGGATGTACTGTATGGGTCACTATTGGCTCCCTGGGCAGGATATTAGTTGACTGCAGATGATTGCCGTGGCTTGTGCTCGCGGTGTACTGGCTGGCATCTGCTCTAGGTCTCTAGTCTTAAGAGAGCTCACTTGGTGCTTCTGGCGTTTGCGCAGGGTTCTGACTACGTAGTGTGGTGTGCAGCATTGAGCTTGTAGACGTGTGCTCGCTCTCAGAGGCATGCTATCTTCACGATGGTATTCCCACGCCCGGGGCTGGAGACTGCGCGGAGGTGCACACGGTCGCGCGGCGGAGCGGCCTGTCTGATAATCAAAGAGCGCAAGCCATGCCACCCGTAGTCTCTGCACTCGTGATCGTCTTGCGAGTGTCCGAGAGACACTAATATCATGCGAGTGCCTTTTGACCAAGCTAAAGACGGCCCTCATCGGTCGGGGCTGTTATCCCTGGCTGAACACACTGACGAGGGATGGTCCATGGTGGAGCCGGCGCTCTCCATCGTCAACTATGCCTCAACAAGGAAGTAACTCGACGCCCACTGTTGGTCTAGGCCCTGGCGGCACCATATGTCGAGGGCATGACAGGGTCGCCTAATCCAATTAGGCCTTCTTTTGCCACCTTCACTTGGTTGGCCAATGCTCTTCCGCACCAGTAGCATGGGAGTTTGCGATAATTTGTTTCATAGACTCGCAAATGTGGGCACACTATTGACAGCCTTTTGGGTGAATACTGGGACAGTGCAGTCTCAGCTGATGAGACATATGTGGCCACTAAGCGGTTTGTTTTGACAGAAGCGAGCGCGTACTAACAGATCCGACTTAGGAACTGCTGGGCTAATAGATGTAGGTGAGGCTTCTGGATCGAGTCTGTAGTATGGTATTCGGCCCAAACTTTCAGAGACACAGCTATATTGCAGTCGGCTCCTCGTGCTCCTCTTGACTTCACTGCGGTCTTACAAGCGTCTCTCTCGCTATGATAACCGAGAGCCACTACCTTCAATGTTCCCCCTTCGCCTCCCTCCACCGAGAGGTGAGATTATGAAGAAGGTCATCCTGGTGCGCTCTTGGACTTCGCGGGTTAAGTGGCTACAGCCGAGTCCGTCAACACTAACTGCGACACGCCGGTGTTAGACCGTTGTATTGGAAAAGATGTCGGTTTTGGGCCATGAATGAAGGGCGCAGGTGGGCCTAGGATTCGTCTAGATACTGTCAGCCGTTACGATTCACATCACTGCTATAGCATCTTCGTCGCACGAGATCCACGCGTCACTGGCTGAAAGTAAGTTTACTCGAGAGAAGATCGCTGGTGAGGTGGATTTAGGATAGGGTGTCCTGTAGCTTTCCATGGTTATTGTGATGGTGTACTGTATATATGATTGCTGAGGCGTTAGAACGACTGTGTCTGGGTATCGCTACGTTAGCTTGTTGGTAGGGGTTTGGACGCTCGGGGTGGGGATTGTAGGGTTTATTGTCGGTGTGGTCCTGGGGTTTTGACGTCCCACCCCCTGTTGAGCAGCTGGAGCCTGCTTTTCCTATGCCTGTCTGTCTGCCCACCTTTACCTCTACCATCCACTTTGGAGCGCATGAGGGCTCCTCTCGCCGACACACAGATGGCCTCACCCTGAAATGGAAATCCCCGACCATCGCTGGAGCGCAAGCTTGGAGCCTTTGTTAACACGGGAGCTACGGACGTCCTCAGAGGAAATCCCGCAGCACCCTCACCTCAGACGCATGGGGGGTTGTCGGGGTCACGATCGAGTGACTGTTCCCCAGTCGGGACCAGATCCAGCCGCTACAAGTCGGTGAGAGTTTTGGGTTTTTTCCATCTAGGATGCTCCGGCGCTGTGTGGCATGCCCAGGAACAACCCATGCAGCAAGGAACTTCGAGGCTAGCCACGTAATAGGCCAAGGTACCGCACGCCGATCGGGCTGGCAGTCGCTGACGAGACTGTTGGGAAACCTGGTTTCCCCGACTAGCGACAGGCTCACACGAATTACCTTGTCGCACCACCGCATGCGCGTCAGACGCAGTTGGTAATCCAAGGGGTTATGAGGACGAGATGAAGGCACCAACAGCGTCGAGTCCCCTGGTGGAGCATCGAAGCTTGGAGAAATTTTTTGCGTAGAGAATCCATCTGGAGAGTCTCTATATGTGACCAGACGAGCCTGACACTGGCAGGTAGTACGCCACGGAAGCTGTGTCTCGGGAGCTGAGGGCTCTCGGGTTGAAACGGAGCATCATATACAGAGGTGGTGTTGGGACTACAGGACATTGCGAACAGGAAGTAGGCGTCGAGCGTGATCAGAAAAGAGAATCCGTGAAGAGGGGCAGAGACCCAGGGACCGATCGAGTTGCTTCCAGTCACGGTTCGATGTTGGCACACTGGACTGGTGGTCTCTCGGTCAGGCCATGGGATCTGGGAAGTGGGAAAGGGGACCCCTAAGAAAATGGCGCCGCCACGTCTGCTAAAGGTCCACAGCCATCTATGGTGGCACGTGTGGCGAGTGTCCTGCCGGCCATCCCAGATCAATGCTATACACATAGCATTGTTATCATTCAAATGGGGTCCCGCCCAGGAAGGGAGGGTCTTCGCGGGGGATTCCTGCCACACGCTACCCACCACCCATATCTACCGAGGCACACCGCTCCGCGGCATTGTCCGAAGGCATGGGCCGATAAGCTCTCTATAAAGAAGGAACTCGGACAGAGGCGCGTTACCACCGGGGTCATTCATCTGCCTTGTAGCTGTCAGTGGCGGCGGGGTAGAATAGGTAGTGCCTAGATGTCTGGTTCGAACGGCAGGACCAACCTGCGCAGCGGCAGGGGATAAGGGCAAGTTAAAAGGCCAGCCGGTCAAGGGAAAGGTATACTCGGATGACGGAGGGGGAAGGACCGGGGTGAGGTCGTCCCAGAATCAATGGCCCGCTGGCAGAGGTTCGTGCACCTCGCCCTTGCATAGACTGGGGGTCAGACCAGGGCCCAGATCTTCCTCAATCAAAGATGAAGGGATATCGCGCTCCACCACCCAGGCCCTCCCTCGCAGCACCCAGCCGCACCTGTTCTAGCTACACACCTCGCACTCGCAGTCCAGGGCCGATTGAGTGGCGAACGAGGTGGGCGAGCTAAGGAGTTGCTTCCTCCTGCCTCTTTGGGGCTTCCACTTCGGGAAGGGCCTCCGAGGAGGGCGCGTTCATTACCCTCCAGTGCCTGCCACGTTACATCCAGCCACATTACTTATGGACACTGGTCGTTCACACATACCAGGTTCTTTTTGTGGTCAGATGGCTGATAGGCATCGTTCATTCGGTGCTCATCTCTTTACTCAAGCTTACTCCCAGAGATTTTGGCACTCAACCACCACTTGAGATAACGGCATTGTGATGAGGCTCAGTGCCTTCAGCATGCGCCGATGTCTGCGCGCCTGCACTAAAAGCCTAGCCTCCATAGGCATCAATCACGTGGCTGAGGCCCTAACGAGGGGTACCGATTGGGGGTGCAAGGCAAATAGGCGGCAGGGACTTCGCGGAGGTCGAGGTGGTGCGGAGGACTGGCACAATCACTAAAATGGCGCTTCGTAAATCTTGATTCGAAAACAAAAAAAACCTTTCGCCACACCCGCACAACCATAAAAGTTGGGTAGGGGGATAGATTTCCCCCGGGTTTGTACCCTCTCCCAAAGCTCCTGCGTATTCCGACGCTGCAACCCTCGCCTCTCACAGTGGTGGATTCACCAACTGAAGGGAGGAGAGGGGCATCTCGCGGTTGCCGGACACCGGCGCAGAGAGCTTATGTGTGCTTGGTGCCCGTGTTTGCACTGTCACAAGGAGTTTTCACATGGCGGACTGTGCTGTGGGCTCCAGCCTGGTCCCTCGGGACGCTCCCTTCTCTTCGTGATCGAGGCCAAAGGGCAAATCCCTCCGGACCATGCCCCAATGGACGCCGGCAGAGGTAGCACCCGGGCTCCCACGTTGAATAGTGCACCGGTAATGGGCCCCTGGTAGGGGGACCAGAAAGGAACCCCTCGAGTGGCCTCCCCGCCACGTGCCGCCAGTGGCAGTTAAGCTGCACTTGCCGCGGAAACGAGACGGTTAAATTGATCGGTGACGGAGGGCCGGGGTCGCCATTGCAGCTCAAGGGGCAGAGGTGCACTGTATGACGGAGATGGGCCAGCCCGCGAAATCGCGTGCAGTCAATTGATGCGACGTACAGAGGGCTTCGATGTGCACAGCGCACAGTTTGGCCTGAGTCAGGTAAAGGAGGGACTGCAAAGTACTAGACCAAGGGCGGACCCCAAGGTTCTTCCAGACGTGCACCAGGGGGACGAACACAGCCCTTCACTCCTTTTTACCAGGTGGCATAGGGCCCCATGTTATACACGTCGATGCCATGCCCTTGTGCTTGAGACGCAGCCTCCGATCGTTAGTGAAGAAGACCACACACCAGTCCCCGTTGTTTACTGCATTTTTTTCGTACGGCCCTTGTCGTCGTCTGACGATGGGAGCGCCGTTCGGGTCCTCCCACCACTCTCTCGCGACCGATACCGTTTCTGCGTGCACCGTAAGGTCTCCACTTGTGGGCGAGGCGGGCAAACTGCCTAGGAAGGCAACGAGAACGCGCGCGTCTTTCTGGTCAATCTGCTCCCACTAAGGGTCCCCCTGTCTGCGTGTGAGCCACGCTGTAGCTGCCTGGTGGTGGCAACGCAGTGCTGGTCGCAGGAGCGCGGCAGGCCCGGGAGGCCGCCGACAACCGGTCGTGGGCGTACGCCCTGGGGCCGGGGATGGACAGAGCATACCTCTCGCATATATTCCTGTTGTGTAAGCGGAATAGCGGTGGAGGGATGCCGCAGCCGGGAGCGGGGTGCGCAGATGGGGGACAACGTATCCCCATGGAGGGCTGGCCTTTCTAAGTGGGGCCTTACCTCTATTACCCCCCGACCATTCTTTTTTTGATATGTTCACGGAATTAACTGGGGGACGGCACAATCCCCCAAATCAAAAGGTGGGAGGAAGACATAGGAGACACAGCAACGCGGAGGACTTCTCCCCGGTATTCATCGCGTAAAGCTCTGCTAGCGGCCAGTTGCCCAGCAGGGGCGAGGTAGGTAGGAGTCGGCCACAGCCGGCCGGCTTGTGGAGGTTGGAGGTCATGTAGGGTAGTGGACGACATTTGGGGCGAGGTGCAAGTGAAGGAGCGAATGAGGATCAGCGCGAGGGTGTTCTCCCCCACTGGCATCCCCGCAATAAATGAGAGTGGGGAGGGGGCGTGAGACACAGAACAGGGGGGGAGGGTGAACAGAAGAGGAGGCGACCGGCAGCTGCCTGCTCGCGATCTTAAGGGTTATCACTGACAGCAGGGGATTGAGGGACGCCAGAAAGGAAGGCTACAGGGGCGTGGGCGAACACAAGAGACGCCATAGCGGTGGACATGTGACGACACAGTGGTTCTCGCACCGATGTTTCCTCAGAGGAGAGTTCCTAATGGAAGCCTCCCTCAGTTGCACTGCGGGGATGTGTGCAGTAGAAGTTAGTGACAACGCAAGAGGCGAGGGGCGGGGGAGTGCAGTGAACATGAGGAAAGCTTACAAATGGGGGAAGTGGGCAACAGCGATGGAGGATGGGGAACGTGGCGCGACGAGGGGAGGGAAAATCCATAATCCAGGCTTGGCGGGGAGCACAGGTGGGGGAGAAGAAGAAGGAGAGGCCGGGCAAAGGGGGCGAGGAGGGACCACGGCGACAGATGCAGGGCTGGGGCAGAACTAGCAGTGCCGCAGAAGGGAAATAGGGCGGTACAAAAAGGAAAGGGGCCGAGTCCAGGGGGAGGGGGAAGTGGTGCCCGACAGGACTTGTGCAAGAGTAACTATAAGGGCTGCTGCTGCGTGCAGCGAAACAGATGGAAAGAGGGGTCGTGGATAGGAGGAAATCATGGCGATTCGCAGTATCAAGTCCAGAAGGCAGAAGTCCAGTGGAGCCGTAAGGAAAACAGCTCCATTTTAGCAAACCTGCGGCGGGTGTGTTGGAGGGGCAACGATAGTAGTAGGAGGCGAAAGGGGAACACAGATGGACGGCGGCAGAGAGGCTCCGCGAAAGCACCTTCATTCACCTACTCTTTACTCTCTCCACAGTCTCAGAAAATGTCTCATCACAAACTACGAAACCTGCACAAGCTGAACTATGACCTTAGAGCAGGGCTTTTGAAACAAGAAAAATAAATCATATACAGGTTCCTACTCCTGGGCTTGTCTGGATTCTTATTTCGCCAGTGGCCAACTGCGCTCGCGGGCCCCAACTATGGGTACAAACATCCACCGTCAGGTCCAGAATCACTTGGGCAGCCTTGCAATGTGACAAAAATCTGGCTGTGCTCAGTACATGTGCTGAACCGCTCGAACTCAACCCAAGCTTTCTTCATACCCCGTGCTCCCCCAAACAGATACCAGTCCAACACCCCCAACCCAGAAGCACAGTTAAAAAAGGGTCTCAACAGAACTCCCATTGGAATGGAGATTCCCCCCATCCAACAGTGGTCTTCACATGAGTCTTCGCGTCCAGCAAGCAGCGGTCTCACTACTCCTGGCCTCCTAGTCCTCACCTCCTCGCCCGGAACGCCTCCAAGGACTTTAACGGCCAGCAACTGCTACAGCACACGCCAGCAGCTCCAGGTGGTTGGTTGGATCTGGTGGCGAGCAGGGCAGGAGGGACCGCTACTATTACTGCCAGGCTCAAGAGTGTCCTCAGCAACACAGAGCCGGGGTCCGCCACTGCCCCATCTCTCTGGGGAACAAGTGTCTCAGCAAGCCCGCGCCCGCCAATTCCCCTGCGGGGTCCACTCAAACGGGCTGTAGTGAGACGACAGGAAAAGGGGGGCCGACCATAAACTAGCCAGCCATGAGCAAGCATAGCGAAGCAGAGGCGTCGGGCTCGGTGGTGTCTAATTCCCAGCCAGGGGAGTGGCAGCAGGAGCAGGAAACAAGCAGTAAGCAGCAAGCAGCAGCAACAGCAGCAAGTGAGGGCCAAAGTGCCCACAAGTAAAACAGCAAGGCAAGCAGCCAGCAGCAGCAGCTCCTGCATCTCTCCTCTCTATGCAAGCGAGCGGTCGATAGGGAGAGGATACTTCTGGCCCCCTAGGTACGAAGCAAGGATTCTGGATTTCTCCTGCGAGACATGTTCCCTGGGAGGGGAACTCCAAGAAGCAAGCAGACGAGACCGGGGCTGCACTAAGAGTCAGTCAGGAAACTGCTGAATACCATTAAAGCGCAGACAGGCTGATAGAAACATCTGCAAACCAAATCAAAGGCAGGCTATTCAGGGCACCTTGGGTTTAAAAAAGGAGCTCCATTCCAGTAGGGAGGGGGAGTCCAGAAGGAGAGGAATGTGTGTGAAGGAGCTGGGAGAAAGAGGTGCCCAAGGAGCTGGGAGTGGGAATGCTGCTGAGGAAAGGAGTACAAGCGTACAAGCACACCAGGAGGAATGGTCCTGTGTGAAAGGAGAAAAGAAGGTGTTTGGGGAGGAGGCCAGGGCGAACGTAAGGACCTCTCCCAGGCGATCGAGTTTTTGACTGTCATGCAGCGTTACAAAGAAAGGCCACTCATAATAGAACATGGCGTGAATGCCAACAAGGAAGCCCTGGCAGGAAACCCAGAGTAAGAAAGCAGGAAGCTGGGTTCCAACCCAACCTTTCCATCCTCAACTCCTGATCAGAACAACAGGAGGAGTTGACCCCCCGGACTGCTGGAAAGACATTCTGATCTGAGGTTGACGTACACTCTGCCAATACACGCACCACTCGTAAGGAACCTATCACCACCAAGGTAACGAGGAGATGAACTCTTGTCAATGCAGCCCACACATTCACCAATAATAGTCCATAAATGTGCTAGTATCTCTTGGGGAAAGTACTAGTCATTAAACTTAGCTCCGTTCTTACAGACCTCTGAATGGGTGTGCTCTAATGTTAAAGTTTCTGAGACAATAGAAAGTAAATTGGCAGAAAAAAACTTTTCTCACAACACATTCTTCTTGCAGAGCTTTTTCTTCCTTGCTTCTGATTCCCAATGCCCTTTTGTAGAGCTGTGACCATAGCATACCTTTCCACTAGGCAGAAAAGAATGATCAAGTATTTCCTGTTTAAGTTTGATTGATAGTGTACTTGTAAGAAAGCTGGAATGCCAACTCTGGATATGCCTACAGGACGCCATTAACCCCACCTTAACACAGGTGTTTGAGTCTTCAGTATTCATCCGTAAAACATGACTCGAAATTTTAATATGAAGGTATAGACAATGAGATGAATATTAAAGCAATGTTTTGAGAAAAAGTTTTAAGAAAACATTTTAATAAGATAGATGTATTATACAAATGTTTCTTGCAAAACCCTAAAAAATCAAATTTGGCGCTATTAACGATCACACTAACTATGAGTTTTTTTATGAACTGTTGACTTCCAGCTTTTCCCTCTCGCTTCCATTTTACTTGTATCGATCGTAATTCAACATGCGCTTACCTATCCGGTTGCTGCTCTGGCTATTTGCAGACATACAATACGCGTACAGAGTAAAGTTACCTCTCACGGGTTGGCACCTCTATTCTTGCACCCTCCTGGTCACATTTGTCTGGATTAATTGCTTCTGGAGTGCAAGGGGGAAGCAGGGCCTATGTATCAATGCTTCTCCTTGCCAAGCAATATAGCATGAGGAAGTGGCCAAAGGGGAGGGATATGGAATAAGGGGTAAGAACTGCCATGGCTCATAGCTCTAACACTCTAATGATTCTCTAACCTCTCACTCTGAAGGCAAAACAAAGAGGGTAATAACCCACACCATCTGATCAAGAAGCAAAGAGCAGTAATACTCGGAGGGTTGTCACACTGTAGCATAAGGCAAGTTGCCCCAACTGCAGGAGAAAGAGTAAGATGCCAAAAGAAAAAGAATTCTCTGAAGGTTACACCTGTGTGGTGACTCTGTGATTCACTTTCCTCACAGCACCTGAGTGGCGGATGCCTTCAATCACTCCTATAAAGCTTAACATAAACGAGTATTTTTTCCACACCCTTTTACCTTACTGTAGCCTCACCAGTGAAACAATGCCACCACTGAAGGCCAAAAAAAACGCCTCATCAGGTTTTGTTAAAAAAGAACATTAAATATAAGAGAGAAAGAAAATACAGAAATATCATCACACTGGCATGGTTAAGATCGTCAATAGGCTGGTCTTAGAGCTATGAAAATAGGAATAAACAGCTGATTTTAGAGATATAGCCCAATTAAACAGTCCAGCAATCAACAGCGCCATTGTAAATACAAATCAAAGCACTAGATCACAGACTGATTACTTTGGTTCGGACCGTTTGTACTGTACTACAAAAGAACGGAAGGAATGTAAATCCTCGTGATCACAAAAGGGGATTATGATAGCATTGGTTGGTGTCGAAGGAATGTTGGCGTTTATAGTGGAGGAATAGGTTTGGAGTGAAAGAAAGATGGCAGTTAGAGAGAAAAGGGCTGTTTGAGAGGAGCGTGGAACCTCGGACAGCCGAGGACGAAAGAGAGATGCGCCTGGGGGTGAATGTTCCAGATTCCTCCTGGCACCGCCAGTACCTGCTTAATAAAAAAAGAAGTAAAAGAAAAAAAAAAAAAAAAATAAAAAAAATAAAAAAAAAAAAAATCCAGGTCCTACTCGTCTTTGATTGGTCCCTCTGTCAGTGGTGTTTGGTTCGCCCCCTTGTATCACCTTTAACAGGTAAAGAGAAAATTAACAACTATAACCAAAAAACCTGACCAGGGACCAATCAGAGACCTGGATTTTTTTTTAAGAGTCTGGGAGGGAACTGGAAACTCAGGGTCTTTGTTTTCCTACTCGGCTAAGGGAGTTATGCAGGATTATCTGAGGGCTGAATTGAGCACTGTGTGAAAAAATTAGATAGTTGGAGAGGAGTTTCTAAAGATCACATCATGTTATTTTGAAGATGTCCTTGGCTGCTTTGGAATGCTTAAATAGCAGCAGTAGCCAGGAATGTTTTTATTATCTGTATTTGCCCAAGAGTTTGCAATCTTTCCTTTCACATATGGACCTTGCCATAGTTTTCTATTCCTTTGTCGCCTTCAGATTAGATTAGTGCAATGCACTGTACATTGTCTTGCACTTCGAGATCACTTGGAAATTTCAGCTGGTGTGGAATGTGGCTGCTTGTTTAAAGATATTGATTTTATCCTATAAAGCTCTAAATGATTTGAGTCCGGATTGATTCTGAAAGCACCTTTCTCCCACACTACAGCAGGTGGGATAACCCAAGAGGCTTGGACTAACAGCCCCTGGTTTAAACAAGAGGGAGCTAGAGATGGAGTCTTTAGCCAGGGATTCTTGACTTTGGCACTTGGTTCCCCTATTGATCCACCGGCATCTATTGATTGGGTCATACCACATATATTGGGGGACACCACAAAGTTTTTATGTTCTCCCAGGTTTTCCTAAGGAAATGATTGAATGAGGGAGAGGGGGTGATGTGAGGATTTAGCATGGATTTTAGTTTTAAATGTTGACCCAATTGTACAGTGTATAGATTTTAATTAATTGTCTATGTATATCTCACACTTTAATCAGATTGAGTGAATAAAGACTGTGTTTGAGATTTGGTGGCCCCACAACTTTGGGTTTCTCTCTCAGCTGTTGCAGGCCTAGCACTGGGATTTTGCAACTCAGTCTTACCTACATGTGTTATGTAGACTTAGTTATATGTGTCAGTTAAGGTGATGGAATTGCATTACATAGCACTGTGAGTTTCTGTTATGTAAGAGAGATGCTAAGAGAAGATACCTATTCTCATGCTGAGAAGTAGCTTAGATTCAGAATAGCCTCACCAATTTCAATGGGACTACTCATGGAGTAAAGTACTACTCAGCAGGAGCTAGAGTATGAAAAACTGGACCTAATATTTTAATAGGCTTTATGTGTAGGTTCATTGGGATGGATGCCATACAGGTAAGTGTGACAATGACAACATTTTGCACTGCAATGTAAAAATAGAATACTAATGCATTATTCCTTTTTGGTTATTTTAGTTGTAAATCCATGTTTGGCATCAGCTTTGCATTCTAAGTGTATTCAGATTCAGGCATTTGGATATAACGTGGTAAAGCAGTGCTCCGGGGGGCGCTGGGCACTCTGGTGGATCAAAGCAAGTTTGATATAACACGGTTTCACCTATAACACGGTAAGATTTTTTGATAGCATTATATTTGAGGTAGAGGTGTACAACAATCCTGTTTACTAACCCAAGAATATTACTAGACTGCCTCCACCCAACTAAACTCATATTGTTTGACTGATATGTCATATTTGTGATTCCACTAAACTTCCCAGATCCTTTCAGCAGTACTGCCCCTAGCCAGTTATTCCATTTGTACTTGAGCATCCGGTTTTTCCTTTCTGTAAGTGAAGTACTCGCCCTTATCTTTATGAATTTCATCTTGTTGAGTTCAAGATCTATTCTCCAAATTTGTCAGATCATTTGGAATTTCTAATCCCTGTCCTCCAAAGTACTTGCAACTGCTCTTGCTTGGTGTCATCGCAAATTTTATAACATACTCTCCACTCTCCATCATCCAAATAATTAATTAAAATGTTAATATAACCAATCGCAGGACTGACCCTGCAGGATCCCACTTAGATATGTCCTCTTCAGTTGACAGGCAAAACCCAGCTGATAACTACTCTTTCAGGTCCATCTGTCAACCAGTTGTGCCCCCTTAAGAAATTTCATCTAGACCACATATCCCTAGTTTGCTTATGAAGAATGTGTAAAAAGCCTTACTGAAGTCAATGATATAATCATATCTATTTTTCCCCTCCTCCCCTTTCCACTAGCCCAGTAACCCTGTCCAGAAGACAAATAAGTTGTTTGCCATCTTTTTTTCTGAACAAACCCATGCTGGCTATCTTTATAATCCTGTTATTCTCTAAGTGCTTTACAATGATGTTAATTTGTTTCAGTACCTTTCCAGTAATGCGCAGTTAGGCTGATGGGTCTATAATGCCCTGCTTCCTCTTTGTTCCCCTTTTTACAGATAGGTACTTTTGCTTTCTCCAGTTATCGTGGGACCTACCTGCGCTCCATGATTCTAAAATATAATCACTAATAGTTCCAAAATGCTGGCAAGCTAGTTCTTAAATACCTAGAATGAGTGAACAATAACATATTTCATTACTCATTGAAACAGCTGAAATCACTCACACACCCTGGTACTATATTTTCAGTTTGTACTTGGATATAATTTAATAGATACTATCATTCCGATCAATTTAATCAAGAAAAAGCCTCTCAGAACTCACATCGTGAACAGAAAGCAGTATTAGCACATAAGCAAACTTGTTTCCTTATAGCTATTTATTCAACATCTCACAACAAGTAATCCACCATTGAAGTTTAAGCTGACAGAGCAAGCACCTGAGGAGAAAGAAGGATGACAGATAAAATTTACTTGAACAAAGTCAATCCTTTGGATGCTATTTTGGACATTTGACACAAAGGCTATAAAACAGACAGAATCTGAAACCTTTTCTGCAGTGACCTTGGTTTAGAAACAGATCTTATTCTCTAGCACTATCCGTGCAGTCACTTCTCACTGTATGTTCCTCATAACATATGCCTGGAAATTCGTCAACTGGCAGCAGAAGGATTCTATTGAAATCACTTGATTTCTTGTTTTCTTTTTCTTCTTACTCACAGTTGTGCCTGAGGCCTTAATCAAAACCAGGTTACTAGCAGGACTGGGGAGATTCTGCAGTTGAGCCTACCTCGATGATGTTGAGCCATGTTTTTTCAGACTCCTGGCCCGAACACCTAGAACACCTGGAAAAGGTCTTTGACCGTATCAGACAGCAGGACTACATGTTGAAGGCCAAAAGTGTCAAATAGGCCAAACAGAGTGGACTTACCTGGGACACCAGGTGGTCGAGGAACCATAAACCCCCTCAGGCCAAGGTGGAGGCTATACCAAAGAGTGGCCTGTCCCAAAGTAAAGAAACAGTCCAATCCTCTTAGGCTTGGCGGTATACAGGCGATTTGTACCACACTACAGCCAAATCGCTGCACCAGCTGACCGACCTGACCAAGAAGACCCAGCCAACTACGGTTAATGGACTGATGAGTGTCAGGAGCCTTTACCCAACTTAAGGCGACGCTCACGTCTGACCTGTCCTAAGGGCCAGATCTTGACAAACCATTCCTAGTAACCACGATGCATCTGAGCGTGTCATAGGAGCAGTTTTCTGCAGGAAGGACAGATCAGAACTTCCATCCTGTCGTGTTTCTCAGCAAGAAACTATCGGAGAGGGAAAGCCACTGGTCAGTCAGTGAAAAGGAATGCTCATGCCATGTGTACGCCCTGGAAAAGCTACGCCCATACGTTTGGGATGGCGGTTCCAGCTACAAACTGACCATGCGCGCTAAAGTGGCTTCATACAGCCAAAGGGAACAACAAGAAACTTCTTCTTTGGAGTCTAGCTCTCAAGATTTTGATTTGAAATTCAACACATTTCAGGAGCTTCTAACAAAGTAGCTGATGCACTCTCCCGCGAGAGTTCCCGGAATACACTGGTTAAAACTTTTCCTTAAGTGTAGAAGTCTTGTAGTTTACATGCTTACTAGTAAATGTAAGGTGCATGTGTTGTATTACTCGTTTAGTTTAAGTTCTAGGTAGAAATCACCTCCAGTGAAATTTTACACTGTCGGTGATTTGGGGGCGTGTCATAAGTAGATAGGTAAGTGTTATTTCTTTTACCTGTAAAGGGTGAACAAGGGGGAACCAAACACCTGACCAGAGGACCAATCAGAGACCTGGATTTTTTTAAGAGTCTGGGAGGGAACTGGAACTCGGGTTTTTTGTTTCCTCGGCTGGGTAAACAAGCTTTTCTTCTAACTCCATCTTCTTTCAAATATTCTACTATAAGTGTGAGTACAAAGGAACCAAAGTATCAGCTGTGATGTGCTTTGATTTGTATTACATGGGTGTTGATTTGCTGGACTGGTTTAATTGGGCTACTTTTAAATCAGACTGTTATTCCTATTTCTTATAAGCCAAGAGGCTGTATTGACATCTTAATGCAGTGAGTATTTTTCTGATTTTCTTTTCTTTATATAAAGTTCTTTTTAAAACCTGATTGAGGTTTTGGTTTTTCTCTGGTGAGGCTACGGAAGGAGGGGTGGAAAATCTCTTATGTTAGCTTACTAGGTTTGAAGGCATCGCCTCAGGGGGAGGTGATTACCCTCTTTGTTTGCCTTCAGGAGTTAAGTACTGCATTGCCCAGGCTCACCCAGGGAGGGAAGCGGGGAGCAGATAACGAGGAGACAAGGGGAGGAACTTGTTTTCCCATTGAGATAGGGAGACCGGGTCTGGGTCTTGGGGTCCTCCCGGGAAAGTTGGGAGGCCAGAGAGGGGTCCCCCAAGGAATTTGGGAACCCAGGCTGATAGTAGCCTCAATACTATCTGGTGGCAGCGAAATAAGATCCAAGCTGGGTATAAGCTTGGGGAGGTTCACAGTAAGCACCCAGATTTTGTACGCTAAGGTCCAGATTTGGGAAAGAGTTTACCACAGGGGCCCCATTGTGCTAGGCACTGCACTAGCAGATACTAAAGGAGAGTGGTTTTCTTTCGTTGCCTTTGAAATTATACTCTCGCTCTCAGACCCTGATATCCTTATTCAGACAAGCTCTCACTGAAATCAGATATTTCACATTTCACTGAAGTCAGTGGAAGTTTACCCAAGTAAGGGCTGTCTGGCCTCCGATAGGCAAGAAGGATATGTCTTTACTGCAGAGCTAACTCATGTGAGCAGCCGCACTGCAAAGTTGTATCCAAGTTGCTGTGTCCTCACCAATGCTGCATTCACCTGTGTATGTGCCTAGGACTTCAGGGCACACATCCCATTGATCTTGTGCCTGCAGTAAGCTGAGGCACTCTGATTCTTTCCCAAATGAATTGTAGGAGAACTTGTCAGTCTTTTTGGGCCCATGATTGGAACAGTGGGAAGGTATTGGAGGACTATCAGCACTAAAGTGCTTTAGCCTGCATCCTCACTGCAGAATGGGCAGGTTCCAGCCCAAGTGAAAGCCTCACTTGGGTGTTAGCCTATACCTCAGGATTGACCAGCTAGCCCTGGTTAAAAGCACCACAAACTTGGCTCAGAAGTTGCATATGTGGATGGGAGCGGGGTTGGAGCAACACCCAAGTAAGAGCCAGGGTTAACTCTGTGGTGAAATTCATTCTACTGCCTGGCATTTGTTAGAGGTGGCCTCTCCTTCCTAGAGTCCCCCATTGTTTACATACGTAATGTAAGGTTGTGCCCATTATGCTCAGCAGTCTAAAAGCAGCCAGAGACTGATTCATAATCCTTTTTTGTGGTGGGGAGCTCGCATACAATACAATTGATGTCACAGCTTTGAACTACATGGCTATCATTAGCAATAGTCTGAGAGATGTCAAATGTATTGTAAAAATTGTTTTCACACACATTTGACTATTTATAAATAGTACTGACTATTCGTCTTCTGGTGACTGTTCAAGCTACTGGGCCAAGCAAGCAGTTATTTTTGGAAATGACTTATTGACTGTACTTTCACCTGGTCCAAACATACATATTTTTTCCCACAAAAACTATTTTAACAAACGTGTAAACTCGCTTTAAAAACACTTTCCTCTTGAACCAGGCAACCTTATATCAGTCAGGATAGTCGAAGGACTGCTCACATAAATCTCTGTGCATTTGATCTGCTCGGGTTTCCAAGTGTCCTTGCTAAGATCACCTGGGCTTGCAGGATCCTGAAGTCAATCTTGTCTCTTTTTTAGGTTATGTTCCCTTTTTAACAATGACCTAGAACAATGTCCCACCATGCAGCATACTTTAAATGAAAATAAAACCCCATCCTTCAGTGAATACAAACTGTATGACCATTAGTCTGATGATGCACAAAAGTGCAGTTACTATGAAATAATACGCATTAATAAAGTGATAGATAAATAGTAACTGTATTGGAAACACAGGTTCTTGTGTTAACTTCACCATATTTTGTCCGGATATCCATGTACTTGTAACACCAGTGCTTCGAGGCCAAAGCCAAAGTTCACTGAAGTCAGTTGGAGCCCTTTAATTGATTTGGATGAGGCCATGTATTAACGTTGTGATCACAGACCTTCTGTGGATCTTGGAATAATAAGGCAGACCTGAGTAGGTCCATGAATCCCCGTTTGATCTCAGATATGGCCATAGAGAATGTATAACATAATCATATGCATCTTTTGCAAGATGGTTGCCCACATAGCTGAAATAGGAAACAGACCTTTTGCCTTTTGTTGCAGCTTGTCATGTCAATATGATACATTTCTCTTTTTATCAGTGAAGATGTGGATGAATACGACGTCCGTGCATTTCCTATAGGAACTTCAGCATCATCCTTCTGAAAATAAGAAAAAGTAGTTCGTGGCAAACATTTTAAGGGGAGTATTAGTTTTTCTTCTGAATAAATTCTTCTGAATAAATTAAATTAACAGACTAAAGCAGTTTAGGCTAAATGTTAGAAGACACATTAACAACATTCTTTTCTGCTGGCATGGATGACTGAAATCAGAAATATTTATTGGGAGTACTGTGAGCACATCCAATGGATATAAAAGTGGGGAAAGACATTTCTGGTCTCTAAATGTTTTAGTGCAATTTTGCTATATTTAAATGATGATGCTTAAATAGCATATTTATCTTAGTCATAGCATTACCCGCACTTTGTCAAAACAAATAATTCAGAGACAGAGGCTTATCTCAGTTACGCTTATGTAACCCCATTTAAGTCAGTGGAGCCTCTCTGTATTTACACTATTGTAACCAAGAACAGAATCTGTGGTTCAGCCTAATAATTATTTTGCATGAAATAATGTTAAAGAAAGAGAGAGAGAGAAAAAGAGGTGTTTTTTTGTTCTAGGTTTATGTAGCAAAAGCAGCAGTAGTGTCACATTCCAGTATTCATGTTTAGGCAGCCTTTATATAAAATTATATAAAAAATTATTCTGTGAAACTAATTCTAATAAGGTGAACAGTGTTCCTTAGAGAAAGGATTGTCATGCCCCACTTCTCTTTGACAGCACTGTTCCTGTTGCAGAATATGGCCTTTTTGTTTATTATTTGCAACCATTCACATTAAATTCTTAAATTCACAGGAACAGACTGGCTTTCTGGTTGGTGTGAGGTCTTTCGGTTTAGTTCTAGACAGCTGTATCTAGGGTTCTCTGAAAACTGGCATTGATCTGTTATTTCAGAATGGCCGACCATTGGAGTTAGTGATGGAGTGATCTGGTCTTCGGTATCTGATGAAATGCCAATTCCATGAAAAGATTGTGCTCAAGGGAAAAGAAAGCTACCAGATGGTTTCAAGGGCTGGCACCTAAAGTGTGTGAAATTTAGATATTAAACGAAGTTGCAATGTTTATTTTGGACTTCTTGAAATTGGAGTCAGTGTGGGGGAAGGGAAGACTTTGGGAAGGGAAATGTGTGGTCATCAGAAATGAAGACAAAGCCACATGTTAAGGACTTTAGAAACCCTGGTAACAATCATCAATACACTATTTATTTCAGTACTTCGGAATAGCATTGAGCAAATTATTTGTAATTATTAATTTACAGATGATTTTAGCCCTTTATCTGTTAGCAAATTGTCCTTCACTTTGATTTTTACAAATCTGTTAATTATTTTAAATTGTTTGAATACATTGTGTGAACATATTTTAGTCTCAAATATTCCCTTGTGCTATTAGAGTAGTTTCTATTTTGTTTTTCCTGATTCATGGTGCATGATAGGTCACTTTACTCACATGGGAATATTTCCACTCCCTGACTGGATAAATGACACTTTTTATAAGAATATGATTGTCTCAAACCTTTCTGTGAATAACATTCCACAAACAGCTTACACTTTGGCTTTCTTAAAACATTCTTACAAACACACATCGCTGGCATGAATGTTCATAGAAAATAAATCTAAAACGATGCAAAGCCTGTTGACACCAACTCATAGTCTGTAGCCTAATTAATGTTCGCAAATACTTCTTTGCAATATTTGTCCAGCTCTGTTTCTGACCTGGGTAATGGCTTTTGGTTGATTAGTGTCCCTCTCCATCTATAAACTACAAGAATTCCCAGAGTTAAAGCCCTATGGACGCTGCCAAATGTCTGTTGGAGGTCAGTAGACTTCATCATAAATTCCTTCTCCTTATTCAATGCTCTTTTCCATGAGCACCATCAGACTTTGGATCTTATTGATGTATTTTGTTTCCACATGAAAGAGTATTATTCTCCATCTTTTAAATCAGACACTTGGGGAATTCAGTGATTCAGAATTAAAATGGGGGAGGTGTATCCTTCAGTGTAGTATGGAGTGGTGCTCATCACCAGTTAATATAGGGCTTGTCTATGCACTGAAGAGGTAAACAAAACCAACATGAGAGAGAATTATATTGCACTGGTTTAACTAAAGTTCTGCTTGCATGTTACTGGTGTAGTCCATACAATTACTCTGGATTTTCACCAGTGTAAATGAGAGCACCACTTGGTCCAATAGCTCTTCTCTTTCCCTCAGAGGTAATCATAGAACTGTAGGGCTTGAAGGCACCTCAAGAGGTCATCAAGTCTAGCATCCTGTGCTGTGGCAGGAGCAAGTAAACTTGGACCATCTCCTGCAGGTATTTTGTCTATCCTCTACTTAAAAAAATCCAGTGATGGGAATTCTCCCTTGGAAGCCTATTTCAGAGCTTAACTCCTCTTATAGTTTGAAAGCTTTTCCTAATTTCTAACTGAAATCTCCCTTGCTGCAGATTAAGCCCATTACTTCTTGTCCTACCTCCAGTAGACATGAAGAACAATTGATCACAGTTCTCTTTATCTTATTACTCCTGGGGGAATTCTGTGCTACTGCATGCACACATAATTAATGAGCTGTGCATATTTTTAATTTTTTTGTGCAGAAAAAAGCTTCTGCTGAAAAGTTGCTGCAGTTCTGCCTTTTCCCACCAGAGGGGGGCTGGCAATAGAGCACAGCAGCAGCTCACAGCCAGCTAGGAAAGAGTAAGAGCCTTCTTCACAGTGGGTCATATCAGCAGACAGGGGATATGGGGAGACAGCTCATAAGGGCTAGTGGGGAAGGACAGACTGGGGCAGGGGCTGAATGGGGGTGAAGGGAGGTGCAGGGCCACATGGTGATAGGGGAGGGCGTGCAGAGCTACATAGGGATGGGAGGAGTGGGTGTCTGAGTGAGGGTGGAGGGACACATGTGCCTGACTGAATGGGAGAGGCTAGGAGTCAGCCAGGGTTTGCATGGAGTAAGCTCCCTAACAGTCCTTTCCCACCCCACAAAAAACTGTTTCATACTTTTTTCCCACCCACACCCAACAATCCTCCTAGTTCAGACCCAGGCTCCTTCCCAGCAATTATTTGCCTCTCCCTTAGCTCTTCCGTTACTCCTGATGCCCCCAGCCTTTACACTGCTTCTAGGGTACATGTTGAAATATGGTTCTGTATTGTAGTTTAAATGAATTATTACTAGAGTTCTGTATTAATACTGTATACCTAGGAAGGAATCTTTGTCTAAAAACATTTTCTAAATCTTTTTTGTTGTCTGTATTGTTACATACATACTTGCTGACAGATATTTTGAAATAATTTTCAAGATAATTGAAACTGGTGTGATTAAATTGTGTTATTTTGACATAAAATATGCAGAATTTGAAAATATTGAGCATAGAATTTTTAATTTTTTGATGCAGGAGTAATCTTATTTATCCCATGAAACTCCTTGCGCAGAGAAACCCAAATTTATAGTTCATCCTGAGAAAAGCTATACCTATTTCTTAGCCCAACGGATGGTGAAATACAATTCAAACCAGAAATAAACATCAAATTGTGTTTGAGAATAAAGGCTTGATTCACCACTGCACTGGTCCATATTTTTTTTTTTTTTTTTTTTGCTAGGGGGACTCCATTCCACCATCTTAAAACCAGAGTAACAAATGGTGACTCAGACCCAGAATGTTTAATTACAAGTGTCATTCCTAAGTTTAGTGCTTGGGGCAACCACCTTGCTAAAAAATAATATCCCTGCTTAGAATGACAATATAGAAACCCTGTATCAGAGCTTCTAAACTAGTTACAAATATGTTTTATTACTAGTTTAACTACAGTGAAAACTATACAAAGGGCCACCCTTATTAAGCATCATCAAATACACGCCTACCTTTCTTAGAAGACCACCTCCATTAATTAACCGATTTGGTCAAGCTTTGGTCAGAGATGCAAGATTCACTGTATGGTGTAAATACCTTGTTTTAAAATTAATCATTTTGTTTCACTTATTTGTCCAATACCACCATTGAATGTCACTTGCTTCTTTTTCAGTTGACTTTTGAGCTTATTTTATTCCTCCACACAAAATGTGTTTCTCAATATGATATCTATCTTGCCTCCTACTCATTCAGTGATACGGGCGCCAAGAGACAGACACAGGGAAGGTGAAATCTAATGACCTTTGAAATGCACACTATAAGGTTATGATTTACTATTCTCTTTTATCCTCTATTAATCTTGAGACTCTGGTGGGATACATTCTTGTTTTTGCGTATTCTAAACACATCTTCTCAGATGATCTGAAAAAATGTAACCAGACACATGCCTTTGGAAAACAGTTCTTGGGAACTAAATCTGGGACAATATTTTTCTCTGAGATTATTCAGTTTGTGGAAATTTTATATCCTCCAAGTTGAAGATTTTCCAGTTTTATTAAATTTTTTTTTTGAGCATCATGTGAATCATGCGCTGATTAACTTGCAGCATTGCTGCTTTTTGTTCTGGTATTTAACTGAACCACGGAAAACATGTTTAGATAGAGTCTGGTGCTTTATGTATTTCTGTGATGACAACTGTGTGCCTAAATGTTTGTGGATGTTGATCAGCTTCTGAATCGTCTCCCCTAACACTACCCAATGTTACCTTTTTAAAGTCACTTCTTGCTGGGGATATTTTTAAAGGACCAGATTCTGCTGCTCTTACTTACATTGGGTAGTACTTTACAACTTGAATAGTCTTATTCAAATCAATGAGACTATTTGCAGATGAAAATACAGCACAATGCCCCCTATTGAGCACGGCACATAAGCACAAGCTTGAGAGTTTTCCTGACTTGAGGCCATAGTGAGTAAGGATGCCAGAATCTGGCCCTATCTGTCTAGTAGCCTAATTTTCAAAGGTGTTGAGCACTCATAACTCCTGAGGAGTTCAATGGGAGCTGCAGAGCTTAGCCCTTCTATAATCAGCCTACAAATGCTTGTGCATCTTACATGTCCTGTAAACAAAACTATGTTTCTCTATTGTGCCCTACACACATGCAGCTTTGTTTCGGTTAGGAGCTACAATAAGAAATGGGCTATAAAAGAAGTCATTGCAGAGGCAAAATTAAGTTGACCTTTTAAAGATAATATGAAACATCTGTTGAATTTTTCACTATATTTATACAATAGGGTGTGTATGCTCATAGAATAATGTGCTCACGGTAAGTTATATAATGCATGTAAACTGTACCCTTATCACCAATTCTTTTATTTTTTTCGTAATGTTAGTGGTGGCAAAAGGCACTGGATTTGATTGACAGCTACCGAACAGATACAGCATGATTGTAAGCTCTTTGAGACAGGAACCATCTTTTTGTTCTGTTTGTACAGCACCTAGCGCAATGAGTCCATGACTAGGGCTTCTAGGTGCTCCACAGTACAAGTAATACATAATAATAACTCAACATTGGAAAAACTACAGGTTGGCAAAGTTGCAATGTGTTCATTTTTCTTTTGGCCACTGCAACTTTTTCAAAGTTGGAGCCATTTTGAAAAGTTACAGAGTGGAAAAAAGGAAAATAAAAAGTGAAAAATCAGTGGAAGTTAGTCACTTAGTTATCATTTGTGCCTTTGAAAATATTTCCCTAAAAATGAATAAACCTTTTGACAGAAGGTCTGTGCCGTTGAAGTCTGTATCATATGAGCATTGGAAACACTCTTGTAATATCTTCAACATAGTAGATTTGCCCTAAAACCTATTCTGTTAATCTGTGGAGGGATAAAGTGAATCTGTGCCGAGAATAAGGAATTGTACATCTTTCATACACACGCTCTGATACCACAGGGATAGGTAATTTTATAAAACAGACGGACGGCTATTGGAGACATGGGATTGGAGGAACATCCTCCTTTTGGAGAAACCACTCATCTGCTTCAATGTGCCCACTTAGTCTTTGCATCCAAGGCTCTCTTACCTTTTGTAAAGGACCAACTAGCAATACAAAGAAATGGTTTTAGGAATGGAAAAGATTCTGCAGTGCCTACTTGTTCTTGGGGGGAGAGATTGGTACGTGAACCAAGAGGAACTGAGGGAATTTTAAAAGTTTTGAGATCTGGGGAAAGTATCTATAGTCAGCATAAAGTATGGAATTTGAAATAATAGTTGTGAAAATCCAACCAAAAAATCAGACAGAGAATGCGTCATATGTTCCAGAAAGTGTATGGTGACAGCTCTTTGGACTGTGAATCCATTGCTTACAGAATACCAGGAAAGCAGTAGACAATGCCCTAGGTCAGGGATTGTCATGCTGTCATTACTTTCAACAGGTTTAATGTATGCAATTTTCCTTAATTTTGCTTTAAATTCAGTGTATTTTTAGGGCTTTATATAATCAACTCCCACTGACACCAATAGGAGCTGTGTGGTAGACTTCAGGGTATTATATGGTCCTCAGTGTTTGACTGTAATAACTTCTGTCAGTCTCGCTGTCACAAACACTAAAAGTATATACTGCCCTTGATTTGCTCAGGCAACTTCAGTTGATGCTAACAGGAGTTGTGTGTGTGGATAGCGAGTTGTGTCTGGCCATTAGTGTTTGAGCGAGAGACTGACAGCACTTGTTAAAGTCATAGTTTAGAAAGAGTTGTTATTACTCTTATTTATTTCTGCCAATGCATCCAAGTCCCTCTTGTTTCAGTGTCATCTCTCCTGTGCCGAGGCCTCACAGGGTTGGGCCCACCATCAATGATTTTCCTCAGCTAGCCCCACTCTGAAGTCTTGCCTGCAATTGGCTCTTTTGCTTCAGATTTCTCACAAGTGCTACCATCAGTTCAGCTCCACCAGCATTAGCAACCGTGGGAGTGTTTGGCTTAAATAAGGCAGTGACATCCTAGTGATGTAAGCATGGTGTCAGACAGACATGCTGTGAGCAGAGTTAAATCACACAGGGCAAAAATGTCAGCAGCCACCTGGAACCCTGGCTGTACTAGTGCTCTCACCAGTGGAACTGAACTGATGGCAGTAACAGTGAAAAACTGGGGGCACAAAAGGCTAGTATAAGCATGCCCTAAAATGTGTCACTTAAAGCTGGCTTGATGCAGCAGGAGCATTGTTGAAGATTAGATTTATTAACCTTTCTGACTGCCCGAGAAATGGGTATTGAGTTGGAATTGGTCATTTATAATCCAGCTCCATTAAATGCATTCTGCTGACTTAAATTCCCCCTGCAGTTTGAATTGGTAGAGTATTCTTCACTCCCTCCCCTGAAGTGCTGTGTAGAGTTGCTGTGTGCTGTGAGAATAGTTGCTGTGTTTCACCCCAGAGGTAGGTACATTTCAGCATGGCTGAATTAATTGATCTAGGTATCAATTTAAGTTTGCATAGTGCTTTGGGATCGTTTGGGATGGAAGGTGCTATGTAAATGTGAAAAAAATGATGCATTAAGTCCCAGTTCCAAGTAGGGTTCAGAGATGGAATATAGCCCACACGCCTAGCTATTATTAGGCTGATGATGCATCCATTATGGTCAGATAGCTGTAAATTGTAATTACAGGATTTGATGCTTAGAATCTATGCTGATGGATGCCCTGGAAGTACCAATGGTCCATCAAGTCAGAATCATGCTTCTGAGAATGGCCAATACCTGATGCTTCAGTGGGGAAACAAACCTCTCCTCTCCTGCCCTCCCCATTTCTGCTCCCCCATAAAACACACAGCAACTGGTGCAGTACTGTACTGGAGAGGGTAAGAATTTCTTCCCATGCAGTGATCAAATCCCATGCATCAGGACATAAGGTGGTTACCTTATTTGAGACTTCATAACTATAGAGGCTATTGCTGGTCATATAGTTATCCAGTCTTTTTAGAAATCAATTCACAATATTTATCTTTGTGTTTGTATTTATTTATGTAGACTAATTTCCGGTTGTGCTTATCAGAATCTCAGCCATTAAAACCACAAATTCTAAACAGCATGTCAAAATGACCATAAAAATGACAGACCTCCTAAAGAAGAAAAGAAAAGAAAAGAAACCTTCCCAGCCCCAAATCAGGCTCAGTGACCTTCTGTGAAAGTTAATTCCACCATGCAAAATGTTTCTTTTTATTTGTTCACGAGGGAGAGAAATGGCAAAGGGCAAAGATCCTTCCTTCACCCCTTTATTTTTCTATAACGTAGTTTTCTCTATTGATAAAGCCTCAAGAAAAAGTAATGTTCCACAGTCTTGTGTACGCTTTTTGCTCTGGACTAAGGACATATATTTTAGCTGAAGTAGATTTCTTGACATGGTTCAACTCATTAGATTTTTAACAGTGATGCTAAGTGTACAAGAAAAAGATTTTGATTTTTGTTACCAGTTTCTACACACATTCGGATATGCTCTCTCTGCATTATTCACAATACCTACAACTGAGTCTGTAACTTAGGCAACCTGGCGCGATATTGAGTAATGTAGTCACTGCCTTGACATTCAAAAAGATGTTTGTATCTAGCAAATGCTATTTTTATGTGGGCATTTTGGTTGCTTCAAAGATAATCAGGAAAACTTGCTTGTATGTCATATTTTCCTTGCAATGCCAGATTTTTGTGACATGCATCTGACAAAGTGGGTATTCACCCACTAAAGCTCATGCTCCAATATGTCTGTTAGTCTATAAGGTGCCACAGGACTCTTTGCTGCTTTTACAGATTTTTGTTTGTTATTTAAATATATAATTGTAAAGCCACAGATCAGTTGCAGTTAAAGTGTATTTAATTGTATGTGACGTTTTTAGCTTGTCAGGAAATCATAACATTAAATGAAAGTTGTTTTGTTTCCTATTTCCTATGCTGATTAATAACAGTTCAATTTTTGAGCCAGACTCTAAATATATAATTAAAGCAGACTAAAAGCCAGATGTTCTCCTCTGCTGCATGAGTGGAGCAGAGGAAAGGGGGAGGGAAGCAGCAGCTCTGTGTCATAGGTCCTGTCTACACTATGCAGTTAAATCGATTTAAACAGCTTTAAATCGATTTAACGCTGCACCCGTCCACACTACACCACCCTGTAAATCGATTTAAAGGGCTCTTTAAATCGATTTCTGTACTCCATCAAAACCACAGGAGTTACCCTAAAATCGATTTTACTACATCGGAATTATGGTAGTGTGGACGGAAATCGAAGTTACTAGCCTCCGGGAGGTATCCCACAGAGCACCACTGACCACTCTGGTCAGCAGTCAGAACTCCGATGCACTGGCCAGGTAACAGGAAAAGCCCCGCGGACTTTTGAATTCTATTTCTTGTTTTGGCCAGGTGTGGGAGCTCTGATCAGCACAGGGTGACCACGCAGGGCTCAACAGCACAGGTAACAATGGAGTCTCTGAGAAAAGAAAAAGAGCTCCAGCATGGACCACATCGCTCTCATTACCCACAGCAGCCAGGAGCTTTTTGAGAGCACAGAATTAAACTCCCAGCCCCCAAGCCACCTATCCAGACAGTGAAGCACATGGAAGAACCTCTGGTGAGTGTACATTTGTAAGTATCATCAAAGCCACGCTTTGGGTCGGGGAGGGAAAGGCTGGCGCTGGGCTTCTCTGGCGGCAGGGAATCTTCCTAGCTACCAGCCACGCTTTGCGTGGGGGGGGGGGGAGGGAAGGCTGGCGCTGGGCTTCTCTGGCGAGCAGGGAATCTTCCAGCTACCAGCCACGGCTTGGGTGGGGGGAGGAAGGAGGAAGATGAATAACAACTAGCTTACGGGATAGCAGCCATGCGCTGGGAGGAGTGGAAAGCCCGGGAGGTTGGGGTTCCTGGTTCCTCTAAAGGAACAAGGCGATCATAGGTCACTGTATATAAACCCTGGAGAAGTCAAACTATACAGCCTTACCATGGCTGCATGGAAGCTGAATTATGATGCCAGGACCGGGTCCTGTGTCTGCAGTGTGCTCACGAGGACACAGGCACTCAGTATAAAAGATGCAAATTTGACCTCCTGTAGTGAAATCACATGTGCTATGTAAGAGTGCATAGTTTTTCACTGTGAAAGAGTACAATCTTGTTCTGTAAAATGTATCTTTTTCACATACTTCTCTCCGGCTGTCTTCCCTCCCCATGCAGCCTGCGCACTTTTCTGTACTACCCTCACCCCATCAGGAAGGCTAGCTAAAGGCGGAGAGAAATGAGACTCGAGATGAACAGTTTTCAGAAATCTATGGGAGTAAGCCACAGTGACAGAGCTGATCAGGAATGATTGGATAGCAAGTCTAGGCTAAATACAGGCAAGGAATGCCAGTGCACGGCCGAGGAATAGGAGAGATGCTCAGATGAGAGATGCGGCAGGAAAGAAGGAGGTGGCGACAGGAAGACAGCAGGAAGATCAGAGGTGATAGGCAGGAAGATCAGCGGAGGCGTGATGAACGCGGAGCTGCTGCGTGATCAAACTGAGATCCCTCAGGCGCATGGTGGAAGTTCAGGAACAGCAGCGGGGTTACCAGAGTGTTACTGCAACCCATGTTTAACCACCTCAAAGCTCCCCACATCCATATCTACCTCCCAGACGTGTTAGAACGCGCTGGGGGACGGATTCTGCCACCAGCCCACCTCCACCACCACTGGACAGCCCAACCAAAAGGCTGACATTAAGCTGAAATGTGCTTAATGGGCTTTTTCTTTTTCCGATCCTCCTCCCAAACTACACCATGCAGGATACCTAGATAATTCTGTGGCTGCTCTCTTTTATAATTACTTTTTAATCAAGAATACATCCAAAGGGGGGAGGGTTGTGTTTTCTTACAGGAATGACTTTTAAGAAGATTCATGATTTTTAAGCAATACCACAATGACTTTTAATACAGAATTAAATGATTTTTGAAACATATACTGACTTATTTCCTTCAGCAAGCTGTAAGTAAAGGGGGAGGGTGGTTGCTTAGGGAGTCATAGAGGCGATTGTCTCATCAAGGGAACAAACACAGCAGTCACACCGTACCCTGGCCCCACGCTGAACAACTACTTTCAAGGCTTCCTCTGATGCGCACCGCCCTCCTGGTGTGCGCTTCTAATCGCCCCTGGTTTCTGGCTGCTCGTAGTCTCAGCGCCAGTGATTTGCCTCAGCCTCCCACCCCGCCAGAAAAGGTCTCCCCTTACTCTCACACAGATTGTGAGTTCACACAGCAAGCAGCAATAGCCAATGGGGGACATTTCTTTTGGTCGGAGGTCTGAGCGGAGTAAGTATTGATCGGAAGCGACCCTTTAAACGGCAAATGCACACTCTCCCACCATTCCTGCACTTGCCTCAGCCTGTAGTTAAACAGCTCCTGACACTGTCCAAGCTGCCTGTGTATGGCTCTCATGAGCCATGGCATCAAGGCGGTAGGCGTGGGTCACCAGCAGATAACGACAGGCATCTCAACATTCGCCAACTGTATTTCTGCGTGCTGGGAAGTAATTTCCCTGCCTGCATGCCGTTTCAAAGAGAGTTGTGTTTCCTGAGGATGCTGAAGCGTTCATGAACTCCTCCTGCCATCCCACTCGGTGCTCTGTGAAACGCTTGGATCCCTCGTGAAGGGTCCACGTGCTTGCAGGGAGCACCATTGTCCGAAAAGTCACCCCTTGCGGTTCAACGACTCGGTGCCCTGGTCTCTGGGCCAAGACTAGGATATGGCGTTCCATCTATGCTCCCTCCTCCACAGTCTAGGGAATCCCAATTGCAAGCAAAGCAACATCCACCTATTCACCTGCACGTTTCCCAGAGGTCACAAATCGTGTCGTAGCAGCAGCCGCTTAACGAGCTTTTGGCTGATGTGATGCAACAGCAGCCCCACAGTTACGATTTTCCCAACCTCCCCAACCTTGATTCCTGATAGCCTCGGAACCCCGTGTATGCTGCCTGGAAATGCAAGCTATCCGCAGATAGGCCTAATTCGCCATCCCTTCTCCACTCGTCGAGGCGCTCGTCTCTCTCACGCTCTTGTATGGCGAGTTCAGGGCGAGGGAAAGCACGTCACAAAGTCTCCAAAGAATGCTCTTTACGCATGCGTAAGGTTTGCAGCCACTGGGATCGATATCCCACACCTCTGCAAAACTCACCTGCAGTCCAACAGATCTGTGCTCTGTTTCCCGTGCCCAAAATGCCGGCGTTCAGATGTGGTAGAAAGCTGCTACCCCCTACATTACCAGCAGTAGGCTCGCCCATTAAAATGCTGCGCGTCCCCGCTATGGGTAAGTGGAGATTCAGTCCTCCATGTCGTCATCGCTCTCGTAGGTGCTGCTGTCGTATGCTGCCTCCTCTCCTCCTCATCCCCCTCTTTGCCTATTTCACAGCCCACGTTCATGGCCTCAGCTAGAGCAGCACGATCATGCGGCGAGTTGTTTAACAACTTGCCCCACGCATTAGGTTACTGACTTCTGCAGCCACAGGGTCCATCCGGTTGCTCAGCGGGTCCATGCTCTGCTGTGCTCGTGGCTTTGGCCCTCCTTCTTCACCCAGGAAAAAAAGTGACGCGAATGGTTGGCTCTTGCCTTTCCACAAAGGGAGGGTGAGGCTGTACCCACACCCCCGCCCGGGCCACAACATGTTTTTCTGCCCCCCATCACCGGCCACTGGGCTCTCAACCAGGAAGTTGGGCACCTTTCTAAATGGGATAGCTGTGGAACAGCTACCCACAGTGCACCGCTCCTGAAATCGACGCTAGCCTTGGACCATGGACACACACAATCGATTTAAGGATCCTAGTGTGGACGCACTAAATCGATTTTATAAAATCGGTTTCATAAAATCGGTTTAAACAAATTCGAATTAATCAGGTAGTGTAGACAAGGGCATAGTGTCCTCGCCTCCCTGGGAGATCCTTATGTGAACCTGGAGCAGTTGCGGCTTCTGCAAGAGTGTCTGCTGATAGTTAGTATAAGTATTAGGGTGAGACACTCTTTAGCTCCAATTCTTTGTGCAGGAGAGAATACTACATGCTTCCTTCCCTCTCTTCTTCCTGCCAGTGCAGGAAGCTCCTTTTTATGGTTGACTTGCAAAGGAGGAGGCGGCAGGGTTGGGAGCAGTAACTGCACTACATTCTCCCCTAGCCACACAGTGGATTTTTAGGCTGAAGTCTGTCTTTCTAGGTACTTATAAAGGGATCATCAATATAATATCTGTCAGATGCACATGTTTATTGTAAATCTGTAAATCTTCTGCCACAGCTCCTCCTTCACAGAGGGGACAGTGCATAGCCACAGGGCTCAGAGCTAATGGCATGAAGGATCCTGTGACAATCGTGCTACAGGGGAGGTATGGAAGACAAGACCTGGCAGCAGAAAGGAGGAGCAGGCATGCTGCATAGGTGTCCTGCCATATGTGCAGTTTTAAGGATGCTCTGTCTTCTGGGATTTCACAAGGACCCTGCCTTCTCTGAGGGGCAGCTTTAATGGGAGGATTCAGTAGAAACTCTGGATGGAATTCTTGAAAGCATTCAGTCATTGACATGAAGTCAATAGGAGAAGAGATGAGCCAATGGTTAAAGTGTTTATACAAATCCCACTCTCTAAACCCAAGGTCCAGGGACCTGTTTCTGCCTTGCCTTGCATCTTGTGTGGTCATTTAACCAGCACCAAGTCACTGTAATTGCTGCACAATCAGAATTGGTAACATTAACACCCGCTTTGGATTTACTGTCTATGGGTGTGAATAACCACACAGGACACAAGGTACTGGAGGATCAGGCTAATGGAGTTTCAGGAGAACTTTTTCTTCTACTAAAAGTTTTATTTGTCGTAGTAGGAAATTAGCCCTCATTTTATTTTCTTGCTTCTAATGGACTCATCCAACGTTGACAACTCAGGATTTTAGCATGAAGCATGAAATATTTGATGCTTTTCTTGAATCCCTAGCTCATGGAGTCATGTGATTATTTGAGTTTCTTGGCTTATTTTTATATTTTCCTAATGAAACTTTCTAGCCCTTATGGCTCTGTGGAGAAGAGTTTGAAGATGTCTCAAGTGCATCCTAAAGGCCTGCAAGCCAGAAAGCAAATAAGTTATTTTTTTTTTAAATCTCATGGTTTTTGAACATTCAGGACTGGCAATACTGTTTGTCACAGAAAATGCAAAGCCAAATACCCCATGCATCTTTTGCAAATGATGTTTGCCCTTGCTCCAACTCCTTATTGCGGTCGTGGTGTTTTTCTGTGCACAAAGGCCAGCCCATGCTATAAGCAGCACGCTCCAGTTGCCAACCACTCAGCCATGTGCAGGGTGTTTGGTTGTAGAACTAGCCTCATGACGCTGTCAGCTTCGTTTGCGCACCGAAAGGGATAGCAATGACAACGAAATACACATTCAAAGCTAGGCTGGCTCCCTCCCTTGAGCTTCTCCGTCCCTTAGCAGCCCCCCCAGCGAATCTGTCAGTCGCAGCCTGGGCTATCCTGTTTGAGGGAGAAGCGGAGGGTGAGCGCACGCTCGCAAGGGAGGGGCTCTGCAGCAATCTGAGCAGCCGTAGCCCAGCAGCCCGCAGGAAAGCACAGGGGTCAAACGCTGAGCCGTCCCTCTGGCTCCCTGCACCATCGGTGGGAAGGCGCTACGAGGGTGGGGGAGGGAGCGAAGCCTCGTCTGGGCTCCAGCCTGCTGAGGAGGCAGCAGCAGCCGGGGATGGCTCAGGCTGCAGAGTGAGGGGCGCCCCGCGTGAAGCTGCAGGACGGAGAGGGGCGAGAGGCGGCTCCAGCCATGGCCGAGACGGAGGGCGGCACCGCAGGTAGGAGGAACCGCGTTCCCTATCCCTGCAGCTGGGAAGCCCCTGCCGGCCGGGCACGGAGCAGCCGCTCCGCAATGCAGGAAACCTCCCCGGGAATGCGCATGGGGCTGCGGCTCACCTCAGCCTCTGCAGCAAGGGGCTGGGCACGAGTGTGGCTCCGGGGCAGCCGTGTCCCGTCAGGGGGTGCGCTGCATGCAGAGGGCTCCCTGCCGCAGAAGGACACCGGCGGCGGGAGGCAGCACCCGCGCTGCGCGGAGCAGAAGTGGCTCTGTGCAGAGCTGGCGCTAGCCCCGACCGCCCTTGTCTGATGTATCGCCCCGGGCCAGGCCCGCCCGCCCTGCCACAGCTCGGACGCCGGCTGGGGGCGCGGCGCTCGGGCGTAGCTGGATCGAGCCCTCCGCGTGGCTTAGCGCAGAAGTCCCCGGGACGGTGCGGGGCAGGGCTGCGCGGGCGCGGGGCAGGCTCAAGCCAGTGCAGCTCTGCTGAGTCTGGGGAGCGCTCCGCTCCTGGCATGGGGAGGGGATACTCGCTTGGGGCTGGGCTGATGCTCAGATTCGGTCGCGCAATGCAGCCGAGCAGTTTCTCCCGGGCCGGCTCGCTCTCCTGGGCGGGGTGGCCAGGCATTTCCCGAGCCAGCTGCAGTCCTGCTCTGGCACCGAAGAGAGGAGTTTTAGCCTGACATGACACCTGGAAGGGTCGCTTCTGCTCATCCAGTGCTGTCTGGGAGGGGAATCAGTGCAGCAGGCCGGGAGTAAAAAAATAAATAGATGGAGCCTATAGCTCATAGAACTGGGAGGGACCCCAAAAGGTCATTGAATCCAGCCCCCTGCTGTCACTAGCAGGACCAAGTACTGATTTTGTCCCAGATCCATAAGTGGCCCCCTCAAGGATTGAACTCACAACTCTGGGTTTAGCAGGCCAATGCTCAAACCAGTGAGCTAGGGTGACCAAGTGTCCCAATTTGATAGAGAGAGTCCTGATTTTTGGGTATTTTTCTTATATAGACTCCTATTACCTCCCACCCCATCCCGATTTTTCACACTTGCTGTCTGGTCGCCCTAGATGGGAGGGGGCTGATGGTGGGAGCCAGGTGACAAAACAATGCAGAGGAACATGATGCCTCTGCTCACCCATCTCCTCTCCGTCCCCGGGCTGCCCCATGGAGCCACCCTACATACAGCTGGGTGGGGCGCAGCTGGGTCAGTAGCGATCAGACCCCCAACAAAGCTGCCAATGCAGCAGCTGTTTCCCAAAGGCTAGTACAGTACCCAGCTAGCCCAGGACTCTCTCCCCGTGTCTCCCACTGGCCAGTCTCCTCTCCCAGGATAGGATCAGACTCTAGGCAAGGGCACACTTTGTAATTCAAGTCAGGTGCTGCTGTGATTGAAATAAAGGGAAGCGGCATCTTAGACTAATAGAGAGGCAGGCCTGTCAGTGCATCAATCTGCCCTGGGGTTTGTGATAAAGAATCATCTTTCCCCCCGCCCCTCTTTGGATCACATCATATCTTCAGCATCCTGGAGCAGCCAGATAGCTCTGAATCTAAGGAGTCTCAGAGATGGGATAAAACCAGAGGCAGTTTTGCACAACCTTGAACATAGGGTTTTGACTTTGTAAAATCAAAAGTAGGAGTTGTTCTGGGTCTCCTTTTATCCAGCTCAGGAGGATTCTAATAAAAAAAGAAGAAAGAAAGAAAGAAAAAAAAAGGGTCCATTTGTAATTACAGTGCATAGGAATAAAACAGTGATTTTTTGGGGGCAGGAACTACAACTGTGTATGCATATGTCTGTGAAGGGTGCCAGCACAGTATGGGTATTACCAGAATGCAAATAATAATTATAGGGGAATAAAATATAGCCAGTGTGATGTACTTACTTCCTGCCATGTGGGTGCTGCAGAGGTTTGAAAACATTGCAACTTTGAATCCCAGTCTCTGCACAAATGAAATTCTAGATGATGATGTAGAGAGAAATAAAGGGCTAGGTTTATATGAGATTAGCATGTGGTTTAGAGGAGTATATTTCTGAATAAAATAGTTCAGCTGCAATGCATCTTAAATGGGAATGTCCGAGAACATCCATTTTGAAAACTCTAGAACAAAACATTGTTTGAAAAACTAGTTGAATCTTAAAGATATGTGCTTTGCTCTTTTATTGCTTTGCTTGCCAAGAGTTGCTGGGAACTCCAATACTCTCCTTCCCCTCATGTAAATTATTATTTTTTTAAATAAAGGTTGTAATGATTTGTCTGTCTGGCTTGATGAAGTTAACTATAATGCTGTTATAGCAGACAGCTGACAAAAGGAAGAGTAGAAAGCAGATTCACTCATCTGTTAGATGACAGTATATTACATATTTTTACACATAATTAGTTGCAAATCTGGTGTATTGCAATGTTTAAATTAAATGTTCCGAGGTAGAACCTGAGCAGGAAGGATTCTATCATAAGAAGGAATATGATGTAGCAAAGTCATGATTTGTCATACCAGGAATACTTACATCTTTTGTAGTCTATGGAACACTGACACAGTTGGAGAAAAAGGAATCTGAAGGAAAAAGTACTGCTGAATGAGAGTACGTATATTGGTAGTATTAGGGCTGCAAAAATTTATAGCAGTGTGGTGTGCTGCAAAAATGACACACACCTATGTAAAATAGCAAAATGCTGTATGCGCCAGCTGTTAATCATTTTTATGGCTACAAGTAGCACAGCATTGCAGTATTTGCAGTTTGGCCAGCATGAGCGTGACTAATTTTATTCATAGAAACTGTTGTGTTAAAGCTTTAAAAATACTGTCTTAAAGAAATATAAACCATTGGCTCATATTTGAATGACACCAGTTTAGCAGATGTTTGTTTTTTGTTTAGTTTGTTTTGTTTTTTTAAAAAAAAACAGTACACAGTGTGATAAGCTTTTAACCTGAATGTCTAGCACATTTTAGCCCCTGAACCAGACCCTGCTAGGGCGACATTTTGCTTCTCCATGGATGCAGTTTCCCTAAAGCCTATGAGGCCCCAGAGGATCTGTCCTACACTGGGTTTAAGGAAGATAGGTCCTGTCAAACTAACTTAATTTTTTTTGATGGGCTTACAAGTTTGATTGATAAAGGTAATAGTGTTGATGTTACATATTTAGACTTTTTGAAGTATTTGACATAGTACAACATTTTGATTAAAAAACTAGAATGATACAAAATTAACAAGGCCCTCATTAAATGGATTAAAAACTGTCTAGCTGACAGGTCTCAATATGTAATTGTAAATGTGGAATCATCATCAAGCAGGTATGTTTCTAATGGGGTCCCTCAGTGATCGTTTCTTGGCCGTACCCTATTAAATGTTTTTTTATAATGACCTGGAAGAGAATATAAAATCACCACTAATAAAGTTTGCAGATGGCACAAAGATTAGAGAGAAGTAAGTAATGAAGAGGACAAGTCACTATTACAGAGCAATCAGAATCGCTTGGTAAGGTGGGCATGAGCAAACTACATGCATTTGGTTACACTAAATATAAATGTATACATCTAGGAATAAAGAAGGTAAGCCATGCTTACGGGATGGGGGACTCTATCCTGGGAATCAGTGACTCTGAAAATCATTTGGGGGTTGTGATGGATAGTCAGGTGAACGAGCTCCCAGTGTGACACTAGCCGGAAGGGCTAATGGTACCCTTGAATGAATAAACAAGGGAAACATAAATAGGAGTAGAGGTTATTTTACTTAAATATTTGGCACTGGTGTGATCACTGCTGGAATACTGGGTCCAGTTCTGGTGTTCACAGTTCAAGAAGAAGGTGTCATCCCACCTCTGCCACCATGTCGTAGCTTCCTACTCAGATTTGAACCTTAGCGTTCATAACCTGAGAAGCTAGCATGAACCCTTCTAAGCTTAATTACCAGCTCAGATTTGATCTCGCTGTCACCATCCAAAAATTACAGGGTTTTGGCTCCCTCTGGTCTCCCCAAAACCTTCCCTGGAGGGACCCCAAGACTCAGAGACTGAGTCTCACAACAAAGGGAAATAACCCACTTCCCTTCCCCCTCTCTCTCCCACCCAGATTTCTTCTAGGGCTAACCTGAGAGTATTGATGCAGTCTCTTTAATCTATAAGAAGCATTTCTCTTATTCCACAAAGAGATGACCCAAATAAACAGAAATGATTCTCTCTCTTCCCCTCCACCATTCCCTGTGCTACAGAGCTTACCTCCGTAGATCTAACACAAAGAGAATTCCCCTCCTTCGTTCCTTAGCTAAACTAAACAAGTCTTAAAAGAAAGCTTTATATAAAAAAAAGAACAGAGAATATTTTATTCTTCTATTAAGATGACAATAATACAGGTCAATTGCTTAAAGAAAAATGATAAACACCTTATTCAAAAAGAGATACAATTTAAACATTCCAGCAAACTACACACATGTAAATACAAAACAAAACATATAAAAGCCTATTGTTTTGCTACCTTTGTACTCACAACTTTGAAACTGAAGATTAGAAGCTTGAAGATAGAAAGAAGCCTCCCATAGCCGAGAGACAGACAAAAGACTCAGACCCAACATTCCCTCCCTGAGTTTTGAAAAAAATCCAGTTTCCTGATTGGTCCTCTGGTCAGGTGCTTGGTTCTCTTTGTTAACCCTTTACAGGTAAAAGAAACATTAACCCTTAGCTATCTATTTATGACAGAAGGTTTGGAGAAGAGCAACAAGAATGATGAAAGGATTTGAAAACATGCCTTATAGTGATAGACTCAAGGAGCTCAACCTATTTATCTTAAAGAGAAGGTTAAGGGATGACTTGATCACAGCCTATAAGTACCTTCATGGGGAATAAATAGTTGATAATGGGCTCTTCATGGGCAATTTTAAAATCAAGATTGGATTTTTTTTTTCCAGATATGCTGTCGTTCAAAAGAATTTCGGTGGGGAAATTCTGTGGCCTGTTATGCAGGAGGTCAGACTAGATGATCACAATGGTCCCTTCTGGCTTTGGAATCTATGAACACAGGGGCATACTCAGGTGGCATAGAGCTGATGTAAGAGCTACTATTCCCCACTCTCTGAGCCAGTGTAACTGAGGTGTAGGGATACCTTAGCCACAGTCGCTATCACCAGGAGCTGGCGTGACCTCTTTGGGACATGGACAGTCACTGCATGTTAGAGCAGCCTTTATGCTGCTCAGTTTTACGCAGGAGGACAGGACTGTCACCTCAGGTGCATCAAATCTGGCCCCATAACTAAAAGGTGGCATTTGAATCCATTCAGTTCTCTGACAACGTCTTTTTTATTGAAATTAGGGTAATACATTTTAGAAGATTTTAATGAAATACATCACCCCATCATTTTCTGTCAAATGCTTGTTTTGCATGATCAGAGATTTCCTCAGCTGTGACTTGCCAAAGTCAGCTTCTCCTCATTGTTTTGGGCATGTTGGTGTCAACTTTCATTCCTATTATGGGCTTCATCTCTCCTGCTGCATTAGGTTCAGGCTTCTGGTTCTTTCCTTCAAAGCTGTGCACAACTTCTGTCCTGGCCACATGCCAGATTTTGTCTCCAGTTCCCTATTCCAGGGGTTCTCAACCTTTTTCTTTCTGAGGCCCCTCTCAACATGCTATAAAAACTCCACAGCCTGCCTGTGCCACAACAACTCTTTCTCTGCATATCCTGTAGATTCAAAGCCAGGGTTGGCCTTAGGGGGTAGCAAGCAGGGCAGTTGCCTGAGGTCCCTGCCACGGGAGGCCCCGCAAAGCAAAGTTGCTTGAGCTTCGATTTCAGCCCAAGGCGATGGGGCCTGGGTTTTGGCTTCATCCCTGGACCCCAGTGAGTCTGACGCTGGCCCTGCTCTCTGGCTTATTTTGGCTGACCCACTGAAACCTGCTCGCGGCCCCCCAGTGAGCCCCAGACCCCTGGTTAAGAACCACTGCCCTGTGCCATACCAAACCTCTCTCACAACCACTCCCTTTGTATCCTTCCCACTTTTTTTCTCATCTTGCATGGTGTTCCCTACTTTCTTAATGTGCACCAAAGAACCCCCCTCTGGTCATTCAAATCCACCCTTAAAACGTAGTTTTTCGGCAAAGGCTTGCAGAGTGACCCATGAATGGTTCCAGCACTTCCTTACTATCACGCTGGTATCCCATCCACCTTCATTACATGTGTCTGGACTCTTCTCACACAGTATGGGCTAAACTCGTCACTGACATTACTCTGACTTCAGTGGAGGAACTCCAGGCAGGAAATCAGCCCTGTAGGTGGGATTTCGAAAAATGGTGTTAGCATAACTCTTAACAGTGGGAGTTTTACCCTTGACTTCAGTGAGAGGTAGTGTTGGTCTCCTATTATTAAGTGTTTTTGAAAATCTCTCACTGTCTGTACTAGATTGTATGCTCTGTAGAACAGGAGCCATGAATATTTGTGTGTTTACACTTGTGGTAAACGTCTGTCTCAGATCTGGACTTAGAGTTCAACATCTGAGTGTTTACTGGGAACCTCCCCCAAGCTTATACCCAGCTTGGATCTTACTTCGCTGCCACCAGATAAGATTTAGGCTCTTATCAGCCTGGGTTCCCCAAATTCCTTGGGGGGAACCCCCTCTCTGGCCTCCCCCACTTTCCCTGGGAGGACCCCCAAGACCCAGACCCCTGGGTCTCCCTATCTCAAACGGGAAAACAAGTTCCTCCCCCTTGTCTCCTCGTTATCTGCTCCCCCCGCTTCCCTCCCTGGGTGAGCCTGGGCGATGCAGTACTTAACTCCTTGAAGGCAAAACTAAGAGGGAAATCACCCTCCCCCTGAGGCGATGCCTTCAAATCTAGTAAAGCTAATATAAAGAGATTTTCTACTCCCCTTTCCTGTAGCCTCACCAGAGAAAAACCAAAAACCTCAACCAGGTTTTAAAAAGAAAACTTTATATAAAAAAGAAAGAAAATACAGAACAATAATACTGCATTAAGAAACTCAATACAGGCTCTTGCTTATAAGAAAATATGAATAAACCGTCTGATTTAAAAGATAGCCCAATTAAACCAGTCCAGCACAGTACAACACACATGTAAATACAACACAAAGCATATCACAGCCTATTTGCCTTGTTGCCTTTGTACTCACACTTTGTAGGAGAATGTTAGAAAGAAATAGGAGTTAGCAGGAAAGCTGTTTCCTCCATAGCCGGGAGAAACAAAAGACCCAGAGTACACAATTCCCGCCCCTGACTTTTAAAAAATTCAGTTCTCTGATTGGTCCTCTGGTCAGGTGTTTGGTTCCCTTTGTTCACCCTTTACAGGTAAAAGAAAATTAACCCTTACCTTACCTATCTACTTATGACAACACTGTGCTAAGGTCACTCTTGGTCTCAGTAAATAATTATTGAAAGCATGAATAGAAGAAAGGAGTTTCATGCAAGTGCACTGTTTCTAGATTAGGAGAGGAAAGATCTTAACTCATTGACATACTGTTCTGTAAACTCTTAGCAAATTTTGTGAGGAAACTGATGGGCTATATTCCTTTTTTTTTTTTTTAATGTCAGTTTAATTTGACAATTGCCACAAGTTTGCAGGTAAGTATCTCTTTGTTAAATGCTAAGTTTTGACCTATTTGTCTCTTCATAATTATTTTATTTACTCATTTATTAGGCATTTGTATAGCATTCATCAGCTTTCCATCTAACAGCTTCATTTAAGTGTTTGAAGCACTAGGAAAGAATCGAGGTGACTGACTGACACTCAGGTCTGTTCAGCTTGAATTCACCAACAGGAAAGAGGATGGAGTGTCATGCAGAACTAATAGGAGACAGTTCTAAAGCTCTTAAATATACAGGCCCTGATCCTGGAGTGCACTATGCTGCCACTTTGCACAAACACACTGGTGCACCCTAAATAATGAGGATATGGCCCTTGGAGGAGAGGTGTCACCATCGCATAGGGGAAATCTGAAGTGGTATTGGGCCTCTGTAGCATTCCTGTGGCTGGCGTCTCTGTGTCCTGGTGACTACCAGCCATCATAAGTGCTCCTGGGAGCCTTCGTTCTGCTCTACACTGTGTCAGGGCAGCCTCAGGGAGGAGGATACAGTGGGTACCATTGAGTCTGTGCCTCAGATGTGCCGAGCACGCCTCTGCTGTAGCTGAGGATCAGACCCACAGAGTCTGTTCCTATCAGCTGTGCTCATAGGAACACATTTTACTCAGTCCCACTGAAATGAGCTGGAGTAGTCACCCAATTAAGATTTATGCTCAAGAGCAAAGTCAATGAGTAGATCAGACTCTTACTTTGGTTAATAAGGAATGATATTATGTGTCTTAATGACAAGATATGAATGCTGATAAATATGTGCATTTGCTATGGTGATGAGTGGTATAGTAATGCACGTATGTAAGACAGAGAAAATAAATGGAAGCTTTTCATTATACCACAAGGTATTTTTAAAACAGAGAATGCAGTGTTTTAAAAGTAGGATTGCCACAGTGAACTGGTAGTGGTGGACACATAGATACTGTAACAGGAAATTCCTCCCAAGTCAGGTTCAGAGGGTTTTTAAAAAATGTTATCACATAACCGAAAAGTAAAATGCAGTCAGTCTAAAAATAGAATGCACTAAAATACTCTTTACAAAATGAATCTAAAGGACAGGAGAGAGAGCTCTCAGCACAGAGTGCCTTTGTTCTCGTCTCCTGAGTAGCACTATTTAGGACTGCATAAGGGTGGGTCAAGGACGTACGAGAATTGCCTTTGGAAGTTGCTGGGTCCGATTTTCCACAGCCTTGCACCCTGTGTACCATTTGGGTCTGGCAGTGTGTTACATTAGCCACTTCACACTCACTGGCCCAGATCCTTGGCTTCGTTATGGCTGATTTACACTGCTGTGGTGTCACTGCAGCTTTAAAGCCAGTTAACTGAGATTATAACTTTGAGCAACCTTGAGGCTGTGATAAATTACACCAGGGTCTAGACTGACTCTCTGCAGCTCCAGTATCCCACAGCCACAAAAGTGGCTGTCCCTCCCCTAGCTCTCACCCCTGTGCCCCCATGCCCCCGGCATTGAGCACAACTTGGTCACTGCAGAGGACTTGACACTTTGCACAGGTGAAAATGACTGTATATAGCATGTAAGAAAGTGAAGAATTGGGACCAAAGCCAGGAAGACAGCTTCATTTGCCCTTTAGAGCCACTGTGACAGCTCAGATCTCTGGGTTTGGGGCCAGAATCTGATTTCCAGACTACACAAAGCAGAGTTTACCCAAGACTACTGGAAATTCCCTACTCACAGCTATAGTTAAAAGAGAATCCTTAACAGTAACACTCCACATGTTAAGGGTGAACTCTGTTCCTTTTCTCCCTTCCATTGTTGCCTACACACATTATTTTTTCCAGCAGCAATTCTCCAAAGACCCAGGAGCCAAGGTCCACAGACTCTAAAGCAGTGCTGGGTGACCTGCAGGCCTCATACAGCCCATCATAGTAATCGGATTGCGGGCCCCGAGACATCTTGCTGACATTGACCATCCACAGGCACGGCCCCCTGCAGCTCTCAGTGGCTGTGGTTTACCGTTTCTGGCCAATGGGACCTGCAGGCTTCAGGTTGCCCACCACTGCTCTAAAGGATTGTTCTGTATATCTTGCTGAACTTTTAAGTGATTTTAAAATTGCTAGAAGGACCTTTAAAAGGTTTGGGGTTCAGATAAGCACCCAGAACGATACATGCTTAACTGACCATGTGGATGCCATCATACCATCCATGAAAACCCATATTCCTCCATCCCCAAATCTCCCTCAATGAACTGCCCTACCTGCAGTTGCCTTTTTGGAAGAGGAAACCTAGAGGCCTACTGTTTATTACCTTTCAGTGAAGGATCAGTGTGGGGAAATCTATACCATGCCCCATGCCCCACAGCATCTTCTGGGAGCATCGCCTACATTCTCTCACCTTCTGGGGGTTTAGATCATCTATTCCACACTCCTACTTTCTCTGCTGGGGTTTGGACACCACTCACCCACACCCTCTCTCCACTGGAAGATGGGGATGTATAGAGCATGTCATTCACCTACTCTCTCCCCATTGGGAGGATCTCCAGTTCCTTGTACCATCCAGTGTTCCCTATGCTGCCCTCTTTTTCATGGCCTTATGTCACGTGATGCCAGGTATTGGCATCCTTTATCTTGGGAGCGGGTGGAGAATTTGACCTATCCCTGTTCGCTGTAGGGACTGGGCTGGTTGTGTGTAACACCAAGTATGATAACTTAAATATCACAATTTCTTTAAAATGTTCTTGATGTCCTATACGATTGGGTTAGGTGGGAAATGTATTCCTGGTCTATCTGCTAACTGTTTGATCTGTTGGATTTCATCTTAGCTGTCTCCACTCTTAAAGATTTAAATAGCTGTGGTTGTACCAGACAGACTGGCAATTAGCCCCATTTCCCTATGCCAAATAGATCTAACAAATCTAACACTTCTTTCTTAAGTTTCCATGGATACCTTCGAAGAGTGCACACACTGTAATCAACACAGTAGGGAGTACAGTTTACAAAAGCTTCCAGTATTGTCCTCATGGAACTGTTACGTTCAAGAAATAGCTCTTTGTAATAGCGCTCCCATCTAGTCAGCTCTGTTCCCCTTATGTTTTTAGGCTTATCAACTTCTTTGCATCTCCCAACTGTAGAGATGTAACTTTCATCTGCTTAGTTGATAACTTTTGCCTGATTCAAAACTTGTTGCCTAATATAGCTAAGGCACTTGGATATTACAGTGATGGCACAATAGAGGAACTACATAGGCATGTTTGGGCCTTGTCTACATTACTGCTTAAGTCGATTATAAGCTACGTTGCTCAGGAGTATGAAAAAGCCACCCCCCTGAGTGACATAACTTACATTGACTTGATGTGGTGTCTACACTGTGCTATGACGGCAGGAGATGCTCTCCTGCCAACATAGCTTCCGCCTCTCATTGAGGTGGATTAATTATGTCAACTGGAGAATGTGCTCCCGTCAACATAGTGCATCTTCATCCTATGTGCTAAACTGACACCACTGCATCAATTGCAGCAGCACCAATTTAGCGTATAGTGAAGACAAGTCCTTGGTTTGTAGTATGCAACTGCTTGGAGTTGCAACAATTTCATGGAGTAGTCTTCCCTGTGTCTTAAGGGTCTGCTGTCTTCTGCCGCTGCATCATGCTTTCAAATGTAGTTTCTTTTCTTCTGAGATCTACAATTATTAATACCACTTGTTACCAAAAAATCCATTTGCTGAAACATTTTCAGTATCATAAACAGGCAATAAAGATAATATAGGTTAGTTCTTGTTTTTGCTATGAGATGTCACTTAGATACTAACCCACTAATCCTAGTCTACAGACTCACTGTTGGCTCTGCCAATGAATGTTGAAATTTGACACCATCCTTGTCCTTCTGCAACTGCTGACATTCTCTTATTTCCCCATCTGTGAGCAAATGTAGGACTTTTAGCCTTGTAGAATGTCAAGGGCTTTACTGATAACTCTCATTGCCATGTGACCATCTGTTGTTTATTTATTTATTGCTTTTCACAGTCAGACTTTTCCATACTAGCCTGTTCTACTTTTATTCTATAATTTTTTTGCTTTTGTCTGGATCCAAGAGCATCTTTGGTATTCCCAAAAACTGTGAAAGGGAAAATGTTTCCGAATAGAATGCACATTTAAGAAGCAAAAGTAATTGAGGTCATTCTGTTTAGTGAATGACAGGAGTTTTTGTGTTCATCTAACAATCGTGGTGAAAGCTGAGTAAGTGACTAATCAACGAAAGATAGTAAACAATACATCCAGAGTAGTTTCCTGTTTGTTCACATTAGTTGTATTTTCTGTACCAAATCTCTTGCTTTATATGTAATGCCTCAGACCAGGAAGAGCTCTGTGTAGCTCAAAAGCTTGTCTCACCGGCAGAAGAAGTTGGTCCAATAAAATATATTACCTCACTCACCTTATGTCTCTAATATCTTTGGACCAACATGGCTACAGTAACACTGCATATATTTATCTAGCAGCCCAGGTTTGCATGGAAAAAAACAAGGTATACAGTATGTCCTGAAAAGCTTGCAATCTAAGCCATTTGGATGATATGATGAGAGATGGAATGAGGAGAATGAACATCAGGAAACTGCACTTAGGAGAGGATAGTTTTACACAGCATCTGGATTCTGTTTCTTTGTGTTTTCTATTTACTGGGGGGAAAGAGGAGGTTGCTTGTTTTTTTATGAAGATGTGGGCAAAGGTAATGCCTGATTGGAGATTATAGTGCAGGGACGCCAGAAGTAAGTGAGTTTGAGGAAGGAGTTTTCAGGGGGAAAAGGAGGTTGCTTGGTGCACAGAAAAGGTGCCAGGCATAGGGTACAGTATGACAACAGGTGTGAGTGGGAGATGGCAAAGGAGGAGCGTGATTGTTCTTTTTCATCCAGCCTCCAAGGTATCATTGGGCTGAATTCTGTGTTCCTTCAAGAAGACAAGATCTCAGAGAGGGTGAAATTTGCCTCTGAGCAGTGTGCCAACACAAACCCAGTGGTCCACTTAAACTCTGATTAAGTTAGCTATATGCACAGGATTATCACCCATAGCAAATACATTGAGGTTGTATGAATCCAAAGTTCTTTCTGGTAGTAACAGTGTGAAACTGAAAAGATCTTGAGAATACTTGATGAAAGAGCACAGATGTGGCTCCTGGGTTGAGTCATAAAAATGATCCAAAGCAGAGTAGTTATAATAAACAGGAAAAGGCATTGGTTCTGGTGAGACAGATTTTAGTTGTAGATGTTTACTTCAACTGTACAGATATCTTAGCATTTAGAGCACAGTAATAGTGTGTTAAAGGCAATTAGGGAGATTGCACAACAGCATTCTGGCTGATTGATTATTATGAAAAGTTAATAGGAAACCTAGATTTGGAATGGTCATTAGCTGGGGCAATCTCCATGGAAGTGAAAGGTATTGTACTCTTCAAGAAATAATGTGGGAAACCTGCTGATGTTTAAAATAAAGTACCTTACCCTATTTTCATTGAAGTTAATAGCAACACTCTTGTTGACTGCACTGAGAGCAGGAAGTATTTATTTTTTATGCTGAATATGTTCTTTTCATTTATATATTGAAATGTTTTTAATTTTTGTATTTCTGTCTCTTTTTTGATTTTCCCTTTTTTCCTTTCAAAGTATTTTTGTATCTGCACTAAAACCCTCCAGGCTGTAGATTGTGCCAGGTTGTTGTGACGCTTTTGTAAGCTCTGACATTTTGCGTTCAATCTTGTATAAGGTGAGGTAGTATCCCAGCAATACTTTACTTAAGTGTAACCGAATAATACTGTCTGCCTCTATAAACTTTTTGCCAGCTGTGTTGCTTCCCAAACAGCTATGTAGTAAATCCTGCATTTCCTGTTGTGCGAACATCACTGACAATGTGAAATATGCAGACCACCAAGCTTTGCTTCCAGGAAAATTCTCTAGATAGTTAAAATGAGTCTAAAGAGTTTTGAATTGCACTTTGTACTTACTTTACTGTGAGACCCTATGGTCTAGAGGATTGAGCACTGGACTTAGGAGTTTGGGGTGACTGAGGTTCTGTTCCTGGCATCGTCATTGACGTGCTGTGTGATCATTGAACTCTCTGGGCTTCTGCTCTCAGTTTTTAGTCTGTTTTGTCTTTTTATATCTGTCTGTTGTTTTTTGGAACAATTTAATTCCATTACCTGAAGTCTTTGAATAAGATAGGATGTCTTTCTAAAAATATGCTCTAGCTTAGCCAGATATGGGTTTCATGCAGAAGCTACTGGGTCAAATTCTATGGCCTAGGTTATGAAGGAAGTCGCATGAGATGATCATAATGATCCCTTCAGGCTTGAAAATCCACAAAATCTTTTTAGATTGTAAATTTTTCAGGGCAAGGCTGGTCTTTCATTATATCTTTGTACAGAACCTCTCATAATGGGGTTTCTCAGGTCGAAGGCAATGCTAATAATAATAATTGTTTAAAAACCTTTCTGTGTTTATTCCAGATAAAATCCTAGCAGAAATACAAAGGACATTGTTAAAATTCATATGGAATAAGAAAAGATCAAGAGTGAATGCAGATACTTTATACAACCCCATTAAACAGGCTGCACTAATTGTTCAAAATATTCTGTGGTACTGTCAAGCCAGCTGGTTCAAACCAATAGCAGACTGGGGCTTTTTAACCCAGCCAAACGCTGGACCCTTATTGAATAGGAAATTGGGGCAGTGTAAACATTGCTAGGCTAACATAGATTAATAAAAAATCATGCCATCCAGAAATTGATATACCTATTTAGCAAAGGCTACTCCATGTGTTTGTGATTGAGCTAGAGTTAAGTTCTTTTTCCTCACCAGTAACAGCCTTACATATAATCCAGATCTTAAACCAAATCATGAACCAGAGGTGTTCAAAGATTGAATACACATGGAATATACCTGGTTAGCTAGCTGTTCAGTAGAGGAACTTTTCTAACTTATTTAGAGATGAAAACTAACTTTAACTGGCCCTCGTTCTCCTGGTATCAGTATTTTAAGTCAGTCATTATATATCTCAACTTTTTAGACAGTTAACTTTAATAGACGTTATCGCATCGTGTCAATTAGGAAACAAAAAATTGTCACTAATGTATATGAATCTTTGCAAACAACTCTCCTAACAAAAAAAAATCCAAATATGACACTCTAGGTAAAGGACCAGGACAAATTGCCCCAGAGGAATGGGGTTTGAGCTGGAAAAGAGTACCAGCAGCCTCAGTCTATAGCATAATAAAAGAAAATGTCTTTAAGATCCTGTTTTGATGGTACTTCACCATGGGGATAAATGTGGGAGAAATTGTGGTAAAAGAGCAGCTTTTATGCATATATGGTGCACATGTCCAGGCATTAGAGAGTGTTGAGAGGCAGTCCATAATCAAATACTACAAATTGTTGGATATTTACCAAATGATCCTTTGGTAATCCTTTTAGGGCTCCCTAGCTGAAATGGTCACAAAGCAGGAAAAAGAATTAATCCTTGCTAGTAGCTGCTTGGCTATTGGAAGCCTCTCACTGAAAATGAGAAAAATAGCCCAACTGTAGAGGAATGTCTCAAAAAATATGTGAGGTTGTGATAATGGAAAAATTAATATGCCAGTTACATATGCAGTAGAATAGAGGACAGATAGATACTAAGATATTTGGTTACTTTTTTTTCAACACTCAGACAAAGCACATTCATCTGCAACAAAACCAGCACACTTGTCCTTTTTTTTTTTTTTAATATTAACATTTTATAGACAAGCCTGGTCTAGTATATAGGTAAGTATATAGGGATTTTAGTCAATTTATTAAAATCTCTAGAAATGACATACCGTATTATAGGCGTTGTGATGATGCTCACTCTGTAATATGGTAAGAGCTTGTTAAATAGAAAAATCTGATGGGTATATTTCTGGATAGTGTCTTTTTAAACAAAAGCTAACTGTTTTAACAATTGTTTTAATATAGTACAATAGCAGATTGTAATTCTTTATATTGTATCCAGTGGTCTGTAATAATAGATAAATGTTAAGGAAAATACAGTAGTTTACTACATGAATACAATCCTGTGTATGCTTCTTAATAATGGAACTAAAATTTTAGAAATGCAGAAATGAAATAGGGAGCAGAATTGATCATTTTATTAATTCAGAAGTGGGTATGAGTGTGAGTAGCAGGCATTTGATATGTATGGCTGCCCCTGCAGAATCATGGTGGGCCCAGCTGACTTTGCGGTTCAAACACTGGGACTCACCACCATAGGAGGCATTTAGATGTTAAGCAAGGTTTCATTTAGAGGGAATATGTCACAAGAACCCATCCCCAGTTCTTTGTGCTGCGACAGTAATAAGAGTTTCAAATCAGTGTAAGTTCCTAGTTGTTTACCCTCCATGATTTCAGTACTAGGCTTTATAGGCGGGGGTCCTCACAGATCAGGTTCTGGAAGAGTGTGCTACTCCCAAGGCCCTAAGCTTTCTTTATGAAGCATATTTCTAAAAGGACCACAGTAAGAGCATAAACAACTCCATGCTAGTGATCTGAAGGAAATCTTGGGATTCTGTCAGTACCTAATAAAAATGCCATGTTTGTTTATGTTTTTAAGTTGCTTCTTTACATCTCTGTAAGCTGGTGATGTGAGGCACGTTCCATGAAGCTCCTAAACCTGTTCTGATTGCAGTATATTGTGCTGGTTAACAGCACGCCCCACCAGCTGAACAACTGCTTCCGTTTGTCTGGTGAAATTCTTATTTAGAAACCTTTATGCACTTGCAAAATCTTCAGCTTATCTGTTGTCTAAATTTGAGGTTGTGGGGAACCTCCTGCTGAGATTGAATGCATTGTTATGGCATGCTACTTTGCTGTTGAAATGAGCGATTTCCCCAATATGTGAAGGAGAAAATCTGCCATTGGTGCCTTACGTACGAAAAGAATGCGATAAAGAGAAAACAAGATATTGAATCTAATGAAGGAGGAAATAGTCTGTGCATTTGGTTAAAATAATTTATACCTAGCATTAGCATCATTTCTATTACTTACTTATGGCATTTACAAGCTTACTGCCTTGAACTAATCATCTAGGGGAAAATTCTTAAAGACTTCAGAGATTAAGATAAATGGAATCCCATCATAGTGAAATGATAGTCATCTATCTAGAGTTTCATTTATGGAACACTAGAAGATTGACAGATGGCAAAGAAAGAGAATGACACAGTTATGGGTCCTCTAAAATCTATCTTTATGGAGGGACCTATAGAATATAATAGACAATTATAGCTTTTTCTCTAGCATTTTATTTATATATTTATTTTTGGTTTGAACTATTCTATATAGTTTAATAGAAAACTATTCTTTAGAAAACTATCATTGTCAAATTCTATAAGATGGTTAAAAAAGCCAGTAGAATGGATATTATTTTCCATTACATTCTGTAAACTATTAAAATAGTTCCTATAGAATCCTTTTATATTTCCATAGGGCTTTTCTTAAAGGCAAGCACAATACTCAATCAGGGAGTTAAGGAAGGCACTGGAGAACTCAGGTACAAGAGGATGGTTAATTCTGAACTTCTTAGTCTTTTTCATTTCCTCTTAGAGCCATATTCTTTTTCTGACGGAGCTTTCGTTGGATGCAGTTTGAAAGACAATGAGCAGCGATTCTGACATTGCGCATATCCTAACCCATGGTGACTAGCTGTTCTTATATGAAAGACTACAAATAATGACACTTTTAATGGGAAGAGTAATACTAGTAACCTCTGCTGCTTTCAACTCCACAACGTGCTACTAACCCATCCACATGATGCTACTGACCCATCCACGTGATACAGCTGGAGTAGATGGCCCAGCACTGAAATGGCTCCGGTCAGTCCTCTCCAACAGGTCCCAGAGAATGAAAGACCCTTCTCCTTTCAAAAAGTCCTCACCTTCAGAATTCTGCCGGGATCCATCCTGTCTCCATTGTCAACATCCACATGAGACCATCTGAAGAGGTGGATGAAGGCCACAAGTTCCACTGACAGTTATATACCAGTTGTACCAAGTGATGTATCTCACTGTCCATGGACGCAGTTAGTGCCATGACAAGGATATCAGAATGCCTACAAAAGATCAGAATGCCTAGAAGAACAGCTGGCTCAAACTGAGGTGATGCTGGTAAAAAGGGGACTATCTAGCTATGACCATGTCTTCCCTGTCCATCCTGCCATTTGTCAAAGAAGTCAGTGCCTCAGGGCCATGTTCAGCCCACCATTGAGCCTAGATGATGAGGTATTAGTACTGGAAAAAGCCTTCTCCTGTGTGCAGCTTGCTACGTAAATCTTCCTCTAACGCCCAGATGAAGATCTGGGTGTAGTGATCCATGTGTCAGTCACTTTCTGATCAAATTGCTGGAACTTGCTGTGTTTGGGACTGAACAGGGAAACAGTGCAGTGGCTCCAACTTGTGCAGAATGTGGCTGCTCATCTCAGTGGGGTTAGCTGCCCCAGCTGTCTTATGTACTGATCCCTCCGTTGCCTTAGCAGAGAGCTTGGTACTGCCTGAACTCCAAAGCCATCAGTGGGTCAGGATCCAGCTACATCAGGGACTACGTCTTCCTTATTTCTTCTTTATCTGGCCAGGAGATTGTGAGGGTTTGTTTCAGATGTGGACTGCGCCACTGTCATCTGTACCTTTGTTGCCTAAAGATTAAATAACTGCATTGGACTGCACCTTAAGTCAAGTCTAAAACGGATGCTTGTGCAGACTGGTGCATCACTTATCCAGTGGTTTATCTCTCAGGAGATGCACAGCACTAGCGCTCTGCGATATGCATTGGCTGCATATTGCTTTCCAGGTGAAGATTAAGGTGTTGGTTTTATTTCATAACTGACCTGCATGTCATTCTGCACTGTTGTAGTCAGCTGAGGCTCTCAAGCTAGATACTCTTCACGATAAAATACAAAGTAAAGACAAGTGCTTTTTATATACATTATGCCTTTAAAGATATAAAAATGAATATTAAAAATTTGGCTTCAGTGCATGGGCAATATAGTCTCCTCTTGTCATGTTTACATCATACATGCAAAGACATTAGATGAAAACATACAATTGCCTTGCTGGAAGCTTGCAATTTAACACTACTTCATTTCTTAGTATTCAGAACACACAAGAACCAAAAACAGAGAGAACCAAAACAGGCTGCTCCCTAAAGCAGAGAAACAGAACTCATGACACCTTATTGTAAGTTGGTTCTTCTTCAGACTGGGTCTTCTAGGCCCAGATCTCTCACTTCCCTATAGAGCCCCCTAACCTGGAAGCAGGACCAGCCTTTAAAGTGAGAGCTTATAATTTTTACAGTTTTCAATATACCACACTCTTGAGGAGCTGATACACTGAATTAATATCTGATCAAGTTTCAGGAGATATGGGATGAATTTTTGTATATAAAAATGAGCAAAAATATAAAGTATTCTTTGTACTAGATGAGGAGGGTGGCAGATACCACACATTTATGGTTTTTCTTCTTTCTCCTTTCTATCCTAATTCTCTTTCCACAACTCTTCCATTTTCCGAGGCGTTCCTTTGGGTCTGTGTATTTTCCCATATTATACATCTGCTGTTTTTTCTCCTTGCACATGTGTGTATGCACGGGTATGTACAGGCATGTGCATATTCTCAAACCATAATAAATGATCAGTAGATAGGCAGCACGCATATACATTTGTCTGCTGATTAAAATGTGCAGAAGTGTAGTGTACTTTGTGTGCTAAAATGTGGTTGCCAGAGTTTTTGTATCTGAACAAAAATGCAGCCAGCATAGAAAAAATTATTTTGTGGACTAAAGCCATTTCGTTTTGATGACTGTGGGCTAGACACTGCAACTCTAACTCATACAAGTTATGTTGAAGTCAATGGGACTACTCCCATTGAGGAGAATCTGGTCTTTGGTAGAATATCTAAAAAGCTGAAAATGTATTTTGACTGATGCTGATTCATTTGCTGAGGCACTATGGTATGAAAAGATCTGAATTTGAATACTGGTGTCCTCTTCTCAACTCCTGCATCTGGAAGCTCAAAGATAGAAGTCCATGCTGCCTGTTAGGTATGTGAAACCTGATTCTCCACCTTGTGTCATCACTTACGTCTCTGCGCTATGTGTCTAAAACAATATAATCCTCATTGGATAATATTTTATACTTGCTTTGCACTGGTGCAAATGACAAACCATGGGGGGAGGCCAGGGGTGGGCAAACTACAGCATGCGGGCCAGATCCGGCCCATCAAGGCTTTGGATCTGGCCCACAGGATTGCCACTCCCTTGGTGCTGTGGGCCCCACGCTGCTCCTGGAAGCGGCTGGCACCATGTCCCTGTGGCCCAGGGTTGTGGGGAGAGAGGGGCAGAGGGCTCCATGTGCTGCCCTTGCCTGTGGGTACCTCCCTCCACAGCTCCCATTGGCCAGGGAACCGCAGCCAATGGGAGCTTCGGGGAGGTACCCACAGACGAGGGCCCCGCGGAGTCCTACCCTCCCCCCAGGGGCCGCAGGGATATGGTGCTGCCTGCTTCTGGGAGCAGTGTGGGGCCAGGGCAGGCAGGCAGGGAGCCTGCCCTGGCCCCGGTGCGCACCACTGCCACCCGGTGCCCCTCCAGGTAAGCGGTGCCGGGCCAGAGCCCAAACCCTTCCTGCACCCCATGTCCCAACGCCCTTCCCTGAGTCCCCTCCTGCACCCTGCCTGCATCCCAACCCCCTGCCACACCCCACAGCCCTCCTGCACCCCAACCCTTGCCCTGAGCCCCCCTCTCTCTCTTCCCTGCACCCCTGTCCTGAGCCGCCTCCTGCACCCCAACCCCCTTCCCTGAGCCCCCTCGTACAGCCCACACCCCTCCTCTGCCCCAACCCCTTGCCCTGAGCCCCTTTCTGCATGCTGTACCCCCACCCACATCCCACAGTCCCTCCTGCACCCCAGCCCCTTGCCTCAGTGCTACATTCATGGCCCTGCATGCAATTTTCCCACTCAGATGTGGCCCTCAGGCCAAAAAGTGTGCCCACCCCAATGTAGATTCTCTTTTATAAAAAAAAAAAAAGTTCAAATTCCAGGAGCATTTGGCTTCCTGAGTTTTACCCAGTTTTCGAAACAGTGTGGAACAAAATGTGGAAATTACAATAAGAAATAAACGTGCAACTGCAGTAGAGTTAATGAAATTGGTAGATGTTAAAAACTTCATGTGAGGAACTCTGGCTTCCAAATCCCATAACAAAATGACTTTTTGATGTTTCTGGAAACTCAGAAATTGCACTGTTATAGTCAAATCAGTTTCAAAATAGATTGAGTTAAATCTGTACAAATCACTTGTGTCGATGTTCTTAACTCATTTTGAGAGAGGCTAACACTGATAAAGCTAAATTGATTTCAGCCACTCTGTAACTGAGTTAAAAATGTCCACGCAAGAAGGTTGCACCAATTTAACTAAATTTATTTTTATTTTAAATGTTAATAGTTTGTTTCAGGGACTTGTAATAGTCCAGATTTCAATCTGGACCTATGACCAGACTCTTGCAACTGCCTTAGGTGAACGATTTTCAAGCTATCAGTGATTAAATATTTGTTTACCATATATCATTCAGCCACTAGATGTCTGTGTGCTATGTAGTGTGATAAAGGATATGGTCCCTGATAAACAAGGGAGATGAATCTGGAACTTGAACTGTGTGAATATCTGTTTGCTTGGGTCTATAATTTAACATTTTCTTTTATAAATATCCCATTTAAAAGGACTGTTATTCTATATGTCATGGCACTATCCAGAATAAAGTTTTTTTTAATGAAGAAAACACCCCCCCAAGTTCTGGCTTCATCTTTTATTGCTGCTTAACCGCGTGGCCTGTAATTCTTATTAACCATCTCCTCTTCCTGCTCCCTGTTTCTTTGCAAGAACTCTCAGTCAGGGTTCTGTGGCTACAAAACACATTCCCAAATACTGGAACCTTCCTAAGCTTTTACTGTCTTTTCTACTATTGAGACCAGGCTTGTAAAATTATGCCACAGCATTTCCCCCAAAAGGACGGTATGAGGTTAACATTGTAAAAATAAAATATACAAACCCCAGTATATTTTAAAACATTTCAGTAGGGTCCTTTTGATAGATGAAATCTTGTGCTGCAAAGTTCCTACGCATAATTAGTCATTCACTGGTTAGCAAATCATTTCCGTACTTGTAGTGAAACACTTACCATTAATCCAAAGATGAATGGAGTGTGAGAGGCTAGATTCCTGCAGCCTCTTTCTATAAACACCTTTTCTGGCTCCCCGGTATCATAAACTGCATTCATTCATTCGCATGGCAACTCTCTGGTAATATCAGTGCCACTTTGTTAGGCCATAACTCAGATTATTAAAGATTTCCTCGTCATTGCAAACAGCTTGTCAGTAGCATTAGGAAATGTCATCAGATTATTTATACTGTTTGTAAATGTCATAATGAAACTGCTGTCTGCAACAAAATTAGAATGGCTCTTTATGCTGTACTTACACAGTAAATAGTAAAGTTTGACTGAAAGTTCAGTTTGCTATATTAGTGCTGAGTCCTGCAAGGTGGTTCCAGGCTCTGGAATTCTTTCCCTGTCTTGGTCCAGTAAAGCCCAAGGCTCAGTATAAGGTTTCTCTATTTACTCAGGTATTTGCCGGCACGTGGTGCTGGTGGGATGAATCAACGGGGTCATCATAGGGGACTTGATCTGTTTTTGTTTGGGTGTGGCCTGGTCTACACTATGCGTTTAAACCGATTTTAGCAGCATTAAACCAATTTAACGCTGTACCTGTCCACATTACGAGGCTCTTTATATCGATATAAAGGGCTCTTTAAATCGGTTTCTGTACTTCTCCCCAACGAGAGGAGTAGTGCTAAAATCAGTATTACCATATCGGATTAGGGTTAGTGTGGCTGCAAATCGACGATATTGGCCTCCGGGCAGTATCCCACAGTGCACCACTGTGACCGCTCTGGACAGCAATCTGAACTTGGATGCAGTGGCCAGGTAAACAGGAAAAGCCCCGCAAACTTTTGAATTTCATTCCCTGTTTCATGAGTGGAGTTATCAGCACGGGTAAGCAGTGCCATCCATCCAAAAGAGCTCCAGATGGCCGTACGGAGTATGGAATTTCTGATCGTGTGATGGGAGACAAAGCTGTCTCATCAGAGGCTCCGTAACAGAAATAAAAGCCAAGCGCTTGAAAAATACTCCAGCTACACGTGCTACTGCAGCGAACGGAAAGCCAAGAGTCAAAGTGGGGTCATGTAGAGATGAGGTGTACTTGAGGATCCCAGTATCACCCGCCCACAGAGCTCACGAAAAGTATTTGCATCTTCGCTGAGCTCACCAATCTTAGTCAAACACTGTCGAGCTAGTTCAGGTAATAGTCGTCAAGTGCCCCTTTCCCACACACGTGAAGAAAGGGAAAGAAGCGGTCTGACTTTTTTTAACGTCTCCTATGTGTATGAATGCTTGCTGTAGACGCGATGCGTGGCAGTAAAGACAGTTCAGTCCTCCCCTCCCGTGCAGAGCGTACTATCTTGAGACTCGAATCACCTGGCTGGCCAGGCGTAGGCTGGCCGTGGGGCGCCCTGGGTAAAAAGAGAATCCTGGCTATCGCCCAGTAGATGTCGGAGAACAGATGGTAATCGTCTATCACATAGCAACTGGAGGGCGGCTTCATCAGCCCCTCTTTTAGTGTAAGAAAGAGTCTGTAACGCCTGAGCTGTCACCAGCACTGATTGCCTGGCTCCTCTCCCGCACCGCTAATTGTCTGCCTGGCATCTTAAGCAGCTGAGACTGCCTCCCCTCAGTTTATCTCCACTAACAAGTCACTGTTTCTTATTCCTGCCATTTTATAACTTCTGACACAAATGAGGGGACACTGGTGCAACGGTTCAGTCAGGAAGGTGGGGAGGAGGGAGCAACGGTGGAGTTGTTGCAGGGGCCACCCCATGAATGGCTGCATAGCTATCATTGTCTAGCGGATCGTATTGACATGGAAGCAGCTCGTGCTCTCATGGTTCTCTGATCACTGGTTCTCTAGTGCAGTTGCCCCCATTACTAGGCAGGACCTGACTCTATTTTAGAGGACCATAAAGGAGGGATGAACTCGGGAGTCATTCTCATTTTTTGCCTTTGCGCCCCGGCTTGACTCAGCCAGGGGCACTCATGTAGCAGCGACACGGTACAGAACACAAATAGCGCCGTCATTCTCTTGCGCAATTTACAGTGATACTACGACGGTACGAACGTTGTTAACGTTCTTTGCTGCCTGCAAAGACATGAATGCTGCTGTGTAGCGCTGCAGTATCGCCTCTGTCCGCGGCATCCTGTACACATACGGTGACAGTAAAAAAAAAAAGCTGAATGGGCTCCATGGTTGCCGTGCTATGGCGTCTGCCAGGGCGATCCAGGGGAAAGGGCGCGAAATGATTGTCTGCCGTTGCTTTCCCGGAAGAAGGAATGACTGACGACATTTACCCAGAACCACCCGCGACAATGATTTTTGCCTCATCAGGCACTGGGACCTCAACCCAGAATTCCAATGGGTGGGGGGGACTGCGGGAACTATGGGATAGCTACGGAATAGCTACCCACAATGCAACGCTCCGGAAATCGACGCTCGCCTCAGACCATGGATGCACACATCAAATTAATGTGCTTAGTGTGGCCGTGTGCACTCGACTTTATACAATCTGTTTTACAAAACCGGTTTATGTAAAATCGGAATAATCCTGTAGTGTAGACGTACCCTGTTGTGTTTTTAAACATGCTCAGATGCAGTGGTGGGTTTATTTTTGCAGGTTTAAAATGACCAAGGGCCTAATTTTTCAGCAGTTCTGAGCACTTGCAGTTCCCGTTTACTTTAACCGGAGTGGTGGGTGTTTGCCACATCTGTAGATCAGGTCATTAGAAAGACATTCTGAAGAACATTCTGTGGCTGAGACTCATGGACAATTGATTTTAAACATTTTGGTAAACGAAAACATATAAATCAGTTTCTCTCTGTTGTATACATTTTCTACTTTCTGTTGCAGCCCCGTTCTCAGCTCAGCATTTTTTATTGATTAGAGATTACATTTGTATCTGTGTATATATTCCCCCATTTTTATACTTCTTGGACAAATTATTCCTGCTGTAACTACATGACTTGAATGGAGTTACATCAAGCATGAATTTGCCCCATGGTGAGTGCATCAACAGGTTATTTATCGATTGCTCTCTGAGAAACAAAGGAAGCTGTATACTCACACATAGGATTTTCTTTGTTTCACACAAGGCACACACAGTAAGAGTCTGTGATTGAGCATATGAAAATAAGAAAAAATATGCACAGAATGTAGATCACTAAAACAGGAATTTGGACAGGTAAGGATAAAAGGTAGCAACATGGAGAAATGTTAGAAACACGTAGGCCAACAGCAGAAAAGAATACTTTATTTCCTACAAAGTCGGCATCCTAAAGACCATTCACGTCAGGGAAAGACTCGCACTGACTGACTTCAAAGGGTATTGGATAAGTCTTGAAGTATCAAAAGACCTTAGGGGGAACATGGGTGCTAATTCCTTCCCACTTTTGCCAGAACATGTCCCTTTCAAGTCTAACACAAACACATACAAGTATGTATTGCAAGATGCACATGTTTTGGAACAAGGAGGAATTTATACAGATGAACAAAGTGGCTGATACAATCGTCTAATATAGATATATTTTAAGCAGCCTGAGAAGTGCTATCCTAATCTAAAAGCAGAAATTTGGCCTTTACCCTCTTTGTTCTCTACCACAAGTGGACTGACATGGTACATGTTTAGCTCTGAGAGTGAGGGTAAGAATATTTAATGATTTTTTTTAAATAGTATATTTCAGTATTTATGCAAATTACTTGATATTCTGCTTATTTAAGTAAGATTTTGAATGCTGTATGCAAAACCAAAGATTAATGGTGCTTTCCTGCCTCCCAGCTGGGAGCGCTGCTGCAGCACTACTAACAGCTGTACCATGAGTTTCACTGTGGATGTGTTAAAGAGAAGAAACTGAGCACTGGGAAAGTTTAAGAATAAATGCTTATGACAGAGTAATTGCAATTTGCTCCCACAGAACTGTCAAATTAATTTAAACTGCTCTTTTACTATTGAAATTAGTCTTTTTTGATCTCACATCGTGTGTTCATTTTCTGTGTTTGTAGGAATTCTCAAATTTTAACTGTAAGATATTAGTGGAAGTGTACATAGTACCAGCTGTTTGAGTCTGCTGAGATTTCTGAATAATGTTGCATTAAAAAATGATGCATAATATGGGAGGGCCCTCAATCAGGGAACTCAAATAAACTTTCAAAACCAAAAGCACAACTTTGTAAACTGTGACATCAGTGGAGATACTAGAAGCGACTGTTCAGTTTAAAGCTTGCTATACCAGATTACTTATGGGATTTGGATGAACTGTGTGGATTCATCAGATGATGCAAATAATAAATTAGCTGTCAGTACAGCCCCCACCTGACCTGGAACACATGTCAACTAGCAAATCTTCAGAAGAACCAGCAATATTTTTAATAGTTTATAAAACCAAAATAAACTACCATAATTATTCATAGAGCCTAGTTTTATAGAATTTACCTTCTTTTTGGTTGCTTTAATGGTAGGATTGCCACAATAGACAAACTGTGCACTGGTAGACAGAGCAAACTACTCTTATACTAACCTGCTTATTCTGCTGCACAGACATTTTTATATGCTCCAGTTGCTGAAGAGTTTTCTTTCATTTTCTTTCAGCTGCAGTTTCCCCACCTGCTTACTCATCCCCAGCTAAAAGTTTAGGAGATCCAGGAATAACACCATTGTCTCCATCACATATTGCGGTAAGAAATATAGGATATATGTTGTATAATGCATTGACATTATTTTCTTCTGCCTGTCACACCTATAAGAACTTGGGACTCCTGACTCCTCAGTCTCTTGGTCATCAGTTACAGAACTCACGGCTTATATACAAAAAGTTAAAGGAGGAATTCTACTAGTGCAGGAAGAAGAGATAAATTATGAAATCCTGGCTCCGTTGAAGTCAATGGGAGTTTTGTCCTTGACTCCAAGGGAGCCAGAATTCCATCCAAAATATATAAGGACAGATGTAGAGGAAAGTGACACTCATCTGCATAAGCCGGTGCAGTACCACTCTACAAAACAATCCCTTCTGTCCCCACCTTTGTCATTCTCTTGCTGTCTGATCTTGAGCAATCACTGAAATATTCCCCGCTCTCCAAAAAGTGACTTATATTATATTGGGATCTCAACACATATGTGTCACACTCTCTGTCCTATCTCTCCTTCTCTCATAACAAAGAAAAATAAAACATTTACAGTTGCCTAAGGGGAACACCCTAAGAGGTCAGAAAAAGTTCCATTAAAGGATGCTTCTTTAACCTATCTTAACTTCCCCTCCCCTCCTGCTCCACACGCACAAATCATATTAATTTCTTTGACATACTCCACCCCTTATAGCTAAGCCCCAGCTATTGCCAACACAAGTACAGTAGAACCTCAGAGTTACAAACATCTCGTGAATGGAGGTTGTTCATAACTCTGAAATGTTCGCAACTCTGAATAAATTGTTATGGTTGTTCTTTGAAAAGTTTACAGCTGAACATTGGGTTAATACAGCTTTGAAACTTTGCTATGCAGAAGAAAATGCTGCTTTTAACCATCTTAATTTCAATGAAACATGCACAGATTCAGTTTCTACCTTGTCAGATCTTTTTTTAAACTTTCCCTTAATTTTTTTAGTGGTTTACGTTGAATGCAGTACTGTACTGTATTTTTGTCAATGCTGCTGCTTGATTGCGTACTTCCAGTTCCTAATGCGTTCATAACTCTGGTGTTCATAACTGTGAGGTTCTACTATAACGCAATGCACATTCTACTGCAGGGGTAGGCAACCTATGGCATGCGTGCTGAAGGCGGCACACAAGCTGATTTTCAGTGGCACTCACACTGCCCGGGTCCTGGCCACCAGTCTGGGGGACTCTGCATTTTAATTTAATTTTAAATGAAGCTTCTTAAACATTTTGAAAACCTTATTTACTTTACATACAACAATAGTTTAGTTATATATTATAGACTTATATAGAGAGACTTTCTAAAAAACATTAAAATGTATTAATGGCACGCGAAACCTTAAATTAGAGTGAATAAATGAAGACTCGGCACAGCACTTCTGAAAGGTTGCCGACCCCTGCTCTACTGTAATGCACTGCACATACTACTCACAAAACAGCGGTGCTCAGAACGTGTCACTGCCATTGTAGAATCCCTTTCCCAGCTTCGCCTAGCTTTGTATATCAAGTTCAAAGCTGCTAATACTTACTTTAAGGTTTTTCACAACTCAGCCCCTGCTTAGATTTCTGCATTCTTTTCCATGGCCCCATAGTCCAACTCTCCCTCTCTTTGCCTCTTTCTCCTATCTGTCCTGTGAATGCACTACTTCTGCAAAGCCTTTCAATGGTGCACCAGTGAAGTGTATGATTTGAGAAATCAAGGATATGAATCCTCAGATTTTGAGATTAGTCCTTCATCAGGTCATCCCTGGTGTGGCTCTTTTCTGTGTTCTCTGTTGTAAATAGGAATCCCTGGAGGCAGGGTCTTAGTTATTTACAGCACAGACTACACTGACATTGTTCTGTAAAATGTAAAGGGTTTGTGGCAGAATGTCATTTTCTAGACTAAGAAGGCATAATTTTATAGAAGGGAAAATCAGGTAGCCCTCTGTGTGAATGGAGTAACACATTTTCCAGAATGCCCAAACATCATCAGCCCTATGCACCCAGCAGTGTTTCCAAACCGCTCTCTGAAAATATCCAGATGCCTGATACTCAGTTTACCCACCAAATCTTCATGTTTCTGAACTCCAAGACCTTACTCCTAATCACCGACCTCCAACAAGTCCTGGCACCTAGGTTGTCCTTGAGGGAGTCAGTTACTAGGATATAGGGCTTCAATGAAAGAAGGAATGGTGGGTCTGAATATCTACTGAATATGGAGACCCCTGAATCAGAATATCTCAAAATAACAGCCTGTTTGCCCATCCCTATTTCAGGGTGGGTAAAAGCCGATTTGAATCAAATCAACAATAATTTTGAAATTGACAATCTAGGTTAGGGCCTGAATTTATTATAATCTGTTAAAATCATTTAAATTAAAGACAAATAATAATATTAAGCAGTACATGTATTCTGCCAAGTTTTAAAGAAAGTGAAAATACTGAATTGGTGGAAGTTGCTGGCTAAGCATCTGAAACCAGGGTTTGTTGAAGTGCTAACCCAGCTTTTTGACAGCAGTAACCTCTTCTGCAGGCTGAGAGAGAATATTTCCTTCATCGCTGTTTATTCAGCTAGTTCAGTTCAGTGACTAGTTCATTCAAAGCTAAGAAACCAATTGGGAATTGAAGAAGCTTGTTTTTCTCTTCTAGTATATGAGTAAAAACTAAGAGAGGAGGAGATGTACTATCTTGAAGGATGTTGTGATCAGAAATAATCAGTTCAATTCACTAACTACAGATAATACTTCCTTTGTTTATTAAATCAGCTAGTTTTAAATGCAAAAAGTCTTTTGATAAACTTTTGCAGTGATATTTTATATAATCCAACAAATAAAATTCTGTTTTTGTGCATTTTTAATTAAATTTTAATTTCCACCCAAATAGAACTCAACTCAGATCACAAGAAAAAATCATGATATAGTAAATAAATAATGCATCATTCACCATTTTCTAACATAATAAAAATGTAAAAATTAAGAATTTGAATAAACGTAGGTTACGCTATCTAACTACATTAAAGAATTTGTATGGATATAATGTGTTCTCGTGGTTAGCACTGCATTTCACGTAAAGGTTATCTTTAGTTGCAAATCAACATGTTTTAACAGTTACCAGCCAATGGGAATCACCCTTTCTTTGGAAGATAACTAAAAAATACAAATGCAAAACATGATTAAAATTGATTATTTAAATTAAGGTTTCCTTTTTGTTGATTGAAATCATAATTAAAATTGGTGATTTAAATTGCTTCAATTTAAATCAATCCACCCAGCCGCATTTAAAGCCTCATTGATAAGAGGCCAAATGTTTCCATGTTTTGTGCATCAATAAGATGGCTAATTCCTCATTCCATTTGGCTTTTGATGATGGGTAGGGGGCAAAGAGTGTAGAAAGTTTAAATCACAGTTTAGGAACCAAGCATCCATATTAGGCTAAATCTCTTTAAGCTTGTCCCTTTGGACGATTTAGTAAGGTATCATTTACTGTATACATTTTGTTAATTACGCTGTAGCTTCCAACTACAGTTTACTGTGACAATTGCCTTACTCCTTGCAGTCAGCTGTAAAGTGCTGATAAAGTTGTTACTGAGAGTAGCACAGTACACGAGAAGGTGATTAGTATAAGAGTAAAAAGCGATACTAGTATAAGAGTGTTTTTGTTCTGGTGTGTTTACTGTGAATCTCTCAGTGGAAGTTGTGTCATATCCTCTAAGTATTTGCAATGTTGGGTTTGCAAAAAAGAGAATACATGGCTGGAACTGGGGCATAAACTCAACCTAAATTTTCAGAAGTGACTAGTGATTTTGGGTGATCAGCTGGAGACACTTTTAAGAGACCTGATTTTCAGAGTGGGTGCTTTAGGAGTACACCTCTACCCCGATATAACACAGTCCTCGGGAGCCAAAAAATCTCACCGTGTTATAGGTGAGACCGCGTTACATTGGGGTAGGGGGAGGAACTGCTCCCCGCCCCAGCTCACCTCCGCTGTGCCTCCTCCCTGAGCGCACTGCCGCTGCTTCGCTTCTCTCTCCCTTCCAGGCTTGCCGCACCAATCAGCTGTTTGGCCCGGCAAGCCTGAAAGGTGGGGGAAGCGGAGCAGTGGTGGAGATGAGCAGTGATGAGCTGGAGTGGAGAGCGGTTCCTCTGCGCCCCCCCCCATTACTTGCTGTGGCCCTCCTCGGCCCCCTCGCCCCAGCTCACCTCCATTCCACCTCCTTCCACAAGTATGCCACAGTTCCGCTTCTCCCCCGTCCCTCCCAGGCTTGCCGCACCAAAGAGCTGATTGACATGGCAAGCCTGGGAGGGAGGGAGGAGAAGCGGAGCTGAGCAGCGTGCTCGTGGGAGGAGGACGAAGAGGCGGTGGAGCGGAGGTGAGCTGGGGGGCAGAGTAGAGATGAGCTGGGGCAGGAAGCGGTTCCTCTGCACCCCACCCTTTTACTTGCTGTGGCCCCCCTGCCCCAGCTCACCTCTGCTCTGCCTCCACCTCTTCCCACAAGCGTGCGGCAGCTCCGTTTATCCTCCCTGCCTCCCTTCTGTGGCAAACCTGGGAGGGAGGGGGGAGACGCGGAGCAGCAGTGCGCTCATGGGTGGAGGTGAAACGGAGGTGAACTGGGGCGGGGGACCCTGGGGAGGGCCGCAGCGCAGAGGAACCACGTGCAGTAACACGAATTCGGATATAACGAGGTAAAGCAGCCACATCTCCCAGAACGCTGCTTTGCCACATTATATCTGAATTTGCATTATGTAGGACCGCATTATATTGGGGTAGAGGTGTATCTGAAGTAAGGCACCAAAATGACTAGTTAGTTTTGAAAATTTAGGACAAGAACTTCTGTGAGTGGTCACCTTTCAGGTTTTTTAAGCTGAACAATCTAATTGATTTTATTACATTTTAAAGGGACACAAACATAGGCTGTGTCTATAAAGTATTTTGACACCCCCTGAAGGGAAGGCACTAATAAGTACAAGATGCGTATATATATTCTGGAGGCGCTGGTTGCAGTTGCATAGTTAAGGTTGAATTAAGTTTTGCATTTTGTATACCATACAAGATGTTTCCATATCCATGGTGGCAAAATCCATGGCCAAATGGTAGAACTATGTGATAAATGGTAGAAACGTACAATTAGTAACATTTTATCATCTGCCTCGCTTAAACTCTGCTCATTAATCTCTCTCTGCCAGGATTTATTCCATCAGTCCGGCTTCCTGAGCAGCTTCAAGTAGCTGCCTTTTTATTTAAATAAATATCAAACTGCCACAAAAATATTTCTTCCTATTTCCTTCAAAACGACAGTGGCCCAGGGCCCGAAACAAGCAATATTCAGCTTCATGCCAGTAAATAGTTAAAGGCTTGATATTTCATAAGTGCATAAAGCTAGGAATGGGGACTGCATGCCAGAGGAAAGGGAGAATCTTGGTTTTCCTGTGAGACCCTCCACACTTGCTTCCATGGATAGAAAAGCTGTTTAAAGACATTTTTAGAGAAGCTTTCAATTCATTAGTTAAATGTTTTCTCTCCTCTGAGTCCTGTCAAACGAAACTGATTGTAACTAAGGCCCATGGATTTACAGGCAGAGGGATAGGCAGCGCGATACTAGAATTAGTTCCAATACAATCTCTAGAATGTTTCCAGAATAGGTTTTCCATAGAAGATGCAGCAACAGGTGATACTGTGGTGCAGTATAAAGCTTTACTAGCAGTTATTGTGTTGGCCTGCACACCATTCTCCTGGCTTCACCATTTCTGAGCAGGCTTACCAACCCAGACTCATGCTTATGTGACTTTTTAAATCTACTCTGTATTCCATGTATGGTATCACTATCGTGTATTCCATATATGATACACAGAGGTATAACATGTTTTTCAGTTAATACATTTCTCAGAGTTTGATAGCTAGCCATGTGGGTCTCAGCTATTACTGGAAGTAAACACAGAAGGATTTCTGATTTATTTGGATTTGTGTCAAAGGTACCAAAATTAACAGTTAGTTTGGATGTACATTGCATTTCCATGCCCATTAAGGGATGTAGCCCACTGACATGGTTCTAGGGGACTGCACTTTTCTGCAGGAGGCAGATGAATGCTTTGCTGCAGTTCAGAGCTACTGAAAGGTAGGGCAGATTACAATTCTGTCTCTAAACAGTGACTCAAAATCTGTTCTGTTTCTGTTATTTTAACAGAAGGACTCTGATGCAAATGACGCTGTAGAACAGTTATTCCTTGTTGTTGTGGCTATTGATTTTGGCACGACATCCAGTGGCTACGCCTACAGCTTCACCAAGGAGCCAGAATGTATTCATGTAATGAGGTAAGGGCTGCATTGCAGCACTGAGCTGGTGACAGTGTATATTATCTGCAGTGGCTACATCTGAGGTCAGCATGGGTTTGGAATGACTGGATTTGTATACAGCCAACGATGTGAAAACTCCCTTTCATGGTGTAAATTTCTCTTATGCCCCTTTCTTATTTTAGCTGTTTTAATAATAAACAAAAACATGTTCTCTGTGAGTCTTATTGCTCAGGTTTATAAAATAGTGTGAACTAAAGAAAGAAATTGCTGGCTATGTATACAGAAGCATTCCGGGAGCAGTTATAACTGTGGAGGTCATGACTTTCTTATCCATATTAACATAATGAACGATGCATATTTATGAAAGTAATAATGGCATTTCCCAAAGTGCCTAATAGAGAAATCACTGCACATAGGGTGGTGCAAGGCCTTTTGTCTCATAGCATACAGAATTTGGCAGGTACAAGCTGGCATATCTGCACATCTTATTATTTAGAAACCTTGGGCAAAAATTTCCAAGGTCTCTAAGTCCCATTTTCAAAACATACCTAGATATCTAGAAGCTTGTCACTTTTGAAAGTGTGGCTTAGGCCCCTAAGTCATTTAGGGCCATATTTTCCAAGGTGTTCAGCACCCACAGTTGGAGACAGATTTTCAGAAATGTTCAGCTCCCAATTAGGCACCTAAATTAAGAGGACAGATTTGCAAAAATGCGCAGTTGGATGCATTTGAAAATCTGGTCACTAGGCACTTTTGAAAATTTTACCCCTCATCTCTAGACATTGCAGAATGATGTGGGAGGGAGGGGGTTAAGAGAGCTAAGAACAATGATGGTTACTGCTAAGGGTGTCCTTAAATATTTTCATACTGAAGAGAAGCATTTAAGATGAAATACCATTGCTTTATGATGCTCTAATTAAATTTTAAGTAATGGTGCAGTTTGCAGTTCTGAGCAGTAGGTGCACCCTAACTGAAGTAAGTAGGAGAAAGTTGTGCATATTCATTTAAAGGGGCAAAGTTTACCTCTCCTAGCATCTCACTAGGAGGAAGTGGACAGAGAGAGAGAAGGTTCTACCAAGGAAGCAGAGTGGCTGTGACCTTCCATGATCAGCAGCAAGGAATCAACCAGTTGCAGTGACCATTGAACACTACAACTGACTTAAAAGTGGGGAAAGGATATAAGAATAAGGCACACCTTAAGATGCCCCTTCTGTCAGAGGTGCAGGGAGGCAAATGGCATAAAGCTAGCTATGCCAGGGATTCCTCAATATCCCTGGACTCCCTCTTCCCTGTTATGGCAGCTTTCCCTCTGGAGCATGGCAAAGGGGATCTGGTCTTCTCTGTCTAATGGTGCATCCGTAAGTCAAGTAATGTAGATGTCTAAGGTATGGCCACTTACCTAAATTATGCTTGTATACAGTTGTGCACACAACATTTTTTTTGACTGCAGTTATTTGCACCCGCAAATTATTGGTTCAAAAACAGAGGCCAGTGTTTGAAGATTTGGGCCATTTAAATTTATAGCATTTTATTTATATATTTATTTTGCCATAAACCCCCAGTAATGTAATGTTAAGGTTGTTAAGCACTCAAAAGTCAGAAAATGCGAAAGTGAAGCTTAACTCTACCAGTTGTATGCATACAAAATAGGTATTAGTTATGTGATTACATGTTGTTTCTCAAATAATATAATGCAATACAGCTTTTCCCCCTACAAATTTGATATGTATGCGTCTAATAATGTGATCACAAATACAAAGACTACTGTGATGGATTCACAAAAGGAAAAGAGCACTGGAAAATGAGTTCCTTAGGAAAGGTTTTGTGTTTTCTTTTTTCATTTTCCGTAATTCAAAATTGACTTCAGTCTGACTAAAACTATATTTCTTTAAAGAAAAGAAAAGGTAAATTGTATCCTTGTGCAGAGACCAAATTATGGGAAATTTCAGCTCTAAAAGTGAATGGTTTGAAAAGTTGAGTGTATGAAAATATTAACTATGGCAATCACTTTTGGCATGAGGCAACTTACTATTCGTCCTTCTGGAAGTCTGAAAATTGGAGTAGAAAGGGCTACAGTGCTGCTAACCAAATGTGACAAGCAATGAAGCTGTCTGCAGACAGTCCTGATTGTGCACTCAACCTCTGTGGTCAGTTTGTAAAAAGCCTTTCTGCCCCATTCATCAATGGTCCTTCAAGAAACCCCACAGTGCAATTCATGAGAAGGTACTTGGTGCTACCAGGTGGGGACAGGTAGATACCAGGGATCAGAGAGAGGTATGGGAGGCAGACTTGGACCCATATTTAGTAGTAAGTTTGCATAGTCATTTTTGACAGTAAATTAGTTTTAAAATGAAAAATTAAATTTTTAATTTTAATTGTTAAAATAGGGGATCTGGATGAAATATTGAGGATGAGGAAGAAATGGCATTTCTGAGATTGTACTTTAGTGATCCCAAACTGTGCTAACTACAGGGCCATTCCTACAAAGCCATGGCACAGTGGTGCCTGCAGCCCACTGCTGTTTAGCATCTTTAACTAAGTCTGTAACAAACTGCGGACATTTTAGGTAGTGACACCATCCAAACTTTTAGGCCCAAAATTTGACCTGTTTTATCTTAAGTCCTCAACCTGCATTTGGATCCACACCCTGTACATGTGCAGAACCCAGTTAAAAGCATAGGGCTCCATACAGCTGCAGAGGTCTGCCAGTGCAGATGTTATTGCAGTGTTAGACAATTAAAAAGTAGTTACTGTACAATTGATGGAAGATACTCTTCGAATCCTAAATATCACTTTACCACTCACTTGCTGAGAAATTATTTTGTATAGAACCTGGAGAAAACCAATGCCAACCAAGGGAACTACATGCTGTTATGGTGACATGGATCTGTGTAGACATTATGTTACATGCTAGTGTAAACAAAGAATAAAGGAAGAAGCCACGTTTCTTTCAAGCTAGAAAGAACATATTTAAAAGTTTACCAAATTGGAAGGACAAAATTTGAAGGACAATAAATGTGGTTGTGGCATAACTAGCATTTTAACAACAAGAACACTTACAAAAATTACTGACTTGGTGCTTTCACCCATGAAGTTCTGACCAGAAAGTGCATGAAATAGGCTCTTGCCAGTAACTCGCATCTATAGATTTCTACTTTCATTGTCTCTTAATTACAATAGAGAATCTGGGTGAAAGTGTTTCATAATCCTGTTCCAGCCATAACATGTTTATGAAATTATGAAGTTCAATGAAAAAACATAGTTTTAAAAGGTTAAGAAGTTTGACAACCAGTAGTTCAGAGAGTATTAAGAAGCTCAAAATATTTACATAATTAGAGTTACAAGTAGTATAATGTACAAATATTTGAGCACAGGAAATGTCACTTCCAACTGAACCATTCTTGAGAATGTTTACATTAAAATGTAACGCACCAATGATACATTGTGCTCTTTCCTTGCTAAGAAATCTTGGTTCTCTGCCTGTCTAACATTGATCCTTTCCAGACACTTGGATTTCTGGCTACCTTCTAACAAAGCTGCTTTTCTGTGAAATGTCTCAAAGTAGTATCATTTTGACTTTAAACTAAAAATGCCTCCTTTGGTACAAGAGCAGATCACAACGTTTCAATGATATAGATTACTAGGTTGCTGGATCTCAGCAGAATTGTGGCATGCTATATGCATGGAAAATATAATCGGCCGGCAAATCAAAATGATCATTTTGATTCCAATTGTTATTTGTTGTAAGCCCCGATACTTGCAAACAAAGAAAAACTTTTAGGCACTGATCCAGCAAAGCACTTAAAGCACGTGCTTAATTTAAGTATGTAAGTAGTCCCATTGACTTCAGTGCTTCAAATCCAGCATGTGCTTAAGTGCTTGACTAGATCAGTGTCTAATTTACTTTGATTGCGTAGTTTTAGTTTTGGTTTTACCAGTTACAGTCCTTCATGCCTGTAAAGTCCTGTTAATTCCTCAGTGTTTCTATCCATATATTTGTAAGGTCCTTACCTTAGCAAGCTCCCATTATAGGCTTCCACAGAGCCAGAAATTTCCTTAGTGAGTCAGTGGCAGAATCATGAGTAGAACACAGGTAACCTAACTCAGTCCCCGGGATCACAGCTTCTCTTCCCTAGAAGAGAACAGATGCCATAAGAGTCTTTTTAAAGGCCTGTATTATTATTAAAATTAAAGTCAAACTTCCCATTATATTTATTTATTGCCTCTTGTATGTCTGAGCAGAGATGTAAATTGAAATTTTTAAAGCTGCCTGAGGGATTTGGAGGCCAGATTTCCAATAGAAATGATTGGGAATTGGGCATTTAAATCACTTAGCTAGCTTTGGAAATCTCAGCCATAGTGTGGAGTGGCATGCTGGGCTGCCAGTTTAGCTGCAACTTAAGTGTATTCAATCCAGAAAGAGGCATAATGTACCTGTCCATAAAGAAAATAAACAGGACCATCATTATCTAGTTCCTGAGTACATTTTCTATTAATGGAACTTTCCAGAAATGACTCAGAATGAATTACTGAGGATTCCCTCTCAAAATGATAACTGTTCTGCTTCCCTGGACTTATATCTGGTGTGTGAGACTTCAACATTTTGGATGAACAGTCTTTTCTGGCCATTTGGTCTACATACCAGTGTTGGATTCTTAGCTCTTCTATTACCTCAGAGACTGGAGTCTTTTGCCTCCTTTAACATGTGACCCAAGATTTTGAAGTTCATCAGATAAGCCCCAAGTGGCAAGTCACAAAAGATAAAATGAAAAATCAGAGCAGATCTTTTGCTACTTGCCATTGCTCATTATTTTCTACTGCCAGGACTGATCAGCTGAGTGGCAGGTCAACTGTGTTGAGAAAATCTCTCCTAAAGGATGGAGATCAAAATCATTCCATTGCCCATCATAACTATTCTTCTTTCAGACCAGTGGGAATGTCCCCTGAACTTTGGGGTACATTTATGTACCGCGGTCTTTCTCTGCTTGTCAGGGTACTGGTGTGATGAAGAAAAGTTGACTCTACCTTGTGCTCTCTCTAAACTGCTCACGGAGTGCTACTTCAATAAGAACTGAGTCATCGGTGATCCACTTCTTAAAAGGTCTTTAATTGGAAAAATGCTATAATTTGTTTTATATTTTAATTTGTTTTCCTGGGATAAGTACTGCAGCTTGTATAAAATATACAAGAGGTAAAACAAAGCATGCTAAATTTAATATACTATCTTATATGCAGAGGAAGTAGCTCAGCCTGTAGTTAACATAGCCCAAAACTTCTATTGTAAGACCCTGTTCTCAGTTGCTTATAACTTTGCCAAATGCTAACCTTTCAGGCTTAAATTTTCCATATCATGTCTGCCTCAAACTGGATGTTAGCCCAATTCAACAAAAATAGCTGTCTCTGAGGATGAGAGTGAGGGAAAATATGTTGTTTTGCCATGTTTAAAAAATTTACAACTTTTTGGTTGAAATCTTTAGTGTCCCCCATGCTTTGGAGCAGTAGGGTGACCAGATGTCTCAATTTTATAGGGACAGTCCCGATTTTTGGGTCTTTTTCTTATATAGGCTCCTATTACCTCCCGCCCCATGTCCCAATTTTTCACATTTGCTGTCTGGTCATCCTGTGGAGCAGGGACTTGAAAATTCACAGCAGGGGAGGCCTGGATGTCAGGGATATGAATTTTTCTGTCCCCATGAAAATTTGCCCAAATTTGGCTAATTATAAGACTGAAAAGTCTTGTTTTGCACTTGCTCAGTAGAGACGGCTTAGAATTCAGTAGCTAAATTCTCCAGAGATTCCATCTACAGTCCCCTCATAGCCCCTGTGTGTGACTGGATTGCACCTGTGCTGCTATCCCCATGGAACAGATGCACATGCTTCATCCCAGGCCTGCAGAGGCTGAACAGTACCAGGGGCTGCAGGTTTGTAGAAGTTTTGATGGTGCCCAGAATGCCCAGAGCCTGCTGCCCCCAAACTCCACCCCCACCTGCCTAAGGCTCTGGGAGGGTGTTTGGGTGGGGGGAGGAGATCTACGGTTCAGGCCCTGGGCTGGTGCAGGGGATTGGAGTGCAGGGTGCAGGCTCTTAGAGGGATTTTGGGTGCAGAAGGCATAAGAGGTTGGGCTCTGGGAATTTGAGTGGGGGAGGGGGTCTCGGGTACAGGCTCTGGAGTGGAGTTTGGGTGCTGGGCACAGGCTCCGGGCTAGGGCAGGGAGTAGGGGTGCAGGAGCGGGTGAGGGGTGCAGGCTGTAGGTGGGAGTTTGGGGGCAGGAGGGAGCGTTGGGAAAGGGGTACATACAGGTGGAAGCACCCAGGTGCACCCAGGAGCGAAAAGTGGGGCTGAGGGAGAGATCTGGCCTCAAACATTGCTGGAGCCAGGCCCCAGGCCAGGAATATTCCTGGTGCCCATGCACCACGGGCCCATGGAACTCACCACCTCTGAACAGAAATTCCCTTTAAATTGTTCCTCTAAGTGGCTGGGGGCTGATGTAGTGCCAGGCACAGGAACTGAGAGCAAGAAAACTGTCTCTCTTGTGCTCTCATTGCTCCCTAAGGCTGACCAGCCTGGTCAGACAGTCTAGTCTGGTGCTTGATGGATGAGGAGAAGAAGAAAGACAGACACAATTGTAGAAGAGAGGCTTAGTCAGAAGCATTTGCACTCCCTGCTGCATAACATGGACACACACTGCTGCTGATTCTTCTGAGAGGGAGAGGCCTTCTTTACATAACCATAAAATTACACAGAAAAAAATAATAATATGGTCACAACGTCATGCACTCAAAAATTAGGAAATGCCAGAAATAAGATTGCTTGTGCAACCTCAAATTGGACTCCTTGTGTGTATGCATTATGATTATGATTGCTTGAATATCCACTTAAACTGTTTTTTGACTGAAAATTGAGTGTTTAGCTAAACTAAATCCAAAATATTTCTTCTCAAAACCAGAACTATGCAGTTTGGAATTGTCATCTCAGTGCCTCATGGGCGTTGTTTGTGTGTCTTATGCCTCCAGTTCCCTCTATAGGCTGTGTTTCCCAGATAGACTACATCTCCCACAATGCATCGTGTCCAGACACTGCCATTGTGCACTGTGGCAACTCTGCAAGAGGGGACACTGCGGTGCATCCCGAGGGAACATAGCTTGGCCAGGGAGCCAAGGCACCTGAAGATACAACTCTTCACAGCTGCTTGCTTCCCTCCCACTACCCCCCAAAAAAGTCAAAATTGTCTACAGGGGAAAATACCTTATATTTCAACCAGCTCTAATTATGATGCAGTCTTTTATTACATGATCACATACTGTTTACACAGGTTCCCTGCCTCATTCAGTGCACAGGGTATACACTACTCGTATATGTAGGTAGTTATTCAGTACTTCTTTTTATCCTCTTCAGTCAGTTTGTGGCCCCATACCTTATTTTCCACACACCATCCAAATCTGCACAGAATATAAAACTAAACATTTTCCTGTGGGTAAGGGTATGATTCTGTCACAGAGGTCACAGATTCTGTGACTTTCCGGGACAGACGTGACTTCATTGGGGTAGGGCTGGAGCAGCTCTCAGCCCTGGGGCCACCAGAGTAGCAGCTAGGATTGGATCAGCCCCCTGAAGCTGCTGGCAGTCAGCCCCAGGGTCATCCAAGCAGTTGGCTGGCAGTCAGATCCAGAGGCGCTGGAGCAGTGGCCCCAGGACTGAAGCACTGGCTGGGGTTGGGTCAGTCCCAGCAGCAGGAGCAGCAGTGGGGCTGGGGCAGCTGCCGGATGTCAGCCCCTGGCAGTGCTCTGACTATTAGATGTCTTCCCTGCCCAAGAGTATTTTTAGTAAAAGTCAGGGACAGGACAGGCTTCCATGAATTTTTCTTTATTGTCCGCAGCCTGTCGCTGACTTTTACTAAAAATACTCATGACAGAATCTTAACCTTAAACATAGGCTTTTCTGTGTTGTTTTCCCCATGATATGTGGGTGCTTTAGAAACATTAATGAATTTATCTTCACAACCCCCTGGGAGGTAGGGATTTATTATTACGCTAATTTTGCAGATGGAAAACTGAGACACAGAGAGGAAGGCTAACATTGTTTACACTAATTTTGGATGCCCAAATTGAGATGCTGAGGCTGTTATTTTTCAGAATATTAAGCATTTTTATAGCACATTCTGCTTAAAACATGGCTCCCATTAACTCCAGTCGCAGCTGTGAGTGCTCAGCTCTTCTGTAAATATGCCTCCTAAGGTTTCAGACAAGGTATCCAGAAAATGAGGAACACACAATCAGTGGCCAGCTGTGAAAAGTTTGTTTTAATTGACTTGTCCAGTATCACAAAATAACTCTATGGCAGAGGCAGGGATAGAATCCAATTCTCCATGGTGGCTTTTGACTGGATGAGATTTCCTTGATGGGGTCTTGTGGGGTGGTAGTAAATGATCATGCATTTAAAGGCTATATTATAATGCATATCGACAAGGGGGCTGATTTAAGGTTGCCTGGGCAACAACAACTTTGCCATTTCCTAACTTTTGAGTGCTTGGCTTTGCAACCTTAATGTTCTTTTGTAGTGTTTTTTTTTTAAATAATAAATATTTAATTTGTTCATTATATTATTGACTTTCAGTGATCTTGATACTGTTGTCCCCTTGTTACTCCTGTGTAGCTTACATTGTGGGAGTTATATACCCATCAAGGGAAGGATATAACTATACTGTTGAAAATTTCATGACCATGTATGAAGACTGTTAAAAGTCAGGTACAAAGTTTTCTTGGATGTGAATAAACATTCATTTTTGGCTTAAAAAGGATTCAAATCCAAGTTTGCTCATGTGAAATTCTTGGGTGTAATCCACTGCCAGCCTGCTTAAACAATTCACTAATAAGCATATCATTATGAATGTTAATTATCACTAGTTTGAAGCTGGTTCATCTTTTTCATAGGAGATGGGAAGGTGGAGATCCTGGTATATCCAATCAGAAGACTCCAACTACTATCCTCTTAACGCCAGAAAGAAAGTTTCATAGCTTTGGTTATGCAGCAAGAGATTTCTACCATGACCTGGATCCCAGTGAATCCAAGCATTGGTTATATTTTGAAAAGTTTAAGATGAAGCTACACACCACTGGTGTAAGTAATAATTGAGCTCTGTTTCGATGGTTTTGTATTTGTAACTAAACATATTTTTATATTGGCCATGCCAGTTATCTTTAGAAATTATGAGCCAGGCATGGAGCACCAGCATTCGTACTTGTACAAAAAAATTGGTTTGTTTATTAAGTGAAACTTGTAATGCCTACTGCTTTATTTTGCTTCCCTCTGCCAGGATCAAACATTCTTCAACATTTTAATTAATGCCATTCTAAACCTTGGGAGTTGCCTCTCCTGGACCATCCCTGTCCTGTCTGTTTTTTGTTTTTTTTTGAGTGAAATTCACCCCTGAGCAGAGAGCCTAAGACCTATGCACCACTGAAGCCCTATTCTGAGGGTGTAAGAGGAACTTAAGAGCTACACAGCTGGAAGGGTGATCCTCTGCATGGGAGTGAATTCACCTTTAATATTTGGTGGTATATTCCAAAAGGAAGACATGTTACTATTTGACTGTACTCCCAATTATTATACTCTGACTTTAAATTTTAAAATAACTATTCTAGAGTTCTGGGGTTGGTCAATACTTTCTTTTCCAGTTTCATGTCTTGGTAGGAATTCAAAATACATGATTGTTTTCACTGTTACGTGGGGCTTCATTTTTTGCATGCAGTTTCATGGCAGCAATTAATTCCAGGTGCAATTTATGCAAATAAGATGTTTATTATCCACATACCAAGATCTGCCTACAACTATTTGTAGCCACAACTGATAGGTACAAAAAGCCAGGCTTGTAACAAATAGCAAAATATCACAATCCAGGAAATCCCTGTGGCTGGTTAGATCCTCCCCAAAAGAAAGCCAGGAAAAAAACCAAAACAATGCACGTCAGTTTTCCTAAGCTGGTGGGTCCCAGTAAGGAAGAATTCCCTTCCCTCAAGCAGTGGGAAATGAATTTAACATTTACCTCTTATTTTCTTCCTTTAGAATCTCACCATGGAAACAGATCTGACAGCTGCAAACGGGAAAAAAGTCAAAGCACTTGAAATATTTGCTTACGCCCTGCAGTTCTTTAAGGAACAGGCATTAAAGGTAGGGAAAATACTTCCTTTATCCAGCTCTCTATATTTATAACTAACACAAATTCTGGCCCAACTATTTTAACCGTGCTTCAGCCTCCAGCAGTGCTTGATGTAAACGAAGTGGGGCAGCTGTAGGAAGTCCAGGAAAGCTGGGGACTGGGAAAGGTCCTGGATAGCCGTAAGTGATTTCCTTCCTCACAGAGAGAACAAGAGGATGTATCGGTATCACCACAGTGCAGAGACTGAATGCTCTCTTAATGGAATGATGCTTTTATATCTATTATTTTCTCGTCAAGGAAAATCTTCTTGTATTTGGCATTTGCCTGAACAAAATGTGATTAAAAATCTGAATATGGGAAACTCAGCACTTGGCACTATCTGTATATGTAACTCTCCAGAAGTAATACATCTGAGAGCCTCTTTTGGCTCTGTTCATTGTGATTCTCCTGCTTCTGGGACATTCCATATTCTGTACTCATTTAAACGCTCTCTCCTGTCTGGGAGATTGTACTCTAATCTCTTAGGGCTATAACTCCTGCTGATCTTTGTTCACACAAAACTCCAGTTGCCTGCAGTGAGTAGTCAGAAGCAAGTCAAATTAGCAGGATTTGTCCCTTAATGGAGATGAATTTCCAAAGCTTTACTAGCTTTTAGCTTTATGATTCTTAGAGTCAAACAGCACGTCTGTGCACCCTTTGGGTGAAATTCACCCCTGTACAGATGCTCAAGTCCCCTATTCTGGAGGCGTATGTGGTGCTTTGGCTTTGTTCCGGTTCTCTGCATGGGGAAGACTTCACCCAGTTGTGAACAGAAAGCAGATGTTGTTTTTTGTCCCTTATAGAGAATGTTTGTGTATAAAAAATCTCACCGGCATTAGGGAGATACCATATAGGCAACATCTGTTATAAGTTATTCTAGTGTCTTGCCTCCCCTGCATCACTTCTACTTCAAATGTAAGTGCCCACCCTTTATGTTTTTGCTTTTTCTAATAACATGGTTGATGTTTATAGATAAGAGAGATGAAAGTGGTCTGGTTTCTTTGCAATACAGAAAACAAAATTCCTAAGATGAGCCTCACCAATTAGAGAGAATAGAATTGTATTCTCCCCTAACACATACTAAAAAACTGCAACACTTCACACTTCCTGTAACGTGCTTCCTAGCTGATGGCGAGGAGCTATACAGCATGTATTGTCCTACAAAAGACATTACTTAGGTAAACAATTCATGCTACTGTAACCTTTTCTTGGGGTGCCCAAGGCTATGAGTTACTTTGTCACCCTCCTGTCTCTGCGAGAGAGAGAGAGAGAGAGAGAGAGAGAGCTGCTTCTGCTTCACTATGTGTCAGTTTCCTAATACCACCAGTGTGTTAACCACTCAGACAATCTCTCACGGGCTTTGCCATCCCTTACTTTGCATTATAGGTAATAATTGGTGCACCCTAGCCCCTCTGAAGCATCTTCTGTAGTATCCAGCCCATCACAGAAATTACCAGGTTTGCTGTCCCTAGGGGAAGAGTATACCCACAGCTTGGCTGGTGCAACTCAGGATCATGCAGTAAGAGTTGAATTCTGGACTCTCATAAACCAGTGCAATCTGTATAGGGATTGCTAGGGAAGAATTTGTTCCTAAAGCTCCATTCAGGCAAGTATCACTTAAATAGCCTCATTGTTAGATAGTTAACCTGCTTTTTTTTTTTTGAATGGGATTCATTTATTCTCTTTGATTATTATCTCTCTTTATAGCCGCTGTGAGAGAAGACACAAGCCTACCCTTACATTTTCAAAGCCATATTTAGGATTCCAACTACTTTGCTTTGCTTTGACCCCAGACGCAAATGTTAATGAGTCACAGAGCTGAAACCATACACAGCTTTGGGAAATTCCGAGGCAAATATGTATATTCTGGGGCACCGCACACAGTGGCATGTACAGTTTTGCTCCGTTGCATCCTCTGGACTTGAACTGTTATAAATAAGCAGAGTTCTGTGATATGACATTCTGCATATATGTGTAAAATAATCAGTATAAATGGACCATTACTTTGCCCGAATAATAATCGGATCAAATAAGGTTCCTGGGGATATCAGGTCTCTGCTTTTTTGCCACAAGTTTTGAATTGTATTGTAGCTAAGCAAACACAACGCCTTGGAGAATTGCATATAGAAAAATGTTTTACATTCTAAAGGAGATTGTTGTTTACCCTGTTTGGATGGAGGTTTAAATAGGACATATAATAATGACATTTTACTTGGAACCTTTCCCAAAACAGGTCACAAATATTCCCTAACCTGCAAATGGACTACAAGCTCTTTAAAAAAAAAAATGCTACTATTAAATGTTTGCTCAAAAGTAAATTTTTTTCAAGCCATCAACAGTCAAATGTTTTCAGATTCTTAGTAAGAGGAAATTACATTTGACTCTGTTTTTAAAAAATGGATTGGTTTAAAGATGGGCAATGTATAAAGCAGCCATTGACAAATTCAGATTGTAAAATACGAGGTTTGTCAGTGCTACAGCAAATAATTTGCCGTACATTGATCAGGGTGAAAGTGGGAATTCTTTAAAGTATCTGCAAAGACCAGACTTTTACCATAAACATACATAAATATGCTATTACGTTCAGCAAAACATGAACTCCTCATTGGAAAAATGAACTCTTCCTGTTCCATGTTAAGAAATGGCAGCAACCCTTTCCATGGGCCTCCTGGAGAAGGCCAGTATTGGGATTGTGAGCATTCTTGAAATGTCAGCTAGTGATTTAAACATTCTGACTTGTAACGTAGACATAACGTTAAAAAAATTATGAAAAGGGGAAGTTACCTTCGCCGGAGCCAGCTGAAAACGATATATACTTGTAAAACAGCTGGTGTCAATTTTACATCTGTCTCTGTGTTTTCGTTTGGTTTAGGAGCTCAGTGACCAAGCTGGCTCAGAGTTTGAAAACTCTGAGGTAAGATGGGTAATTACAGTGCCTGCTATTTGGAAACAGCCCGCAAAGCAGTTTATGAGACAAGCCGCATACAAGGTAAGACTGTGAAATAAGAGAGAAGGAATAACCCCCTTAAATCCCTAGTAATTAGACTCACTCTAAAACATTTGTTCAGTATCACTAGCAAGAATGTATTCTACATAAAAGCAGGCCAGAGAGTAATGAAATGGACTGGGTTAGAAACACTGGAGAGCTGAGACGCCCAAAAGCAGTATGTATCAAGTGGTATGTTTTCACCCTAGTAGATGCCTGAGCTATTTATCTAGATTCCTATATTGGTACCCATCATTGCAGCCTCTGATCCTTCAGTCATTCTGTGCCCAGGACTCCCACTGAACTCAGTGAGAGCTCTGCATTTGGAATAGATGCAGAATTGAGGCCCAAGAACCAGACAATTTAAATACTAGTCACAGTTTTTTCTTAACTGTCAACATTGGCATCGTAACTAAAAAAATAAAGTAAGAAGAGGGATAGCAGAAATCCTCCTCTGTGGAATTATTTCCCCCTTGCCCATATTCCCACAATAGGAATGATCTGGACAGCCTGGAGAGAAAATTAAATGCAGATACGAATTTCACTTCAGAAACAGATTATGTGCATTTAAAATACCCTGAAATCCTTTTAGAAAATTCATACAGTGTCTATCTGTCCTTTTATTTCAGACTCAGTTTGTGTCTTTGCTATGTTAGATGTACATATCCTTCTTTTCCTTAGGATACAGGGGTGCTGGAACAATTTATATAGTGGGGGTGCTGAGAGTCATTGAACCAAACTGTAAACCCTGTATACGATGGAAACCATTTCAAGCCAGGGGGAGCTGCTGCACACCTAGTTCCAGCATCTGTATTTAGATCTTCATTTTGTATTTAATTTTTCTGGCCATTAAGAACTACATGTCCCAATGACAGCATTGCCAGTTTGTAAGATCACTAGGGGTACGCACGTAACCCCCCAAAGCATTACAGGGAGGCACCCAAGTTTTTTGGACTCTGTTCTTCCTATCTCTAATGTTGAGCACCATTTTTCTTAACAGTCTTTATTGTGGGATTGCTAATCATAGTGCCAGAAGCAAAACACACTTAAAGTTCTGATGGAAGGACACAGTTATAGGTAAATCCGAAACACTAGAGACCCATCTGTTATCTATGTATATTGTTGTCTGCCTGCTGTCTATTTGCATGTGTCTTCATGAAATGGGAGCTATGTAAGAAGGAAAGAGTAGCTCTGTTGACATTTCTCATTTGTGGCACAGTGGAATGTTGTTGAATAGTGTCTGTGTCTGTGACTGTGTTTTTTTTTTTTTATCAGCAAGCTTGATAAATAGTGAGGACTGATAGGGCTTTAAATGAGGATGTGTGATCAGCTGAAGAAAAATGAAAGGAAATGGAGAAATAATTGAATGTATCCTTGAAACATAAATTGACTCTTTAAACATGGAAATAGAACAACAAATGAAGAAAACCGATTCTTCTGCTTTGTAACTGTCTTGCAGTCTTATATATTCCGACTGTCAGATCCACTCTGTTGCTCAAACCAATATTTGCAATGGTTGGTTGGTTTGTTTTTTAAATAAGCCTTTGCTACTTAATATTGAAACATGCAAGTATCTTAAAAATGAGGATTTGCTGCCACAAGAGTAACATGAGTAACAAGAGAAGTAAGTAGAGGAAAGTTTGAAGAGGTAACAAATGATCACTTTGTAATTGGAAATACTCTGCGCTTTAGTTAGTCTAATATGGTGTGATGGTGGCTCACATCAGTGAGCACTAGGGGGGAATCTGCCTGAGGGAGCAGGGGCAGGTGGTATAACAGAAGAAGTATGAATATCTTGGGCAAAGAATAACCATATGAAGTCATTACCTCATAGTATGCAGTTTTGTAAGACAAAGTATTGAAAATAATTTTGCAGTCTGTGGTAAAGGGCTTTTCTGCCCATCTCAGATGGGTTTCCAAGCAGAAGCTAAATATCCCCTGGAACAGTGAAAAAGGAGTAGAGGATATAACTCTGCTATGCCATGTCCAATATCTGTCATAGAGATCCCCCTATTTCCCTGCCTCTGTTTATTCTCTCTTACCTGAAGATTATGCAGTATAGTGATATGGTTATGCATTAAGGGGATTTATGGGCCCAATGCTGCTGCAACTGAAATTTGCAAAGTTCGCAGTTAGCTCAAGGGTAGCAGGGCTAGGCCTGAGCATGGGAGTAACATGAAATAGGCTTTCTCAGGACTTTGCAAATCTTATGCTATGTATGCCAGAAAGAGGTCTTCCTGTTACAGTACAGTAAAGGCCTCTCTGATGAAAAGATTAAAGATATCCAAACTATTTAATAGCATTTATGGTAAATTTCATAAAATGCATTGTGTGTAATTAAATAAGGTGCCACAAATACTCCTGTTCTTTTTGCAAATCTTCTAGCAGTTTGTTGCTGTAATATGTTGCTTTGAGTGGCACTTGTAACCTCTGACTGTGCCCCTTCATACAAATGAAATTTTGAGTGCAGTAGCCTATTTATCAGGAGACTTTAATATTTCTAGTCAGGTGTCTCTTTTTAGTAGTGGCCTTCTTCCAGTTCATGTTTCACTACAACTTCTTCAGACGCACTAAAGGAGTGGGAACTGCAGACTGGAATTTCTTTAACATGCCAGTAGAAATAAGGGTTAGGGAATGGGTTGGGTGTGACAGGAATATATGAATGCTGGAGCTGTAAAGTAAGGAAGTAAAGCACAGTATGTGAAATATGATCAGTGCAGAGCAAACTAGCCTGCAGATTTATAAACATCAGTTAACTGAGCAGTTTATTTAGTGATGTTGTAAACATTGTTTCATTGTAGGTTCTATGAATCTTGATACTGTGTATTCGAGTCTCTCAAAATAGATTTGTAGTTTGATGACAGATAACAGGGAATGGAATAAATTACATGCTTAGCTCATATAAATATAGAGGGAGGAAGTCGGATCTAAAGGACTAAGCACAGAGCCAGGAATTCCAGTGGGTTAACTCTGGCTCTTTTTTGAATATCATGCCTGCCTCAGTTTCACTCTTGTGTAGAAAGAGAGTAATAATATTTACCTAACAGACTGGTTTTGAGGCTTAACTAATATTTGTACGGGCGAGGTTGGTCAGGACCAGAGGGGACAGTTAACTAAATTAAAAGGTGAGAATGCAAAACCGATAAAAAGCAATCCTGTTTCACACAACATGTGATGAGAGTGCGTAACTCTTGTGCAACGGGAAGTCATTGAGGCTAAGAACTTAACAAGATTCCAAAAGGGATAGGACATTTATATGGATATCAAGAATATCCATAGTTGTTGTAATTAATTATAACAAATTTTGCGGAAGGAATATTAATCCTTATGCTTCTGGGCTTAAGTCAATATCTCAGTATTAGGGATCAGGATGAGACCTAATGTGGAGGGCAGATTACTCCACATATGCCTATTGCAGGGTTCTCATACTTTCCTCCATAGCATTTGGTCAGGTCACTGTCAGAGATTACTGGAGTGGACCTTGGGTCTGATCCAACTGTCAGTTCCTATGCTCATATGTACATCCCTTTAAAGATGTAAAATGTGGATAGTTTATTATCAATATTGATATACATATAAAATATATTTAAAAAAATTGATGTTCAGGTTTTCAGCATCAGTAAATGGATTTAAAAGAGCAAAGAAGAAATGACTTTCTGATTCAATGAGACATTGACATAGAACCATTTGTAGCTATTTTACAAAGCTGAATATTTTGCAATTCTCCGGAGAGATATTTCAAAATATGCTCTTTGTAATAAAATAGTGCAACATGCCATTACTTTTTTTGTGTGCTGTTGCCTCAGTTGTGCACATCTGTTCTATTGTCAAACATTTTCCACCAGAAAAGAAGTCTGCTTTTTGAAAGGCACTGTTTAAAAAAAAAGAGTCAGCAATTAAATACTTAATCTTTTCCCAGAATGTATTGTAGTCTTGGCTTTCCTCTAGGATAGAGAGTGAATATTATGAGAGACAGGAAACCAAAAAGAATAGAAATGTCAGGACTTCGTACAGAATTTGGTTATAATTAGTAAAGACTACATCAGCAGAAATCAAAATCGTAACTGGAGAAACAGTAATTGCATTAAGGGTCAGTAAAAATGCAATCACCTCAGCACATTATAGCCCATAATGGAATGAAGCTTTCCAATTCACCAAGCTTACCTTCTTGTGACCTCATGACACTGTTCTGTTGACCTGCTCTACCTCAGGTCTAACTACCATTCATTTCAGTGGAAGCTATGCCTGTCTAAAGATTGCAGGCTCAAGCTCCATACATGTGGGAGGAGTGTAATTTATTTTCTTCAGTACTGTTAAAAACTCACAGACAGGATAACATTTGAAAAAGCCCCAGTGTGATTTAGGAGCCTAAGTCCCATTTTCAAAAGGGCCTTTAGGTTAGATTTTCTATTGTGTAAGCACCTAAACAGATCCTGTGGTTCTTAGGTGTCCTCCCTGTCAAGATGCTTTGGAAAATCCTACTAGGCACCTATCTGCATCTTTAGGTGCCTAAATACCTTTGAAAATCTGGCCCTTAGGCGCCTAGGTCTCATTGAAAGGCTGCTGCTGCTGTTTGTATTATTTTGTATTGTATTACTATTTCATTACTTAATTCTCCCTTCATTTTCTAAGAAGCTAGAGAGACTTAGACTGAGATGCAATGCACAGTGTGGTTCATTTTCTATTGGGTGCTGCCATAATAACCTTTTTTTCCCTTTAAGTGTAGATCAGGTGTTTAATGCCTGAAGATGAAGATGATGTTTTGAACTTGTGAAGTCCTCATACTGCCGCCAGCTGCATTGTAGCAAGCCTCTGATGTAAACTGCATAGGAAAGGAAATGGATTTAGACATATTAGTGGCTCTAGAGAGACAGAAGACTTTTCTTTAATGGCACTTGTTAACAGAGACAGTATTGTGTTAATGAACTGATTGTCGTGATTATCAGAGGCTCATGGGGTTATCTTGCCCTGACAATACTTTCACTTTTATGTTTGTGAATTCTTTTTAACATAAGAATTAAAGTGTTTATAATGTGATATTGCTGAATTTTACAACCATAAATAATTAGGGAAGTATATTGGTCATGGAGTGAAGATCTGCATAGTGGGAAATGTGCTAACAAACCTCATTTTGCACCTCTTAATAACTGCATATAGGTTTACATGAAATCACCAGGCAATGGACTAGGTGAGCCATTTTATCCAGCTTTGCAAAATTCTACTCATCCACTTGCCTGGGGCAAGATTTGTTTGGTTTGACTTGTTAGAGGTAAGTAAAATGTAAGGCTTTTCATTATGTTCCTGGTAACAGAGCAGGTGGATATTATTCTATGCTTAGGAAGTAAATTTGAACAACTTCACAAGTCTGAACTGTGTATAGCCTCCTTGAAATGCATTTGGAATCTCTTCTGTAGTAATTGTCTCACTTCATTGAAGTCTGCACTGTATTTTTATGTAGAAAGGCGAGAATCTGTACTTAGAAGTGAAAATGTTAACAGTTTGCTCAGACATGGCATAGAAAGGCTTATCAGATAAATGAAAATGTAGAGCTGATTGAAAAATCAAAATGTCCATCCTTCCTGAGGAAAGACCACAGTACCTAATGGGATACCAGTCCACAAAGGCTAAAGAGGCAATCAGGCAACCAAACTATAACTTCCATGAGGCTCAGGTGGACACAGATTAATGTTAACCTGGCCCAGAAACATTTCACTTTGGTTCTACAAGGCAAAATGTTTCAGTTTGAACTGACCCCACCCCCAAAATGAAATATTCCATTTAAACTTTCCCAACAGAAAATCAATTTTTTTTCTGGGCAAAATCAAAATTTCCCACACAAAACTCTTTTTTACCAAGTTTGCATAGGTCTCCTTGTAGAACTAGTTTGATCCACAAGAACCTATTGCAGAAAAGTAAAGGGAAAGGCTGCTGAACACTGTAATGTTCAGAAGGTACTTGAGTAAAGAGCAGCACCTTCAGTCGTGGCAGTTGGTGTGCATGTACAGTGTACAGAGAATAATCCTGCAAAAATATAACCTATGACATTGGAGAGCTCATGACAGTCTAATAGACTATATAAAACTGAGAGTGCTAGGCATAAAAATTCCAGCTGCCGTATGGCTGATGGCTTCCTGCAACGTGTAAAATGTAATATAATGCAGTCCGTGATTACTGTAATGCCCCTGTTTGCTATGACTTCATCTACTGCATAAAAGCATCCTTAAGCAACAGTCATTTTGGAACTAGTTGCAGCAAAATTACCATAGTGGAAGAACAGAATTTGTGCTAGTGCAGTTCTGTTTCTGCCTGAAGACCTGCCGGCACAGCCCTTCATCTTGACAAGCATTTCTTCTGCAATGTACACATTAATCTTATCCAGACTGATGTTAAATTTACTAGTGAGCGTGAGTCCACTCGTAATTTTGGAGCAAGGAAGGAGATCTGAGGCAGTTCCCACTAGCAGTCTAATTCCTATGAAGATCCCTTAATGGCAGCATGAAACAGATGCTATTGTACTTCTCCAGTGACAATCTTCATTGGCTCCCTGCCAGCAGTGATGGTAAATCATAATCTCAGCATCTGCATAAAGGAGGCAACAGAATCCCCATCTCCCGTGCATGGGGGAGGCTGGTAGCAGCAGGATCTTCACACTCTGCTGTGGCGTGTGAGTGGGCAGCAGTCTTCACAAACACACTACCAGCAGGGAGCAGGCAGCAAGACGGTCACCCTTTCACATGCACAACAGTCAGTAGGCAGCCCCTCACGTGACGATTGCACTGCAATGTCAGCTTGGGGAAGCAAAAAGGGAAGTTTGTGGGGCTCAAGAAAGGGCTGTAGAATCCAGGGGTTCATGACTTCAGTGAACGCTGCTGAAAAATTACTTGATCCTGTTCATACAAGGGAAGGGTGCTTTGGATTTAGAATGCACTGTCATGTGTACAAGTGAATAAGAGGGAGGTGGCAGCCATCAGAAGCAAATCCCAACACAGGCAGCTGGCTATTCTGAGTTCCCCTGGCTCCATCAGTTCCTGCAACCCAACAGAGTCCACAGGCTCCCCTGGAATTAGTGGATCTTTGGGCCTCTTGCTTTCCTAAATCATCTCCTACACACTCATAATCCATACATCGATTACAGTTCCTGTTTTGGCTTCCTGTGAAATCTGCATTGGCGCATTGTTCCTGCTGATATGCTAGGATCTGCAGGTGGTCTTGTGAGCATTGGAACTAAGAGGCTTGATTGGGAGCACGAGTCAAAGGTAGGAGTGAAAGCTGGGGAGAAGGGGTGAAACTGATGCACAGAGGTTAGGTAGCAAGCCAGGAATCAAGCAGAGCAAGTAAGCTCCACAGCTTTTCCTGCACCCTCTCATCTCAGCTGCCCTGTGGAACTCTCACTTCCTGTGGGCCTAGTACCCTGTGAGCTCCAAGGCTCTGCCTTCTTGTGCTCTCAGTGCGTATCATAAGCATTTCACTTTTTTTATAAATGAAGTTAGCAAAATTGAGAAGATGGAGTTGAGAAGTGTGGTGATAATGGACGTGTTTCCAAGAAGCAGTGTTTAGAAACTGAGGAAGTTCAGGTTAAAATTAAAGAAACCCAAACATTTGGAAGTGCAGTGATGCACAGTTAAGGCACCCAAAAACCTGGACTCTTATCTCTGTCACAATAACCGGAGGAAAAACAAACTTAGACAATCTAACAATCATAACAGAGAAATTTATCTCAATGAGACAACTTAGCCATATAGAACAGACTGGTTCATCTAATCAGCTACCAAAGATACTTGGATTTCCTGACCCTGAAGTGGTTGTGCCACCCGCAGGCGCCTTTACAACCTCACCTAGTTGATTGTTCAAAGATCATGCTGAAGGCAAACTGCATTCCTTGTTGAGATTCTAGGTGCCACCAAGTATATACCCGGGATGAAGGTACATTTTTCATCTTGTTTAACTGAATGCAGTGCCCCAATTTCTGAACAGCCACTGGTAATAAGCCCAATTACAGGCTGTACTTTCTGCACCCATAATGAGACTTGCTTATTAATAGATTAGTAGATTGAAGTGAAATATCAAATAGATTACACTTTGTTGGAAATAAATGGCTAAAGAATATAAGCAGGCACATGTATAATAAGAGCCCAGCTTGAGATGCCTTCTACCTCATCTTCAAAGGTGTCAAGCACCCATAATTCCAACTGACTTCAGTAGGTGCTGCAATGCAGACCACTTCTATAAACCAGTCCTGTATGTCTCAAGTTGGGTACTCAGAAACTGAGGCTTCCCAAATTACTGAACCCTCTTGCAAATTTAGGCCTGAGTGATGTGGAAAGAGATCATGGAGGAAGTTTGTAGCACAACCAAGAATAGAGGAATCAAATCCAGATCTCCTGACTTGCAGTCTCAGACTTTACCCACAAAACCATCTTTATTCTTTAAACAGAAAGAAAATTATTTTACTAGGAAAGGGAAATTTTTTCCAATGCCTCTTTGCAGTTAGATGAAAGTTTTTCATGCAGGTTGAATTCTTGTTTTAAACTCAGTTTGTGATGAAATGCCAGTGCAATGTTCGGATTGACGGTGTACTCAGTGAAAATACTTGGTATTTGCATCCATGTTGAATTAAATGGATATTTTCTGTGTTAATTCACATGTTAAAATGTCTGATTACTGCTAAGGATATAAGAACATTCTAGACTTCTCAAAACTGCTATACTTTTTACCTACTCAGATTAAATAATCAGCGTGAGGAATATTTCCCTTCAAAAACAGATGGATCAAGTAGAAATTCTAACTGAAAAGATTATTGAACTCTTTAAATAGTCTTGAGCATTTGAATAACTTCAGCCTTTTCACAGTGAGTCTGATGTTGCTGTCGTGGTGTCAGATGTGATTTGCTCCTTCTCACTGATACACCAAGGGAGGCTCTTGACACAACAGTCACAAAGGGGAGAGATTAAGGACTTCTTGTGGATTTGGCCAATGGGAAAAGCACTGGATAGTGACAGATTCCTTATCAGTTTTTTATAAAGTGTTTTGGTCCTTTTCATTCACCAATAATATAGTCTGCAACAGACTTAGGGTGCATTCCACAACCCTTACTTTCAGTACATTATACTAGTCAATACTCACAAGCATAAGTACTACCCAATATGTGTAAGGATCATCACAGTGTACCCAAAGTAATTCAAAAGGCTCCTTTGTAAATAAACCATAGTGGCAATAGTTTATACTTTGATAGCTCTTTTCTTCTCAGGATTTCAGAGGTGTTAAAAATTAGTGAAGTGTCAAGACAACTTTGTGAGGGCAGCTGTATTGCTCTGTGCATGCTACAAATGCAGATGCTGAGGCATAGAGAGGCTACCTTCCTCCTTGGTATGGCACAGGAGAGAATGAAAAGAAGTCCTAATTCCCAGTTCCACACTAAACAGCAGTCAGCACTGTGTTCCAGAAGCTGTCCTGTACATCTGTCATCCTTGTATTATTATGTCACACAGAGAGCTTTCTGGGGCAAGGAACATGTCTTGCTATCTTTGTAAAGTCTTGCAACATTAAGTGTCAAGACAACACTCAGAACAATAGTTCAGGAAAAGGATGGCAAGGAGACCTTACTGGAGAGGAGGAGAAGTTAGGAAATGGTCCTGTTAGAAATGGGCTTGAAGGAGAAGAGAGAGGATATTTGGAGAAGTGGGAAGTGTTTGGCATTTAGGGGACAGCATGTTAGAAAAGGCACACAGCCAGGAATGGCTGGTTTAATCTGCAGCAGATGGTAGCACTCACTCCCTTCACACTCCTCTGGCATGTCCCCTACACCAGGATCAGGAGTGGAGGTGGCACTGCTATGCCAACGAAGGACCCCTCACACTGGGGGAATCCTCAGCTGGCAACTTCCAGCCAGTTTCTGTCCCCTTTGCTCCAGCAGAGCAGCACAAGGAGATGATAGAGAGTCATAGGATCTGACAGCAATAGACTGAAAGGATTGGGAGAAGCGTAGGAAGCAAGAGAGTGAAAGTAGGAAGAAGTGAAAGCAGAGATGTAGGATTGTGATGGATTCGTTCCAGGGGTTTGGAGTAGAAGGCGAGGAGGGAGGGAGAGGCAAGTGATACTAAGGAAAAGTTTGTTCAAGAAGGAACACATGCCCTATGTTTTCAAATGGTGCTGTCATGCACTATGAAAATATGGGCTACGGTATTGGCCTATTGGCTATATAAAGGCACTAGATGGAGAATAACTGCCGAAATGCCATAAGTGAACAAGAGAACCCTTAGATAGACACTTGACGTGGATTGTTAATGTTCCAAACCATACCCGTCTGGACCAAATGGGATTTATCATCAGTATAAATTCATATGATTATACTGAGCATCTGGTCAGCACGGTGTAAAGTAAGTACTACAAGAAAAATCAGTCCCCAGTCGTTTGAGCAGATGCAAAGTGTGGGAGTTTGTGCATTCAGTTCCTGACAGTTTCAAGCAAGTTCCAACTTCTGAAATTGTATTGATACTTCATCTGCTTCTGCTAAAGCTCAGGTCCTAGCAAACACAATATTGTCCTTTCCTCATCTTTCTTTTACTAACACCAGCTTGATGTCTAGTTGGCAGCCGGTATCAAGCGGAGTGCCCCAGAGGTCAGTCCTGGGGCCAGTTTTGTTCAACATCTTTATTAATGATCTGGATGATGGGATTAATAGCACCCTCAGCAAGTTCGCAGATGATTCTAAGCTGGGGGGAGAGGTAGATACCATGGAGGGTATGGATAGGGTCCAGAATGACCTAGACAAATTGGAGGAAATCTGATGAGATTCAACAAGGACAAGTGCAAAGTTCTGCACTTAGGAAGGAAAAATTCCATGCACTGCTACAGGCTGAGGACCGACTGGCCTAGCAACAATTGTGCAGAAGAGAACCTGGGGATTACTGTGGATGAGAAGCTGGATATGAGTTAGCAGTGTGCCCTTGTTTCCAAGAAGGCCAATGGCATATTGGACTGTATTAGTAGGAGCACTGCCAGCAGATCGAAGGAAGTGATTATTCCCCTATATTTGGCACTGGTGAGGCCACACCTGGAGTATTGCATCCAGTTTTGGTCCCCCCACTATAGAAGGGATGTGGACAAATTGGAAAGAGTCCAGCAGAGGGCAACAAAAATGATCAGGGGGCTGGGGCACATGACTTACGAGAAGAGGCTGAGGGAACTGGGCTTATTTAGTCTGCAGAAGAGAAGAGTGAGGGAGGATTTGATAGCAGTCTTCAATTACCTGAAGGGGGGTTCCAAAGAGGATGGAGCTCAGCTGTTCTCAGTGGTGGTAGATGATTGAACAAGGAGCAATGGTCTCAAGTTGCGGTGGGGGAAGTCTAGGTTGGATATTAGGAAACACTGTTTCACTAGGAGGGTGGTGAAGCACTGGAATAGGTTGCCTAGGGAGGTGGTGGAATCCTCCATCTTTAGAGGTTTTTAAGGCCCGGCTTGACAAAGCCTTGGCTGGGATAATTTAGTTGGTGTTTGTTCTGCTTTGAGCAGGGGATTGGACTAGATGACATCCTGAGATCTCTTCCAACCCTAATCTTCTATGATTCTATGTCTACACTACCATTCGTGTCAGCAAAATTTATGTCGCTCAGAGGTGTGCTGCTGTAAGGTTTCTAGTGTAGACATAGCCTGGATGAATTCAGTACTCCTGAAACACTAGGGATTTGTAGCATTTAACTGCACATAGCTATTAGTCTGCATAGTCTCACCCCAGTCTGTGGGAGGACCAGGGTTGTGGAGTGGGTAAGGGAAGTGGTCTCAAATTCAGAGGCACAAATCCAATAGGATCCTGGCTCCCCACCCCACAGATTTCATGGCACTCTTTAGACAAACTCTCCCTTCTTCTGACTGCTGGGTATTTCCTCCTTTCTGTAGCATGGGAGCATGGCAGGGCCAATAGCCATGCTTCCAATGACTCCTTGTCTGAGAAGCAGTCCATGATTCCAAAGCATGTGCAGTTGGGGATTATGCTTCCAAAGACAGCATTAATTCTTCATTGATTTCCCCTTCAGATTAGCAACAGTTTTGGTGAGGAGCATGTGTAATGCAGTTGCTTCCCCACCTGACCCTAGCCATGATCACTTTTTCCTCATATGGACATGGGGTCATGCAGATATTTTGTGGAGGGAAAAGATGACTTGCTGGAAGATGGGGGCAACATTCTGCTTTACCATTGCCCTGTCTACTGTCCCACTTACTGTTTTCTCTTCTGATTTGCTTCCTCTACAATGTGTCTAAGTAAGTAGGTTATCATATCTTTGGCTACTGCAAAATTCCTCTGGTAGTAAGCAGGGCTTTGGAGCTGTGCTCTGGCTCCGCTCCAGCTCCAGGCAAAAACCTGCAGCTCCACTGCTGCGGAGCTGCTCTGCGCTCCAGCTCTGGGCTCCCCTCCAAAACCCTGGTAGTAAGTATTTTAGATGAGATTAATGAATAATATGCTGATCCTGGCCTCAGAACTCCATAATCATTTGTTATATGGATATTTAAAATGCCTAATTTAATTCAACTGGAAAACATTTCTGAGAGATAATGCAAAGTAGGCGTGAAATCATTAGAATAAAATGCCCTGAAAAACCAGGGAAAACTATTGTAGGAATCTTGCATATCATCTGTCCTGTTTCTATCCTATTACAGGGCTTCCACTCAGTGGGTTGTTGAACCCAGAGGGCATTTTCCTTGTGCTTTCAGTATTTAAATGATGCAGAAGGATGTAATGAATGGTTGATGTTAAATCATTAAACTTGGATATTGACCCACTGCTGCATTATTTGTTTGTGCTGTTTGTATCACTGGTTTACTAGAATTTTCAGCTCCTGTCTTCCAGACACTTGTATGTTCCGTACAGACGACTACTGAACTACCAAGTTTGTATCTGGGTTTGAACTTTCCCATAAATGTGAATTTTCTAATGAAAATGGCTTTCTGACTCTTCACCAATATCCAGTGTTGGCTTAATTATTGTCTCTTGGGAAACACTCAGATACTGAGGTGATGGGTGCCGCTGGAAGAAGACAGATACAAATATTTTGGGGAAGGCAAATAATTTGTTGTTTTGGCCTCAAGTAAAGGCAGCAATAGAAGCTACAGCCATGAATGTATTTTAAAAAATAGCACATTATAGGATAAGTCTTTGATCCTGCAGGGTGCTAAGTGTCTTCAATTTCTCTTGACTTCAGTGGGGGTTGAGGAGCTCAGCCCCTGGTAGGATTGAAGCCTGAAAACACTCAGAGCTTGTCTGCACTACTGCTTAAGTCGATGTAACTGACACACATCACTCAGGGGTGTGAAAAAGTCTTCCACCGAGTGGCGCAAGTTACATTGACTTAAACGCTGTCCACACCTGCGCTATGTGGGTGGGAGACGCTCTCCTGCCAAAATAGCTTCTGTCTCTCATGGAGGTGGCATAATTGTGTCAATGGGAGAGCGCTGTCCTGTCGGCATAGCGCGTCTTCACCAGACAATGTGCTGCTGTAGCGCTGCAGTGTACTTTTGCCCTCCAGGTCAGATTTTCAAAAATGTTCCCACTGAGGCTCCTACATGAAGTGTCTGGATTTTCAAAAGAATTCAGCACCCAGAAGCTCCCGTTTTTCCCTCACTTCATTCTGATGCCTAAATGCAATCTGAACACTTTTGAAAATCCAGCGCCAGTTGTGGGTGCCGAGCACTTTTGGGAATCTAGCCCTAAGAAGATAAGTGGACTGAGTTAACTAGGTGATCTGACCTCATTCTGTTATATCCATGTATTACTTTCTGTAATGTAAGTCTCTGATTATTCTGAAAGCTAAAATCATAGCATGTATTTGTGTGATGTGAGGGTGTTATGATTTTCAAATATTTTGGGAAAAGGCTTTTTAAGTATCAAACCTAAAGATTTAACACTATGGTATTAAGCGTGTTGTTCAGGTTGCTTTCTGAAGTGTGTTACCCCTTTGTGAGCCTTTTGGTGCTAATGCACCGAGTCTTTCCCCTTGTTGCTCATCTTCTTTGCTGGCATGCTCAGCTGTGTAATTAGGTCTCCCTTGTTTATTTGTGACATCCCAGTTTGATGCCATGGAACTGGAGAAAGTACTAGCCAGTGAGAAGAAAGTAGAATTAAAGAAGAGTTCACTTACTGACACACTAAGCAGGCGATGTTATCACAAATCTGTTAACACAATGAACTGGTAATTTCAAACAGTGTAAATTTCATAAGGCACTTAATTTCCAGCTGCAGCTGCATCTTAGTTCAGTTACAGAATACATTCCCTACAAATGCTATGCTGTGCACAACTTGCGATCACAGCTTTCCTGTTGTTAGCAATTATAGTAAATATTCTGGTAAACCCAAAATTTGCCATTTATTCACAGCTGCTGTTTATTTGTAATAACAGTTGGGTGAATGGTACCAACGTGTAGAACTCAGTTCCATGATGACCCACATCAACTTTATGCAGATATTATATAAAGCCAACTTTATAGCTGCCCCTGCAGATTTTGCACACATCAACTAGCATTTATATGCCTAATTAGCTGCAAAAGGAAGCTTGGGCTTGTAGCTAAAGGTAAGGCACTGAACTAGAACTCAGGAGTTGTGAAATTAGAATTCCTGCGTCTGCCACGGACTTTCTGTGTGACCTTGGGCAAATCATTTAATCTTCTTCAAGTGCTTGTTCACGTCCATTCCACATTAGGTGTGCACGCACTGCATGCATGAGCATCAGAAACTTTTCCCTTAGCGGTTCCTGTCAGGCCAGCGGTGCGCCCCCCCTTAGTGGTGCCACTGCGCTGTGCATGTATACCCCCGCTGGCTCAATGCCCTCCTGTTCCTTCTTACCATCCGTGGTGGCATTGGAACAACCTCTTGCTCTCATACAAGAAGCAATCCCTTAATATTAGAGTTACATAGCTGTTATCAGTTTGTTAGCATTCCCTTGTTGTGGAGACTTAGTAGATTAGGTGCTTGGAGGCTTCCAGCACCGCCTCGGGCTGCAGGGCATGCTGCAGTGGAAGCACACCAAACGGGACGGTATAAGATTTGCAAGGTGTTCAAGCCAAGAACAAAGAAAGAGAGAGCGGAACGCCCGATGTCGGCTCCACTTCCTCGGTGCGGAGTGCCCTGGAGTCATCAAGAGACCAGGTGCCAGCCAAGCACCGCAAGCCATCGAACTTGGAGCGCCGAAGTAGGCCTGGCACCGCTCATCCTCCCTGGTGTGGCCCAAGGCGCAGCCAAAGGAAGGGCACGGACGTTCCCCGCAAAGGAGACTGGCGCCATCCAAGGCCCCAAGCACCAGGAAGAGAGTGATGGATGCTGTACTGGCGCTGTCACCAACGGTACTGGCGCCACAAGTCCCACTGAGTCCAGCTCTAAGTGAACTCAGTGTGGATGACAGGCTCGAGGGAGTAATAGATCAGCCTTCCACACCTGATACCTTTGAGGCAGCAAAGGACCTCATTGGGTTATCAGTGGTGAGCCCCTTCCCAACCAGGGAGAAGCCTCCAGCATCCGTGCCCAGGGTTCTGTTGAGAGGAAAGCCAGCAATGGTGCGCCGTTCGAGGACACCGTTCCAGCATCGCTCCCGGCGTTGGTCCCAGTCAAGCTCCGAGTCCATGGACTCCCAATTACCCCTAACTCAGAGGGAAGTCCTAGTACTGGCGGCGAGTCAACGCGTGGAATTGGTGGAAAAGGCACACCGCTCTCTGGCGCCCCCAGAGGCTAGCACCAGGAGGAGACGAACCAGTCGTCCCAGAAGACCTCGGTCTTGGTCTCGGGAGCACCAGTACCGATCCTGGTCCTGCTCCCGATCGGCAAGAAGCGGCTCGCCGACCTCTTTGGCAACTTAGCTTCACGATGCCCCCTGTGACGTGGGACCCTGAGCAACTGCCCTGCTTACTACCCCCTTACTAATGCTGACCCTGGCTTTTATATGCAGAAAAACAGTTGCTGTGGCACAGCTGGGCCATGGAGTTTTTATAATGTGTTGGTGGCGGGGGAGCTCAGAAAGAAAAAGGTTGAGAACCCCTGCTCTAGACCTTTGTGACCATCATCATCATCATCAAACATGCACAGAGGATTGTCATGCTAGCCAGTGTAGTGGAGTTCCCAGATCTGGCTCAATCCTGCAAATCCACGGATATCTGCGGCAGGCTATGAGGGCAGCACCAGGCAGGGTTAGAGTGTCCGTGCACTCCTCTCCATGTTGATGGAGAGTTTGAGAGCAGGGTGTGCTGGGGTGTTTTGGTCCATCCTTGGTGACATGGCCAAAGAACAAGCAACACTGCTTTGGAATATAATGAGCCACTGAAGGAAGGTCAGATCTCTGCAAGACTGTGACATTTCACACAAAGTCAAACCACATTATGCTGAGGATTGGGTGCTGATAGCACACATGGAATGCCTGTAGCCACTTCAAGTCTGCCTGTAAGAGAGGTCCAGGTTTGTAGTTAGTACAGCAATATAAGTAGTACATAGACAAGTTTGTTAGATCTTCAACTCTGTCTCAGCACAAAGAAATTTTTTTGACCCTGCAGCCCAAGACAGATTCATGTGTTGATCATCTACCTAGAAAAGGCACTTCCTTGGCCCCCATTACCTTAGTCTCTGAGCCCCTCACAATTTTTAATGTAATTATTCTCACAATACCCCTGTGAATTAGGGAAGTGCTATTATCCACATTTTTACAGATAGGAACTGAGTTACAGAGAGGCTAAAGCTATGTCTGCACTACCACTTAAGTCAGCAAAACTTACGTTGTTGAGGGGTGTAAAAAACCACAATCCTCAGCAACATAAGTTACACTGGCGTAAACAGTGGTGTGCACAGCTCAGTGTCAGTGGGATAGCTTCTCCTGCCAGCACAGCTACTGCTGCTCATTGGGGGTCGTTTAATTCTGTCAATGGGAGAGCTCTTCCCCATCAGTACTGAGCAGCTGCATGAGAGATCTAACAGCATCTGTACGACTTCTAGTGTAGACATGGCCTAACTGACGTGTCCAAGGTCACACATGAAGTCTGGGGTGGAGCCGGGAATTGAACCCACATCTTCTGTTTTAAAAATGCTTGCTCAGGCCAGACTGCTCAACACAACGAAAGTGATTTTTTTCACCATTTGTCTTCTCATCACCTTGTTCTTTTCCTCTCATTTATAACAACCATAAGAGACCTGTACTTCCAACAAAAGTGTCACTCTCCCCACCACTACTGGGAAGGGTGAAATGGAGAAATTGTATGGTAAGTAAATTCCCACTCGATGGAGTGGGAGTAAATTTACAAAGGTTGTTCATTGGTTTAAAGCACACAAACCATGAAAGCCTTGTGGTCCGTGCTCAGTTCACTATGGGCCCGGTTTGGATACCTTTACCCATGGTGGGTAGCATTTTACGCCACAAGGAGTGTCACTGAATTCAGTGGGGCTTGTTATAGAGTAAGGTATAGGGTGTCAAATCTGGCCACCTATCTCATGTTACGTATTTAAAAAAGAGACATTAAAAGAAAGGAAATGACAAGTGTACAGTTGCCTATGCAACCTCACTGTTACTCCCTTTTGTGTCCAACCTACGCACTGAAGTAGGCAAGGTTTCTGTGGAAAAAAGGTATGTGACAAAATAGTAAGTGATAATATAATTAAAAATTATAATGCAGACGCACAACTGGTCAGAATTAAGGTTGCATGTTCAACTGTCAGTTAGGCATTTCCTAACACTTGAGTGTGACTTTGTAACCAAAATTAATTTCTTTTAATGAACCTTTTTATATGCAAGTTCTTAGGTTTATTTTTTTCTAAAAGAAAAGGGTAAAAACAAATTCTATTATGCGCAACTATAGTAACCTCCTCCCCCCTCCATGCATCACCAGCTAGATTTGAACCTGAACTTTCAGCATTGCAGCATAGACTTCTACTATGTGAGCTATAGGACTAACTACATTAGCAAGCAGCAGTAGCCTGTTATCTGATGGGGGCTGGAGCTGGGTGGGCGGGCTGTTGATGGCATGGGTTGAATCCAGTGGGTAGTTAGAGAGAAGCCTGACCTGGGGCTCTCTCACTTTCTCCTGCCCTGGTCAGCTGGAAGAGTGGCTCCTGCCCTTACAGTGCCCTTAGAGGGGAGATAGGATTCTGAGGTCATGTACTGCGTCCCAAGGGTGTGGCACTCCCAGTACAATGTGAGTTGCTGCTGCTGCATTGGCAGCACCAGTGAACATGAGATCAGCTCTTCAGAATGCATTGTGTTCAGTCATTTTGTTGTACTCAAAACGTTATCCTGGGGAACACATGCAGGAGAAGGTATATGACAATTTTAATAGTTGATAACTAAACCTGAATGGAATTTCGTGAGGCAAAGAAAGGGCATTTTCTAACCCCAGGACTTTCTCCCTGCTGAATTTCAAAAGCCAGCTGCAAACCATGGAGGTGTTAGTGTTAGAAAGAAAGAAATTTTAATCATGAAAAGTGGTATGCAGCCTATATCTAGGGGTTGATACCAGCTTTCCCAATAATATATTATAGATGTTTGTGTCTCTATTAACATACACATAATGTACAATGTAACACACACACACACACACGTAGAGACAGAAAGTGTGGACTTATGGGGGAGGAATGTTGCACTGAAACTTCCCTTACTACAGCAACCTAAATATGAATGGTACAGACACACAAAGGACAATGTCATTATCCCATGAAGTTTACGATGTAAGTTGAGGGCACACGCACAAGGAGTGTGGTCAAGCACTGGGTGGAGGGGTAGAGGGAAGAGCAGGACAAGGTCAACAGGAATAAAAGAACATGGCTGCTGAAGACGTTAAGGCATGGGTCTCTGGGACTAAGGGTACGTCTACACTGCACGATTATTTCAAATTAGCTTAAACCGATATTACAAAACAGATCTAATAAAATCGGTTTAGCGCGTCCACAGTGGGATCACGAAATCGATTGTTTGCGTCCATGGTCCAAAGCTACCATCGATTTCAGGAGCGGTGCACTGTGGGTAGCTGTTCCTCAGCTATCCCATAGTTCCCACTTCCGGGTTGAGAGCACAGTGCCTGATGGGGCAGAAAACATTGCCCCGGGTGGTGCTGGGTACAGCCTCACCCCTCCCTTTGTGAAGGCAGCAGACAACCCTTTGGCGCCTTTTTCCCGGAGTGCATTGAGCAAACGCCATAGCACAGCAATCATGGACCCTGAGATCACAAACGGTATCCTGACCGTTGTCAACACCTCGCGTACTCTCTGCCAGCAGCATTCAGTACACAGAGGGTGACATTTACAGTACTCAAGGAATTATTTATTTTACTTCTCTTTCACGTGCTGGGGGGGGGAAGAGACTGACGAGCTGTTCCGTGAACCACGCAAGACACCGTGTATTAAGCTACAGACATTGGGCGCTCAGCCAAGAATGCAAATAGTTTTCAGAGACTGCTGTGGAGACTGGTAGCTGTAGTCCTCATTACCTCCTCCCTCCATGAGCATCCGTTTGAGTCTCTGGCTTCCCGTTACGGTTGTCACGCACCGCTGTGTATCCTGGAGTTTATTTTTCAAATGCTTTGGCATTTCCTGTTCTTTAACGGAGCTCTGATAAAACAGATTTGTCTCACCATACAGCGATCAGATCTAGTATCTCCCGTAAGGTTCAATGCAGGAGCTACTTTTGCATTTGAACTGCATCGCCACCCGTGCTGATCAGAGCTGGACACGTGAAAGCAGGAAATGTCATTCTAAAGGTCTCGGGGCTTTTCCTGTTTACCGGCACTCCGCATCCGAGTTCGGATTGCGGACCAGAGCGGTCAGTGGTGCACTGTGGGATACCTCTAGGAGGCCAATAATGTCGATTTCCGTCCACACGAACCCTAATCCGAGTTATCACTTTCGAATTTAGCGCTACTCCTCTCGTCTGGGAGGAGTTCCGAAATCGATTTAAGGAGCCGTTTAACTCGATATTAATGATGATGTCGTGTGAACGGGTACAGTGTTAAATCGGTATATCGGCCATTAAACCGATTTAAAGTCGCAGTGTAGACCTGGCCTAAGTGTAACTTCTGTCTTTGTGTCTTTCTTTCCACCTTTTTTCATGCTCTCAAACATATATGCGCACATACACATACAACTATTAAAAAGGGAGATTTAGGTTTTAGTGGGCTGTAATAGGGATGGGCCAGGAAAAGGGCCCTAGGATTTGACTCTACATAGATCAATGTGGAGATACTATGGGTCCTACTCCAGCCTAGGCTGTAGGGCACAGCACTGCAGGCTCACATCCTGACTCAAGATTGGAGAGATGGACTTCCCTACCCCAGCCCACTCAGTTTGCATAAAGCTCAGCTACTTATGTAGCATCAAGGAAGCAGACCAGTGTTCCCTCTACAATATAAATACATAAAAGCCAAGGCAACCCATCCCAACACAAGGACAAGAGTATTTTGTGTCTTAATGACCACTGGATTTATCTCAAAGACTTAATGTAAATTATTTTCTATACTGAGCATCTCATTTCTGAAAATTAGTGAGTGTGGAGCGAGCTAGATTGTAACCTTTCAGGATGTGGCCATGGACTCTGCTTTTATTCTCTTTGTAGAGCGCACAAAAGCCATGATGCGCCATGCAGATGTTTAATCATAATTAGCCAGGTAGTCTTTGATGAGTAGCCTCCTTGAAGGTACAATTCTCAGTGCATGCAGGTACAGCTTTCCTTTAGGCTTAGGAGACCATGCTAGCTATAGGGCAGCTACTTTTCTTGAAGAATGACACATTGTATGTCTGGAAAATGGTGATGTGCTTAAACACCAGATAACACCAAGTGAAAAGTGGGTACTAGCCATAAAAATGAATAATTTATTTAGTACTGAGCCATCGGCAGTGCTGTACAGCTGGTGCTTGTACTGGCACTGGTATTTCTTACTTTGTGAACGGCACTCCAGTAAGGAGGAGCCTCTGTGTGCCACTGCCCCTCTCCCATTCAGCTTTGCGTGCTGTGTCACCAATGGATCTCTGGATGCTCCAACACCTAGTCTTAGGATTGCAGAAGCAGCCCAAGATCCATTGTGCATTGTTGCATGGACAACTGAATGGGGACAAGGAGTTGGTTTGCTGGTACAGATGAGGCCTTAGCTTGGTGAGCTGGCTCTGTTGCCTGTAGAAGCTGGGACCACTGGAGTGCATCACTCCTATAACATTGCTAGTGATAGTTAGAAATAATTTCTAGTGACTAACAAATATAATATGTCATAGCAGGCTTGGAAAGCGTTAGACTGGCTCCAAATTAACAAACGTTTAGGTCTGGACTCTGCCTCAAGATAGCGATGCTCTGAGTAGCTCCAGAGAACTATATAGTCCTCAGTCATTTGAAATGCAGAATTATCGTCGTCAGTGTTCTCAAGAACGACCCTTCTTCTCCCTAGACTAGTCTGCCATGTTACGGGACACAATGAAATACCGTTTTGATTTGAGGTTTTTTTTAAATGCAATAAAATACAGACAGCACTGTAGAGAAATATTCAGCATAATTTGAGCTTTTAAGAAAGGAACATGTACAAAGCTGAGATCCAGCCTGTGTGAATGGCTCCCATCTCCGAAAGCCTCCATAATTAGCACCATCAACACTTTTGTATTTCACAAAGCCATACACCATGCTATCATTCACTCTACTCTATTAGGCTTTATTTATTTCACAGTGACCTACTCAAAGTGAATGCTGTAATAGGGAATACACAGTCATTCACAAGGTTTAAATACAGTTCCTAATACTATCTGTTTGAACTACTAAAGGCCGCAGTTATGGTTCTTTTTTCAAAGGACACATTAGGCATCATTTTGCAGGCAGGATGACTAAAGGCAACAGCAATAAAATCCACAGTACTAAATAATATGGCTTATCCATGAAGTCACAAATATTTTTGGATTGCAAAACTGATGAGAAGAACTGATACTGAGGGCTCAATTAGTGCAAAAAAAATTTATGCTTCATCAGTTGAATTTACCATCCTGATCTGTTATGAATTAGATGTTAATTGGAGTCAGTCCCTTTAAATGCACCCTTCCCTGTCTGCCTCCACAGACGTATAGGTGACCAAACCTTCCTGAAACCCCCTTTCCACCCATCCCCCCTCCAAACACACATACAAATGGTAGAACCTAGAATAAGACACCCACCACTGAGGTGGTATAAAACATCACCTCATCACCTTGTGCAGATCTCCCAAGAACTCTTCCCCGTTTACAAGGGAAATATTTGTATAAATCCAAATTCACACACAGAGCGATGGTGGTTTTGTGCCTTCAGCATATAGGAATGACAATCTAATGGGGAAGGCACTTGACTGGACCTCAAAAAATAGTGTCCAATTCCTGGCTCAGCCACAAACTCCTTGGGCACTTACCTGTCCTGTGCCTCAGTTCTCCCTCTCTAAACCTGGGATAACACTTTCCTACCATGTAGGAGTATTGAAAGAATAAAATCTATTAACAGTTCTGAGGCATCCAGATATTACAGTGATGAGAGCCATATAAGTTCCAATCTAGACTAAGGTTGCCAGGTGTCTGGTTTTCAACCGGAACACCTGATCGAAAAGGGAACCTGGCAGCTCCGCTGATTGGGCTGTCTAAAATCCAGTCAGCAGCACAGCGTGTCTAAGGCAGGATCCCTGCCTGCCAAGGCTCCACGCAGCTACTGAAAGGGAGAGGCAGCCAGAGGACACAGTGTGCTGCCCGGCCCCATGCGCTAGTTTTGCTGCTCCCATTGGCTGAGAACCACAGCCAATGGGAGCTGCAGGGGTGGCACCTGCAGACAGAGCAGCACGTGGAGCCACCTGGCCAGCCTCCTCATAGAAGCCGGAGGAAGGACATGCCGCTGTTTCCGGGACTTACTTGAGGTAAGTGCTCTCGGAGCCTGCACTCCTGGCCCCTTTCCACGCCCTGACCCCCTCCCGCTGAGCAATCTGGCCTGAGCACTGGCTTATGAACAAGCTTTACTTTCACTTATACTTTCTCATACAAGCAAGTTATTTCCCAGCACATACAACCAGCAGTTGTCTTATTACTGGAGTGCGAAGTATAACTGTTAAACTGTTTTGGGTTCCAGTGCGGGTCAGCTGTTGTTCCATGTGAGCCACTTTTTGTTTGTTTGTTTGTTTTGTATTTTAAAGGCTTGTTCACATCTTTGGTAATTGTTGTGCCTTTTTTTGGAAAGCTGTCATGCAGTGACAGTGTATGTGCATGAATCAAAGCACCCAAAAGTTGCCTGGGAGATTGACAATGAAAACAAACAAAGCAAAAAACCATTTTCTTCTTTACCAACATGCTTTTGCACTAAGGAACACAGTTTACCAATAAATAACATTAGCAGGAAAACCTCAACTTGAGTTGGAACTGTAGGAGCTTGGAAATGTCAATGTTGCCTGTCACAAGAGAAAATCAGAATCTAGGGCAGAGGTGGGCAGACTATGGCCTGCGGGCCACATCCTGCCCGTGGGACCATCCTGCCCGGCCCTTGAGCTCCCGGCCGAGGAGGCGAGTCCCCGGCCCCTCCCCTGATGTCCCCCCTCATCTGCAGTTACGCTACCGCTTGGGCAGTATAGGTGGCTCCAGCCGGGCGGTGTGGCTTCCAGTCCTGCCACTCTGAGCGGCATGGTAAGGGGGCGGGGAGCGGCGGGGTTGAATAAAGGGCAGGGGATCCCGGTGGGCAGTCAGGGGACAGGGAGTGGTGGGTGGTTGGATGGGGTGGAGGTTCTGAGGAAGGCAGTCAGGGGGCAGGAAGTGGGGGGGGGCAAGGGGCCAGGCTGTTTGGAGAGGCACAGCCTTCCCTACCCGGCCCGCCATACAGTTGCACAACCCCAATATGGCCCTCAGGCCAAAAAGTTTGTCCACCACGATCTAGGGGGAAACACTGGAGCTTGTAGGAGAAAAGAAAAATAGGACAAGAGCACACTTGCCAACTTTTGTGATATTTAGAATTTTTCTTAAAGCCCCAGCTCTTGGAGTCATGTGATTATTTGAGAATCGTAGGTTTCATGGGGAGGGGGAGAAGTAAGTTTGTAGCCCTTATAGTTGTAGAGAAAATCTTGAAAACATGACCTCTAAAGGCTCACAAACCAGAAAGCAAATAAAAAGAACTGTACGTGTTGTTTTTAAAAATGTCTTGATTCTTAAGCCAGTCTCATGATGTTTTGCAGGCCTGACATATGATTTTGAATGCGTGGGTTGGCAATACTGAGTCTGCATCTTAAAACTATTGCAGAATATGGGTGTGTGTAAAGTGATCAGAAAAGGAGAACTCAAAGTGAAAAGATGGATATCTGGCCAAGGGCATCATACAGATCAGTGACTTCAGGGGACTTCTCTTGCTGGCTTTCTGCAAGAGCTAATTGTGGAAATTTCTTCAGCCCCATCACACATGTAAACAAAATTTCCTGGGCTGATACAGTAACCACAGTATTATCCACTTGCTCTGTGTAGTGATAAAATAAGAGTGATGTGTTAATGTTATTGTTACAGGGAAAGGAGGGCAAAAGTATGTCTCCATTTCTTGACAGAAGGTTGGGACTCTTGAGAAGTTTAGATTTGGCTGGGTTAACGAGGAGTGCAGATTGTAGACAGTTTACCCTGAATTTCAACGTGTCTTCTCTAGCTCTCTTTTTCTGCCTGTCATACACACTCACCTCATTAACTAGATACTAAGCATAGTAAGTGCATGCATCTTCCCCAGTTACAACCTGCAAAGTTGTGAAAACTGAAGACATAATTTTTTCCAGGCCAAGATCTTTAGCCAATGGCTCAACAACTTTTTAGTGACATTTAACTTGGAAAGAAATGCAGAGCTGGTTTAAATATTCATTGTTCACCTATCAAACCAGACTGAGATGAAGACTATCTGGTTACATTTTTTCCCACCCCACTTCTCTGAATGATTCTGTCTCACAGGCAGGAATGGCAACTCCTGAAAACCCCGAGCAGCTGGTAATTGCCCTGGAACCTGAGGCTGCTTCCATCTACTGCAGAAAGCTCCGCCTTCACCAGATGATAGACCTGAGCAGCAAAGCACCTGTCAATGGTTATAACGCTAGTGACACCATAGGAGCTGGATTTACACAGGGTACCTCTTCTACTAACCAACTTGAGATCTAGTGCCTTTTGCCTACATTAGATTTGGTCATTAGGGCAGTTTTCTTACTATTTCCTGTAGGTTATCATTGCTTCTTTGTGTTAGTGGAACATTACAGGCTAGTATAGAAAAACTTCTCTATTTACTTTAATTTGACTATTTTGGGCACTGATCCTGCAAACGCTTCTGCTCAATGCTTAACTTTAAGCATACAGGTAGCACGATTGACTTTATTGGGATATGAGGGACTACTCACAGGTTTGAAGTTAAGCAAAAGCATAGTGTTTGCAGGATCGGGACCTTACTGATCTGTTTTAATGTAATTGCTAATTGTTTCCTAGTGCAGATTTAAGTTTACTTTTGTGAGCCAACAGTGATGTGTTAAACTAGCTATTTTAATTTAACAAGCAATTACACTTGAATTTGCCATCAGACCTTTAATGTTTCTGGAATTTTTGTCAAAAGTTGGGCACTTGGTCATTTTTGGTTCATAATTACGTTGGTCACCATGAAATAGTCAGCATTCACCAGTAGTTAGCAAAACTGTGCCACGTGATACAGCGCAGCATTTTCTTTGAACTGTGAACAGAAACTAAGTATTGTGCTTCAGATGCCATGGTGTGTTATCTGTTGTTACTGTGAATGTTGGTAATTTTCGCTCCACGTATCTGAAGAAGTGGGGTTTTTACCCACAAAAGCTTATGCCCAAATAAATCTCTTAGACTTTAAGGTGCCACCGGACTTCTCGTTGTTTTTGTGAATGTTGAGTTTTCACTAGCTCCTGTGGTAGGTTTGATGCAGACACATTTACACTGAGAGGCAGATTATGGAGTGTAATTTAACTGGTTTGCAGATGGATCATCTTTCACTGCAGACATTTTTGAAAACTGTCATTCTGACTGACTCTGAAGTTAGGCAGTAAAGATGGGACAAGTTTTGATTGTAACGTAAAGATCCAAATTATCTACTAGTATAAATTGGTGCACTCCATTGAGAGCTGTGGAGTTGTGCCAGTTTACCCCCGCAGAGAATTTGGCAAAAGATCTTATACTTTGTCATGTTTTCCAGCTCAAAACAACAAAAGCAAATGGAAGATTCAGCTAATAAACCCATTCAAGACATTTTATTTCTCCCTGTCCTTAATGAAAGCCACTTTTTTTTAGTTAACAGGATGTGATGACACACTTTGCCCCCAGAAATTTCATAATTAGTAAAACCTGATTGAGTCCTTTTAAAATAGCATGTCTTATTTATCTAGATGAAATAATATTTAGCCACCACAATTTTAGCCCTGTGCATGCCACAAAGACCCTGATGCGGGTTTATTCAGTAGTACTACAGGTAAGATCCTCGCCGCTGACAAAGCCTGTGTAAAGAGGTTTTGCTCAGGGGTGTCTCTTAATGGGCAGGAGGACAGAGGCATCCCTCCTGTGCCAGAACTTCTTCACAGCCGGAGCTGGAGCTTGAGCAACTGTGCATCCCTAAGCAAGTGGTTTTTGGCTGGTGCAACCATGTATTTGTCGATGCATTGGTCATGCCTCTGCACCTGCCCTCTGGCTGCCATCCTTATTCAGGCTGATATAGACCCTGCAGAGCACAGTTCTTACAGAACATAGGGTGCAAACCTGTGTGTGGGTTCAACACATTTTGCCCCGCCCTCTATGTAGCTGAGCCACATGCTCAGGACCTTCCATGACCCCTTACTTGGGCTGCCAGGGCATTTATCCCTATGCAAATGAAAGCATTTTCTGGTTTGGGGGTTAAAGAGAGCTACAGGGCTGGGCTGTTGAGCAAAATCTGGTCACAACGTCATGGGATTCTGTCAAAATTCTTTTTACAGATCTCTTTCTTGACTGAATAAGGTAAAAGTTGGTATAGACGAAAAGGATTTAATTCAATTAGAATTAATAGAAACAAAGCTTTGAGTGAATTAATTTGGGTTTAATCTAAAATTCAATAAAAGCATGGCAGGGAACCAAGCACAGCTGAGACGAGATCAAGAAGGAAAACCCTTTAAACATAAACAGAGGAGAGCTGTTCAAGGACTGTTTTAGTGCTGTGCAGTCAAAACAAAAGTTGTACTCTTCGGAATACTGAGGATAAATTTGCATTAGGAGAGGAAGCATAATCTGATGGTTAAAGGAATGTATCTCAGGTTGATCCAATGCGTGTTAAAGTCAACGGAAAGACTCTCATTGACTTCAGTGGGTGTTGGATCAGGCCTTTCCTTGGATTCTGTCCATTCCTCTGTCATTGCGGTGTCACTTAACCTTTCTGTGTCTGCTTCTCAATTTGTAAAATGAGGATAATATTATTTGCTTCCATCACAGGAGAATTGAGGTTTTATTTATTGGCTTTTGATATCCTCAAATGGAAGACACTATAGAAATGTGAAGTAATATTATCATTAGCTAGCAAAATACAATTGTCCTCTTATATACAATAAATGTACCTTTTTTCTAGTTTTAGATCGAATTTTTTCAAATGAAACAATATTTTGCTATACCATGGAATGTGTCTGCATTTTTCTGTAGTATCATATAAATGACCTTTAAAGATGAGTGAAAGTTACATTGGAAATGATTTAGTAGTCATTTAGTTGCACGAGCTGGGTTTAGAAATACATTAGTAGAGACACTTAGCAAATCACATGACATTTTAAATTCCATGTGGAGATTGATTTTCATAAATACATTAGTGCTATAACTGTGTGTTACTAGATTATACTTCATTTTTAAATCATATGTATTTAAATTGACCTATGCTAGTATCTGCAGATATGTCATGGGCCAAATCCTACAGGTTCTCCATCAAGCAAAACTCTAATTGGAATCCAGTGGAAGGTGTGCCTGAGTAAAATCAGCAGGATTTGCTCCTACAACGAAGGTCCATAACACAAAGCTGACAAAGGCCAAGATTTTCAGAAGTAACTAATGACTAGAGGTGCTGAAATGGAGATTTTCGAAGGGTCCTAATTTTTAGAAGGTACTGAGCAGCTACCCTCCAAAAACTGGGCTCCCTTGAGGGATCTCTTCTGGAGCAACCAAAAATGGAGGCACCCAAAATCAGTAATCACTTTTGAAAATCTTGGCCAAAGTGTCTTCACCTCCTAGACAATTTTTAAGTCAATTCTTGATTATTTTATTATGTGTTAAGTATGCCACCTACTGGCAAAAATGCATCTTGGAACTTGTAGAACCAAAAAATGTGTCGGCATATAAATACTTCATTTTGTTTATTAAAAATATAATAAATATGTGCTAGTAAGAAAGCTTTTAAAGAAATCTTAGAGCATTATTTGAAATCTAGTTATTCTAAGTAAAGAATAGAATATCTGATTTTTTTCTTTCCAGAACTCAATTTGTAAATTCCTAATTCTAATACAGCAATTTTTGTTCATCTGTTTCGTTAGAACCTTACTGAATGACACATAGAAGCTCTCATTCTGCTTGTGTTTGCTTTCTGCACTGTTTGTTATCAGCTTGTTCCTGTTTTCTTATACTTAGTAATTTTCTCTCTGTCAATGATTAGCTAAGGAACACACACGTCGTAATCGGGAGAGCCGCACCTTTTTGGTGGAAAATGTCATAGGAGAGATCTGGTCTGAGTTGGAGGAAGGTAGAGTCCTTTTGTGAATTATCTTTACTCTTGCTGGTTTTATATTACTGGTAAAAACCCCACAAACCTTTTCCACAAATTTATTATGTGCTTTTGGTATTCTCAAATGACTAATTTAAAGGAAAATACAAGTGCACGCACTGCTCTTAGTCTACAAGACTGAACTAGAATTTTGCATGCTCTAGAAAAGCACGTATTATTAAGTTGATGGGTTATAAAAGGGACAAACCTAGATTTTAAAATACAAGCCAGAGCATAATGTCCTCAGAATACACCTTATAAGCAAGCTGACACTGTAACATGTCTACAGAACTGTTAACACAATGGAATGTACACAGATGGCATGCACAATTCCACTTATCATAAAGATACATTCTCCCCACATGGGTGCTTAAGTCTATAGCATAGGGCATACAAGTTTCACTTCCATTATAAATCACTGCAAATTATTCCATTAGGAACTGCTAATTTTCAAGCCAGTTGTCCTCAGTACAGATGTTCATGGTTTTCTGCTCGGGATGATAGCAACATTGCCTGCAGTATTAGTATTCATATTGCTTAAGTATTAGTAGACTGTTGTGTTTATACCGATGAAAATGATGTATGCTTGTTCCTGTTGCTTCATAGGTGACCGATACATAGTTGTTGACAGTGGAGGAGGTACAGTGGATCTCACTGTCCACCAGATCAGGCTACCTGAAGGACATCTGAAGGAACTGTACAAGGCAACTGGTAAAATTACATTATTTACTACTCATTTCACTTGTGTAATACTTAGAGTTTGATCTTACACCCTTACTGCCAGTAAGGATGCTATGACATTTTACTATTTGCTTTAATTAGTTAATAGTTCATCTTATATTAAAATCAACATTCAAAAGGTCTTGCTAATTTCATGCGATTTCTGAACTGGTAGTCAATAGATAGTGTTAAATAACGTTCAGTATATGTTTACTTTGAGAAAAATAAAACTTTCTTTGAGAAGATAAGACACAGTGTCAAACTCTTCCTGACTTTGGCTCAGCACCAGCGTTGGTCTGACTTCCATCACTCGCACACTAGATATCTCCACTCTCATTTCATCTCTCCTAGGTCATCTCTAAACTATAGTGACCTGCATGGGCATTTAGAAGGTCACTATATGGCTGGCTGATAGTCAGAACAAAAGATTGTTGTAAAGTCCCACCAGGCTATTAACTGAGTGATTTGTCAGCAGAACAGTATCCTCCCACAGATTCATGTGAAAGCACACATGTGCCTTTAACTCCCAAAGGTAGAGCACCAAGATGGGTCCCTCCCCCTGATGGGAAAGGTGTGCTCTTGTCTCAAATCAAATGACATAGTGATTGGTCCATGGCCAGGAAGTAAAATTCAACTCCCCAAAGTACATTCCCACCCCCAACTCCAGATCCAGTTGGGCTTTGCCTTGTGAGCTTTGCCATTCACCATTTGAGACAATTCCTTAGTTGTCACAGCACCCATGAAATCCTGGGTTGGTCTTCTTCTAAATGATTCCTGAACTATCATCCTTGGTGACGCCAGTGCCACCACAGAGGAACCCAACATATGTCTTTCTCTGTGCAGCAGGGCAACCTATTCATGAATACAAGCTCCGTCTTGATTTCCTCATATACAAGATGGAACCATCAGTAATTTTATTCTTTTCCCTGACAGTGAAAATACACTTATCATGCTCTGGTCATTGCATTTTCATCCACTAAGCTATGTCAGTATGATCTGGATTTGTATATGATGGGCTCAAGTTCTAGTGAGCAATACAATATATGTTAATGGTATGTTTTGTTTCTAAAATAGGTGGGCCATATGGTTCTGTAGGCGTTGACTATGAGTTTGAAAAACTCCTATGTAAAATATTTGGAGAGGATTTTATTGAACAATTTAAAATCAAGCGTCCTGCTGCTTGGGTGGATCTGATGATAGCATTTGAGTCCCGTAAAAGGGCAGCAGCCCCGGACAGAACTAATCCACTGAATATCACTCTGCCTTTCTCCTTCATTGACTATTATAAGAAGTTTCGAGGTCACAGCGTGGAACACGCCTTAAGGAAAAGCAAGTAAGTAGGTGATTGAACCTAGATAGATTCATAATTAACTACTCAACTGCTGGAAAGAATAATAAACGATCCTAATTGCAAGGAGCATAATAGATTATAGTGAGAAAATGTAATCAAATGATGGGAAGATCATACTGCCTCAGATACAGTTACCAGAAAAGGAAGTTATATTCTAGTTTTTCTTAAAGAGTTTTCTTCGTAACACTTGCATCCTACTGTAGACTTCTTTCTGCGAATTCCACTAGATCATCTTCATTTGTATGGCACCATTTCCTAAGGTTCCACACTGAAACAGTCTCTTGTATTTCTGGCTATATGTGTAGGGCTAGATTCTTAGCTGCGCTGAGTTTATATTCAGTGCCGCTAAGAGTTACCTTCCCACTTATCTGATTCTGGGCTGACCAGAAGCCACAAGAGCTTCTGGTGTAATTGAAAGCAGCCTACACAACTGTAGCAGTTCCACGGAGAGTTCCACCCTTGACATACCCTTCATACAGTGGCTTGCAAGAGTCGGTGGTGCACTGCTGACTGTTGGAGGAATTCTGGACAGCAGTGCAAAGCAGATAGAGTTGAGTCCAAGAATCTGTCGCATTCTGTACGTGGACACACCCGCACTCTTACTTCCTTTTGCACAGTCCCATCCATATTCATAACATTCCCATGCAACTCTCTGCCTTCCAAGAAGCATTCTGTGTTGTTTTTTTCCAAATCAATTAAAAAATAAAACAATTCTGTTTGTCAATTATTTATTTAAATTGGGGTCCCCATTTTGCAGATAGAGATGGAGAAAATGAGGTTCAGAGAGGTTAAGTGACTTGCTAAAGGTCACAGGGAGAGTATGTGGCTGACTGGAACCCCCATGCCTCCTTATTCCTAGACTTTTGAGTAAAATTTTCAAAACCACCTAAATGATTTAGGAGCCTAAATCCTATCCTAAACCAAAACCACTTTAGAAAATGGGGCTTAGACACTTAAAAAAATGTACCTTTCTACTTACTACAAACCCTTTTTCCCTCCCATGAATCATTCGTAGTGGTGCCTTTTGGAAGTAATCTAAATGCCAAAGAAATGGAGAGGGCAATGAGAGGGGGATGAAAATTGCTTAAATATATGTGAATGAAAAGGAGAAAATGACCCAGCTGTGACCAACTCATGTAAGGGAGGAATGGAATTCCAGCAGTGGAATTACCTATTCCTGTATTCAAACTTTTCTGTGCCATCTTGCCTGCACTTCACAGCACACTGCTCAGAACAGAATTGCCATGCACATGTGGTACTATTATTTATGTCCCTAGAGCTCCCAAGCCTGTTAATCTTTGCGTGCTTGCAGTGGCCTTGAGATCTACTGCTACTTTAACTGAAAGGATCATTTCCTTCTGAGGGATGCATTAGCTTTGTTTCAGATGAGCTGACATTGGAGGGAACATAAAATGTTTCAGTAGAACTCTGAACATTAGTGATGCTGCTGAGAGACAGTCAGGCCAGGAAAACCACAATTAAACAAAAGGCATTATTGCTGGTGGGAGGCACACTCAAGTATGCAGGTGGACAGGGACTGGCCATTTTACCTGCTGCAAGTGACATGCTTAACATAGAGGCTGTAAATCTGTGAATTTCTTACCAGCCATGTCCTACAGCTCAAGTACCGGCTTACTCTTAAAATTAGACCTTGTTTTAACAGCCTCCTTTGCTCTTTTGTTGCAGTGTGGATTTTGTCAAGTGGTCCTCCCAAGGAATGCTAAGGATGAGTCCAGATGCAATGAATGCCCTTTTCAAACCTACAATTGACCAGATCATTCAACATCTTAGTATGTATCAAGGTGTAATGAGTTTCTGACTGGACGTAAACGGAAGTATGATTTATCCAAATACCCATCTATCACAGCCCCAAAACTGGGAATTATGTTTAATGGAGTAATTTGACCCCATGAATGGTGGGTGAAAAATTTAATCCCCCCAAATCACCCAAAAAATGACCATCAGGGTTGCTCCAAGTCACGTAGTATCTTAATAAATATTTTTGGCTATTCTGTAGCTGTTGACCAGGCAATCAGTACTAAAGGTGCATAAACTTTATTTCCTCTTGAGCTTTCAGGAATACAAGTCATTAGACAATTGAAACATAATTAATAGTCAACATCCCCTTTCTTTCTTTCTTTCTTTCTTTCTTTCTTTCTTTCTTTCTTTCTTTCTTTCTTTCTCGTTAATTTGGATCTTGTCTAAAGACAGACAGACAGACATATTAGGACATCTAGTTCATTTCTGTGCCAATGCAGGACTGTCGCCCACAACATATTCTTCATTGTTCTGTCCAGTTCAATTTTACCACTGACAATAAACAAATAATAGGTGATGCATCTGGGTAAAAAATAATTCCAAGCTTGGTTTAAACATCATTGAATGTGTTACTATAGTAGTGGAAGATGATGTGGCCAGACCGAGAAACCCCATGTCTAAATTCTCAGTCCAACATAAGACTATTAGGCTTGTTTCAAGTGGAGTATATTATGTATTATAAGCATGAGAATATTATTTTAAAACTGTACACAATACTGGATTGTTTATGTCTAGAATATAGTGTCCAATTTGGGGCATCCTATATGAAAAATTGTATAATTATATTAGAGCACAGCATAATAAGACAACTAATATAAATGCAACAAAATAGCTTATATATGAATAGAAAATGAGAGAACTAAGATTATTTTGTTTTGACAAATAATCGAGACAGCATGATTGAAGATTTAAACTAGGTACAGGTATCTGTAACATTAAACTTAAATCGATATGAGTGTTTTGGAGAGACCAGAACTAGAGAACATGGGTTTAAGCAAAGAGAGAACATATGTAAGAAGAATTTAAGAAGGTATTATTTTGCAGGTGGAATACATTTCAGCTGAGATGGCAGAATCAGAAGTATTAATATTTTAAAATTGGGCAATTATATGTAATGTAATAAAGTGAGCATTAATCAGTTTTGCCTGGGAATACCTGGCTGCTGTCTTGTATATCAGAAGCTCATGTGGGATATTCATCTAGACGGCTTCCCTCTCTGCCTCCAGACTGGCTGTTGGATTGGTTTGCACAGAAATGTGCCTGCTTTCATCTAGCAAAAATAAATAAATAAAATCTGGCTTAAGATAAAAATAAGTTTTAAAATGCGTATCTAGTATCTAAACTACTTCAACATTTTCTTCTGTTTTGAGGTCTATGCCCCTTCAGGCACATCCTCCATGTTAAATACAGGATATTTCTCTCTGAAAACAATAGACTCTTTCAGAACAAAAGATACTTTGGAAGTGTCACGGAGTTCATGGAGCCATTCCAGACACGTCCCTTCTTTCTGGTTCTATGCGTGGATATTTGTTATGGGGCGCCCAGTATGTCTCTTGCAAGATTATTCACAGTCTAATGCAGGGGTTGGCAACCTTTCAGAAGTAGTGTGCTGAGTCTTCATTTATTCACTCTTAATTTAAGGTTTCGCGTGCCAGTAATACATTTTAACCTTTTTAGAAGGTCTCTTTCTATAAGTCTATAATATATAACTAAACTATTGTTGTATGTAAAGTAAATAAGGTTTTTAAAATGTTTAAGAAGTTTCCTTTAAAATTAAATTAAAATGCAGAGCCCCCCAGACTGGTGGCCAGGACCCGAGCAATGTGAGTGCCACTGAAAATCAGCTTGCGTGCCGCCTTTGGCATCCATGCCATAGGTTGCCTACCCCAGGTCTAATGGATTTTGCCATCAGGAGGTTTTCCTAGCTGAACAGGCTTTGTCTCTCTGTTTAGGTGATCTGTTTGAAAAGCCAGAAGTAACCAATGTCAAGTTTCTGTTCCTGGTGGGTGGATTTGCCGAAGCCCCTTTACTCCAACAAGCTGTCCAGAATGCTTTCGGTTCAAAATGTCGAATCATCATTCCTCAGGATGTGGGCCTCACTATCCTCAAAGGCGCCGTCCTTTTTGGCTTAGACCCTGCTGTCATCAAAGTGCGACGTTCCCCTCTGACCTATGGGGTGGGGGTCCTGAATCGATTTGTGGAAGGAAAGCATCCTCCAGAGAAGCTGCTGGTTAAAGACGGCACACGATGGTGCACTGACGTCTTTGACAAATTTATCTCGGCCGACCAATCTGTAGCTCTTGGAGAAACAGTGTCGCGCAGTTATACGCCTGCCAAGCCCTCCCAGTTAGTAATAGTGATCAATATCTACAGCTCGGAGCAAGATAATGTCAGTTTCATCACCGAGCCTGGAGTGAAAAAGTGTGGCACTCTTCGTCTGGATCTCACAGGAACTGATACTTTGGTGCCAACTCGGAGGGAGATCAAAACGCTAATGCAGTTTGGGGACACTGAGATTAAAGCCATGGCCATTGATGTTGCCACTTCTAAGAGTGTCAAAGCTGGTATTGATTTCTTAAATTACTAAAAGTCCCCTGTCACCATAGTCCATCTACGAAACTCTTATTTCAATGTTCCATTTTCTGACTTTCATATATGACACAATCCACTTGAATTTCAGCAGGCTAGATGAGAACAGCCAGTAGGTAGAGAGATATCAAGGTTTAACGATCTAGTGAGATTTTCAAAAGTCCTAAAAGATTTATGAGCACAAGTCTCATTGAAAGTCAATGTTCCTAAATCACTTAGATGCATTTGAAAATCCCACCTCAATTAAATAGTACAATCTGTTGTCATGTGCTAAAGATTAAGCTGAAGATTCCCAAATGGTTGAAAAAATTTACTTACAGGATTGTTGTGGGAATTGGTTATTTGATCAGCACTGTCTTCTGACTGTGAGAACACATCACTTTTTGACAGTGTTCATTTGTTTTAGATATTTTGGCCAAGTTTTCCAAATCTGGATGCCTAAAGTTAGGCTTCTGAATCTGTATTTAGGCACGTAAAGAATAGAGACCTGATTTTCAAAGATGCTGACCACCCACATCTCCCACTGACTTCACTAGGAATGGACAATACTCACCAGTTGGGAAAAATCAGGGCTCTTCTGAGTTAGGTGACTGCCTATGAATTTAGGAGCCTAACATTAAGTCCTCCGGTTTGAAAATGTCTGCCTTTATTTCTAAAGCTCATATTTATATAAAAGTTAACAACTGTTACCTTGGTTTAGATTTGAAAATTCTCTGATAACAAAGAAACTTTCCATTTTAGGGTTTTTTTTTTTATCAGTATTAATCTGAAATCTCTGATTACATTTTTTGACAAGTTAACCCACTGTTTTATCATTTTGGAAAAGTGCTCAGTTGAGGACTTCCTCAGAAGTGAATACAAGTGAAAAAGGGAAAGTTTTCTGGATCAATAATGTTATAAATTATAAAGTAAACATTTCAGTTGAACAAAATATATTTTGGAGGTATGCTGCACAGGCAGTAAGTAATGTGGGAGACAGAAAACAAAAGCCCCAGTTCAGCAATGAGCCCCAGCGAGATACCAGAGTACAATGCATGATCAGGGGTCTGTCTGTAATGCAGGCACAATACAGTACTGCCTGTGGCGTCACCATGCTTTCCAAACGGTACTGCTTTACTAACATGTCTTCTAACACTCACACATCTGGAGCACCGCAGCTCCAGACAGAACAATTTTCATTTTATAAAAATATATAAATGAGCCACTCCTGGAACCCTGCATCACCCATGAACTGGGAATCTCAGATTCAAATCCAAACCCCCATCCAATCTTGAGGTCCTGGACAAAACTGTAGCATCAGCTGAAAAACACTGATATTTTTAATACTTTTAGCATTTTTATTTTAAACAAGGCTGCCACTTCACCTGCTGCAATGTGTTACACTTTCAAGACATTGAAAGGTTAATTGTTCAGTGGAATCGTTTTCCTTTAGTTCAGCATAGGTTACAGCCATAGAAGCCATTACTGATGGCTTTTGAAAAAGGAAGCTTTATCAATCACTTGAGTAATTTATGCCCCAATTATGCACTACTTACTTGAAGATACTGCTCTATTGGGATTTTGCCTAAGAAAAGAGTGCAGGATTGGGCCCTTATGTTCTGCCCTTGAATTCTTTGTCTCTCTCTTGCAGAATTCCCTAGTAGAATGTGAAAAAAATGTACTGAATTTAATAAAAAAGGGACTGGAAAATGCTAGTCACATTATCTGGCTAGATATTTCTTATAGAGTTACAAACTGCTTGCTAGCATTGTTTCCTGCTGCTTGCTCTGCTTAAAATGTTAAATATAAGATTTCTTTTGGTTGCCTTTCCTGGTTTACAAATAAGAGAATCTTTAAGATGAGTTATGAACAATATAATTTTATGTATATACAATATTTAAATACTGTACAGACTCTTTCTTTCTACAGTGCTATTGTATAAAAATGCTCTTTGCCTCTGTTGATTGCATTCAGCTGTTAATTGGAGATAACACAGTTTCTCACTCAGCTTTTGTAATTATAGGCTTTTAAAAATGGTAAGATATGAAATGTGCAAGGATGATCTTATAATAATGGGAGAGCAGTGTTGCTGTGTCAGAGAACTCAACAGTCTTCCTGCAATGCAGGTCAGACCAGTTGAACGTACTATACAGACATACTAGTCAGTTGCTGGGGTTTTTGTTTCTTGTTTCAAATGGTCACCATTTCATTTTCAAGAATGCATCATAATAATGAGTGAATTCTCCTGTAAAATATGTGAAAATATAGAACTTATGCCCTGAGACTTCAGATACTATGATAGCTACTTACCCGACTACCTAGGGAAGACTAGGTATCGTGACAGGTCCAGGCTATGCCAGCCTACACAAGTTGTGGATCTGGCCCAATACTTTGTCTAATAGTGCCAAGATATGACTTGCATAAAGAAAAGCAGGTTTAAGATCCTTACATCCAATGTTAAATTATGTGGGCCCAATTCTGCATAGATTTTTACCCCGTAGAACTCCATTGATATTAAAGGATTTACCTGGCCATAAGTCAGCGCAGAATTAAGGCTAATAATGCCCTGTTACATGGATGCAATACCCACTGAATGGAGATCCAGCAGGGATTAATTTGTCCCTTTATTTTTGAGTGATGCTTGCAGCATGTCGGCAGTGAGTGAAGGGAGCTCTGCAGCCCCTCAAAAATGTAGCTCCTAAACAGCAGTGATTCTTTGCACATTTTATATTCACCTTTTAAAAGATTCAAACTTGATCCAAGCTTTTTATTCTTTAAAAGATTTTGTTGTTGTGAAATGAGAAGAGTTTCCACCTTCCTCTTTCAATCTAGTGGGAGCACCGTAAAACTTATTTTCCCAGAACTAAGGATTGCTGAGCAAACGACCGCTCTGTCCCCAATTCATTCCCCTGACCCTCCCACCCCAGAATAGAAAGTGTAGCCTTTTAGAATTAGAAATAGACTATTAGACTGCAACTACATGCTGTAGTTTGTAGCCCTTTTAAACAACTTCAAAATAGAAGTGGCGTATGGAAACCCATTTTAACAACATCAGTTGAACCATCTGTTAAGCTTGTAAAACTGGTAGGAACTTCAGTAGGACAAAAGTTTCTAATTGACTTGTTTATGGAACAGACATTCACGTGTATTCTGCAGTAAATTCCCTGCAGAACATGGCATTTCAGACTATATTGTGTTATTTTAAGCGAACAAACCCTCCAGTCCTTAGGAAAAACTCCCAGTGACTTCAGTGGAAGTTCTGCTTGCGTGACAACTTGAGAGTGTGACCTAAAGCTGCTTAGCTCTCATTTGGAAGTTAGCAGCTTGCTGTGGTTGAGTTTGATAAATGTACAGTGATGGTATAGACAGCATGTATCAGTATTCTTACACTGATTTTTATATACAGGAGATTGAATGCATTATTATGAGAAGGCCTAATTACATATTGCAGAGATTTAATAGCCGAGATAAGCTGCATATTTATAATACGAATGGATGAATGGCATAAAAGTTGTTGGGCATAACATTACAGTACTCACCTGCTTGGAGTATTCTTAAACTATATTATAAAATGTCAGTCATTGTGGTCTTGTTCACCTCTCTGTGCAAGATGAATTCAAATTTCACTGACCTTTGGAGCAGTTCACAACTTGTTAGAATTGTACCTGAGTACTCCTGTGTCTTCAAAAGTGTCAAATAAAATACAATAAAGCTCTGGGTTTTGTGTGGTAATGTTTTATTACTGTTTGTCTTTGATTTTAATTTAAAAATTGTTATAAAAAGTATTGCAACTGTTTTTAGAAAGTAGCAGATTTTAGCAGATATATAAATATACTTCTGCATTTGCTTATTTTTTAATGTGCGCAACAGAGCAAAGATGGCACAGTTTACATATGTCATAGATTATTAGGAGGCTCCTGCCGAATGATCCAACTCTCTCTATATTGTTAGATATAGCTAAGGCATAAATGGCTTTGTAAAGCCAAAAAGCCTATTATGCACTCTTGTATACTGCAGAGATATTGTGAACAATGAGAGAGAGCTGGGCAATGGTTGGCAGCATAGTTAGAGAAGCGACATTTCCACCGCTTATGTATCTTAAGTTACATTAATTACACAACCTCAAGATATTAATATGAGTTGGCCTCAAGCCTCAGAATTCAGATCAGGATTATAAATATCCCCCAGCTTCGGTGGCTATTTGTATCTATTTGTATTTGTACCCAAATTCAGTGGCTACAGTTTTGATTTGACCATTCTAAAGATAGGGTCCAGTTGCAAAATTGTGATTTGTTTCTTGATTTGGAGTCTGAGTATTCTAAAGTTCAGGTCTGTTGGTTTCGTTCAGGCTTATGAACTCAGAACTTATTCTGAATATTAAGTTTCTTTGTACCAATCTGAATTTTTTTGCTGTATTTTCAGAGCAAGTTGAAATCTTGCTATTTATACAAGGTGACAGAAATGAGTTAGCGCGCCCATAACAGAAGATTCAGCCTTTGATTCTCTATTAGGGCTGAGTTGTGCTCGGACATAGTGGAGAATGGCAGCTGCAGGTACCCGTTTGTAGCTCCCTTACCCTTGGCCATCCAACACCACTGGAAGGTAGAGCAGCAGGGAGCTATTCTAAGGCCTGGTCTGCACTATGAGATTAGGTCAAATTTAGCAGCGCTAAATCGAATTAACCCTGCACCCGTCCACACAACGAAGCCTTTTACTTCGACATAAAGGGCTCTTAAACTCGATTTCTGTACTCCTCCTCGATGAGGGGAGTAGCGCTGAAATCGACATTTCTGGCTCAAATTAGGGTTAGTGTGAACTATTCTAACTTCTGCCACTGGGATAAACTCCATTATGGAGCTCACACCAACAGAGGAACAGGCTGGTATGAGCTCCACCATATCGCCTTCTGCCTCTCACCCCATCAGCTTGCCCTAGGCCTACTTACTCCTTATGCTGAGGGATGGGGATGGGGATGCAGCTGACCTAGGGGCTCTTGGGAGATGTAGTCCAGCCCGGCAGCTCAGCCCATAGAGGTCAGTGACCATGGACATGAGGCACAGTAGGTGAGACACACCCAGATTAATGTCAAACTGACCCAAAATTAAAATGTTTGGTTCCACAAACTACGTTTCAGATCAAAACGAGGGGAAAAATATATTTTGAGGCACATCAGAATTTTCTCACAGGAAATTTAACTGTTGCGAAAACTGCATTTTCCGTTGAAAAAACATTCTGATAGAAAATTTCCCAAGCAGCGCTAGTAAGCAGTGTACATAATTCAGCTTCAGCTTCCCACTACCTCAAAGGAACATGAGAGGGTTGTCCTTTCCCACCATTATTTTAGTATTCGCTCTAGAGCCCCTCACCGACACATCTAAAAAACACACAAATGTTGTAAAAGGGGTAAATTCGAGAGCATTGTATCTACTAATGTTAAATGACTCTATAGAATCACTGTCACCTGCTTTGGTGTTGGAGTCCATGTAAAAATTTACAGGGATTAGATAGATCATGGAAATTTGAAACACAAATGTTGACATTCAAGCTTTTGTGAATGGAGGACTTCAAAGCATTTGTTCTAAACCTTGCTTGTGGAGCTCTTTAAACTCAAACAGATCATTTTATGGGATATATTGAATAAATGTATTGGACTCTCAACACTTCAGGCTGCACTTCACATAGATGAATTATGTCTGTGCAATATTTATGCTATAATTCATTTCTTTATTTCTACTGGGGGACTGTACCTTTGAAACAGTGGATAACACAGAGAGAATTCATTTCACTCAGCTCTGTCTTCAAGTAGAATAATAATCACCAGCTGTATTAAAATACAGTAAAGATATTTGAAAAAGAATCCATTCATTAACAAAATTCACCCATAATGACCATTTCTGCCCTATTTTGAAACAGCATTTGGAAAATAATATTTCACAAGCTAGCAATCTGGTCAACAAGCTGGTCAACAATCAAGAGACAGATTGCAGATTGGAGTTGTATTAAAATGACAGTGTGATGACATCCCCATAGTTGAAGGATATATTTTGCTTCCTGGTTACCACCAAGGAAAGTGTAATTATTTGTGTGTGTAGGCACAGACTGGATGTGTTAGTGAGTGGTAGTAATGGCTGCAGGTGTGTGTAGCATAGGTTGTGTGTTTGTTAGTGGGTGTAGCACAGGCTGTGTGTGAGTGGGGTGTACCGTACAGACTGTTGTTGGATGCATGTGGATGTAGCGCAAATTAGGTGCTTTTTAAGCCACAGACTGCAAGGGGGGTGTTCAGTACAGATGATGCAGGTGTGTACGTAGACTAATTGGGGTTTGTTAGGGGGTGTAGCATAGGCTGTGTGTGAGTGCAGTGTGCAGTAGTCTATTGTTGGATGCAGATGGGTGTGTAGCCTGGATTGGATGTTCGTTAGGGGTGTAGCACAGGCTGTGTGTAAGTGGAGTGTGCAGTGCAGCCCAGATTGGTTGTTGGCTAGGGATGTAGCACAGGTGTGATTGGTTGAGCAGTGGAGGAGGGCGTGACGGTGTGTCACAGGCAGAGAGCAGACGCTCTTTGGGGTTACAGTGACAATTGGCAGTCCCAGGCACAAATGCTACGGGGCTCAGGGCCAGGCCCTGCTGGGTTATCTCCCCAGCACAGCTGCACTCCCAGCCCCTGCTATCCCACCCTGGCTGGCTGAGGTCACAATGCCCTAGCTGGGTGCAGAGCCTGCAGGTAGCAGCTTTCTCGGCTGAGCTGATCCAACTGTGGAACCCAGCCAGCGGCAGGAGGCACCTGGTGCCTTCAGATCTGGGGAGAGCTCTGGGTAAGGGGCCCTGGGCTGTAGTGCTGATTCCCAGCCCGGTACCTGTCGTGAGTCCAACCCTGCCCGCCGCCCCCTGTAGTGTGAGGCCCAAGCCTGCTCCCACTAAGTCGCTGGGAGCTTTGCAGGGACTTTAGCGGCAGCAGGAAGCCTTGATATCTCCAGTGCAGGGCTGGGTGAATGCGTGCTGCCCGGGGAATCAACAACAAAGCCCCACTGTCCCTTCAGTGCGGAGTGGCTTCCCCTGTGGGCCATTGCGCCAAGCAGTGAATGTTTGGTTCCAGCTGGTGCTTTTTATCGGGCTCCTCAGCTGTGACTTGTTAGCTGTGGCCTACCTGAATTTCTCTGAGCCTTTTTATGCCCACAGCATAAATCAGCACTACACTAGCTAATATTGACTTCCAGAGACCACTAGTCACAGAGTACTAGCTGGTTGTTAAAAATAAATAACTAAAAGCCTGGTGGTGGTATACTTAAAAACCTCCTCAAAGTAGATTTGGCCCCCTTAAGTATAATGCCATTTTTACCTGCACCCTAGTGGCGTGTGAATGAAAGTCCCAGACAAGGTATTTTAATTACACAGAAAAATCCTAAATTAAAAATTGTAGGCTGAGCTAAGACCCTGGATCCTGCAAACAATTCCTCACATAGATCTCCCATTGATAATTCTTTGAGGCAAGGACTATCATTTACTGTAAGTGTGTACAATGCTTAGCACGATGGGGCCCGTGTCTAGCCAAGACTCCTAGGCATTACTACAGGGCTACTACTGATAATGATAAGGTATGTCTGCAGGATCAGGCCCTAAAGCTGCAGGCTTTCTAGATGACATTTACAGGCTCTCTTAAGTATTATAAACTTTTATTTCTGTAAATTACTCCTGTAGTTTATCTCATATGAGTTTTTGTACTTTGACATTTTTCATCTAAGGTGCTGTCATAAGTAGATAGGTAAGGTAAGGGTTAAGTTTCTTTTACCTGGAAAGGGTAACCAAACACCTGACCAGAGGACCAATCAGAGAACTGGATTGTTTAAAAGTCAGGGGCGGGAATTTGTATACTCGGGGTCTTTTTTGTTTTCTCGGCTGTGAGTAAACAAGTTTCCTTCTAACTCCTTCTTATCTCAAATATTCTACCAAAAGTCTGTGAGTACAAAGGGAAACAAAGTAATTCGGCTATGAGGAGCACCACAAAATGATTTTCGTGCAATATGACACATTACAACAAGCTATAACCCACTAATCCTCCTTTGTCCTAAGCAGAGGTGTTAACTGCCCACTTTTCCTTGAATGGTTTCTTGCAACATGTTAAATCCTTATGCTAAACAATCTGTTCCACCTTGGATTTAGAAGTGACATGCTGACTACCTGTCCCAGACCTGAGAAACAGCTCTGTGTAGCTCAAAAGCTTGTCTCTTTCAATAACAGAAATTGGTCCAATAAAAGATATCTCACCCACCTTGTCTCTCTAATATCCTGGATCAACACGGCTATAACGCCACTGGAAATTTAATACAATATCTAATTCAGTTTCATGTTAGGTATAGGGGTCACTACAATGGAACACAGGTGCTGACTCCGTGAGTGCTCTGGGGCTGGAGCAGCCACACAGGAAAAAAATAGTGGGTACTGAGCACCCACCATCAGCTCCCCCTCAGCTCCTCCCCCCCAGCACCTCCCACCTGCCAGTGGGCCCTGAGGATCAGCAGCTCCCCCTGCCTTCCGCCTATCTCAGTCAACTGTTTTGCAGCATGCAGGAGGTTGCGGGGGGTGGAGAGGACGGAGAAAGAATGCAGCATGCTCAGGGGAGGGAGTGGAACTGGGTGGGAAGAGGTGGGGTGGGAAGAGATGGTGCGGAGGTGGGAAAGTGTGGGGTGGGACCTTGGGGAAAGGGGTGGAGTGGGAGCGGGGCCTGGGCAAAGCCAGGGGTCGAGCATCCCAGCACTTTGGAAAGTCAGCATCCATGGTGGAACACAGCCACTATTTACTGCCAGTGTTGGACGTTTCACAGCAGCAGCATACCACACTTAGGGCCAGGAAGAGATGAAGAATATATTGTCCAATAGAAAGAACAAGGGCAATATTTTGATATATTAAAATTTAACCCTCTTACCTTGGGATCCTTTCACCTTCCCTTCCTCAAGGGTTGGGTTGTATGGCTGTGCAGCACCAGAGCTGCACCTCAGAGTTGGACAGAATGACAGTGGGTCCAATATGCATAATTTATAAAGTACCCCTGGGATTTCAAGAACTATAAACAAATAGGATCTTACTTAAAATGTGAGTGTCAGTGTATTTCCTTTGACTTTTCGTAGTTACTTCTGATATACACCGGTCACAAGCAGACCTGACTGTCTTTATAATGTGTATGCACTGATGTCTATGCAATACATTATGTGCTCATACAGCTCCATGCTCAGGACAGCACTGTTCCAGAACAGATACGTGACACTGGTAGTTAAGGGAATTACTCTGTTGGTGGTGGGGTTATATCCTGACTTTTCTCTTCAACGTCCATCCTTTGTGGCATAAGGTACTATTGAGCATATATAAGGATGGCAGCAACTGGCCTTTATCGAATAACTACAGGGCTGGTGTTTTCTAGTCTATACCTGACCTCGCTGCTCTTACTGCTAAGCAGTTATTCCTAATATGTAGCTGACACTTTAATTTCCTTCCTTACCTTGAGGTTGTTGCTCTTTTTCTACTAGCTTCTCAGCAGGCAGTTTGTTTCCTTCATTTTTTATTGCCTTGACAGTACTTTTAACATTGTGATCATATCCTTTCCCCTGCTTTGGATATTGGCTTTTCAAGGCTCTAACATGTTAGCTTCTTCCATCTCCTCCCATTTTAATCGCCAATCTTTGTGTCATCTTTATTGCTCTCTTTGTATTTTCTTTTGTTTTGCAAAGTTAATTTTACAGACCCATACTGTTAGAATGTAAGAATGGCCATACTGTGTCAGACCACTAGTCCTCCTAGCCCAGTATGCTGTCTTCTGACAGTGGCCAGTGCCAGATGCTTCAGAAGGAATGAACAGAACTGGGCAATTATTGAGTGATCCATCCTTTTTCGTCCAGTCAGTCAGTCAGCGATTTAGGGACATTCAGAGCATGAGGTTGTGATTCTGAACATGTTGGCTAATAGCCATCGATGGATCTATCCTCCATGAACTTAACTAATTCTTTTTTTAATCCAGTTTAACTTTTGGCCTGGCAACGAGTTCCACTGGTTGACTGTGCATTGTGTGAAGAAATATTTCTTTGTGCTTGTTTTAAACCTGCTGCCTATTCATTTAATTGTGTGATCTCTGTTTCTTGTGTTATTTGAAGGGGTAAATAATCCTTTCCTACTCACTTTCTCTGCACTATTCCTGATTTTATAGACCTTTATCATATTCCCCCATTCAGTTGTCTTTTTTCCAAGCTAAACAGTCCCAGTCTTTTTAATCCCCCCTCGTTTGGAAGCTGTTCCATATGCCTGATCATTTTTGTTACCCTTCTCTATACCTTTTCCAATTCTAAGATAGCCTTTGGGGCATGGGGAGTTTAGAAGTGCATGCAGTTGTCAAGGTAAGGGTGTACCATGGATTTATATAGTGGCATAATATTATCTGTGTTATTATCTATCTTTTTCCTAGTGGTTCTGTTATCTTTTCTGACAGCCGCTATGCATTGAACAGGTGCTTTGAGAGAACTATCCCTGGTGACTGCGAGATCTCTCCCTTGAGTCGTAACAGCTAATTTAGAATCCACCATTTTATATGTAGAGTAGGGATTATGTTTTCCAATGGGCATTACTTTGCACCTACAACATTGAATTTAATATGTCATTATGTTGCCCAGTAGCTCCATTTTGTGGCATCTATTTGTAACTCTTCACATTTAACTATTTTGAGTAATTTAGTATCAGCTGCAAACTTTGCCACTTCACTATTTACCTCCTATTCATTTATAAATACGTTAAACAGGACCAGTCCCAGTACCGATCCTATATTCCAGGTATAATTCCACCTGTCCCAAGATGTATGACTTTTCCCTGGTGTATCGTTTCTTCTGGCACATCTTTGCAGTTTGTTGGTCCAATTTCTTCAGGTTATTTTATACTCAGGAATTTGATCATGGTGGAGATGTCACTGGCATCTAGATTTTCATTACGAAAACTAGTGGAGGCACAGTGATCACCTTTAAAACCTTGCTGATTTTGCTGTATATAAATAGAGATAGTTCCCTCAGCGCAATATTTGCAGCTATACTTGTAGGAAATACTTGAAATACTGCAAATACAGAAGTTATATGAACTTAGGCATGATCTAAAGCCTAAATATAATTTAGCTAAAGCATTATCTCAAACAGCAGGCTAGGGCATAAGAGGGCCTATGTACATACTTCAGTAGTGTAAAAATAATGTATGCATATCTGGCTAGTATTTTCCCTAGTGATAACATCAATACATCCTATCTACCTTAATGTTCCTTTCCAAGTATCTTAATATAACTGCACAAAAAACCTGATGATTTAGCTGTATATTTTAAAAGTTCTATTACATGACATTGCTTAGTAGAAAAAGTGAATATTAAAAGAGAAATATAGTATATTCTGTTCTTGATTACACTGGAGTAATATTATTGAGTTCAGATTGCTGCAGTGAAGTTACTCTGAGTTTACACCAATGTAATAGATAACCTGAATTTGGCCCATTAGCTGAGTTTTAAGATTGCCTAATATTTATTTTTAGTAATATAACAGATATGTCATGAACTGGCTTAATTGATATTAGGATATAAGTTCACATATAAATGTCCATTTTCTTTCAAACAGGTACAGAGAGAGCATGAAACCAAATAAAAAACCCATGGATGCGTGCAATTCTCTGATACCTGGATACACAGGTAAATAATATGTTTGGGCCACATCCTGACCTCCTTTCTCAGCTTTATACCCAACTTAACTGGCCAGTGGAGGATTCACCTGCATCATGGAAAATCCTGCGTTCACAAAGAACTGCAATAGCCGCTACTGTATCACCATCCTCTGCTCTATTTTACCATGCCAAACCCTGACAGCCCTGCAGTTGGGGGAATGTAAGCATGCCTTAAAATAGTCCCCTCCCTAGATTTTCAGCATGCACAGCTCAGCTGATCTGGAGAGTTTGGGCCAGAATAGGAGCTTTGCATTTGAATTTACTTTCTTGGATTAGTTCACATAAGAGCTGGACCTGATCCACAATGTTTGGATCCAGAACTAAACCACCCCAATGTTCAGAGATAGTTCAGAACCAGGATTTTGGCTCATCAGTTGCAAAGTTCAGACTGACAAAATTCAGAGACAGTTGGAAGTGAGCTTTTCGTTCAGACCCATCCGATTTAAATCAGATTCTTATCTCTATTTCTTTAGCATTTAACATAGTCATAATAGATTCAGGTTCAATATAAAGGAATATGTAGTTGTGCTATACGCATCTATTCTTTATAATGAAAATGATTACACAGCAAAAGTCTGCTTTGAGGGTTGGTCCCACATAAAAGACCTACATCTATTTCTTATAATTCAGGAGTTCATTTTAATACAATCACAATTTCCAACCAAAATGAATGATCTGAAACTGCATTTTTCAAAGCATCAAAAAAAAGACTTTTCAAACTACCCTTCAGACTGACATTTTGGTACAGTAAAGAGAATTGCTGTTAGCAAAATTGATCTGTCACAAGGGGATTGTACTTTCATAGCCCTTGTCAAAATATGGCTTGTTTCTAAGGTTATAGGAGATCACTGGGGTTGTAATCATCTATATAATTGCAGTGTGCATGTGTAATTTGAAGAACTAAGCATGGCAGATAATGTTCTATGTTTGATAATTTCACTCTCTCTGTAAATGCTTGCAATATGTTCATTAGATCCTGTGAACTTTTAAAATGTATTCTGCTTACTCTTTTAGGCTATGTCCCCCAAAGATTCTATAGAATTGGCACTACTTATGGAGATGATTCAGTGGCATGTATGAACTCATTCCACAATGCTACTCAAAGAAGCAGAGATGCACAGAATGAGCTGAGATACATAGCAGCCTCTACACCCAAACTTCCATCTATTTGCTCTAATGAAGATGTTTTACAAGCACTTTATGACTATAATTATAAACACCATCCTTATGTGCTAGGTACTGTATTTAAGTTGTAATGAACTTGATTTCAGCCAAACATTCAATTAACATTACTAGTACAATGTGAATTATAATTACAGTCTTCAGGGACATAGTAATAACCAAATTTTACCTTCAGTTGCTAGCACATTGCTCTGATTTCTGTGCGAGTTACACACGTGCATTCAGGGACAGGATTTGGCCCCTATGGCTTTTATTTCTATTCTAAATCTCGAGGTTTTCTCAAATAGGTGTGTTTATTTTTAAGGACACAGTCTCATCTTGATGTGAAACATTTTACATGGATCTTGAATCAATTGTAATTGTTATCCAGAAATCCTTCCAGAAATCGGTTTCGAATAGACTCATGCAATAGCATGCTCTCAAATTATACTATTATCTAAAAATCTGAAGCCAATGTTTTCAAACCTGGCTGCCTAACCCTAGAGTAAAACCAGCCTGCTGTTCTGAGAGGCTGAGCACTTGCTGCCCTGACTGACCGCAGTAGGAACTACAAATGGCCACCATCCCTGAAAATCCCTCATCTTATCTGGGTATCTAATTTTAGGCACTCACATTTGAAAAATTTGTCCTGCCTTTCTGGGGCTTGGTTCTGCCAGCTTTACTCATGCTGATGGCTACCTTACTCTGCAAGTACTCTCATTCTTGCAGTGCTACTGTTTGCAGAGTAAAGTGCTACTGAGTGTGAGTCAGGCTGGCAGCATCTGGCCTTTAGTGTTTTCTTTATTAAAAAGAAAGAGCGAGAGAGAACTCTTAAAGTAGTCTTGAGGAAAGGCAAAACATTTTCATTTGATCTTGGGACTCATGTGGATCTCAGGATGTCTCATGTATCCTGGTTTTCCCTTCAGCAATAGCTTCTTTCCAAATCTTTCCTTGGGCTCCTCACTCTGGGTAAGTGAGCCCCTGTTGTGGTTCTCCATGATTCATAGACTGTGAGTATCTATGAACGCCAAACACCAAGGCCCAAACATGACTCCAAGTGTTTTGACCCAAATTGAGGTCAACTCCAGTTGCCTATCATGGATTCCTAACTAACACTTGCTGCAAGTGCATTTCTCATCTGATCAGAAGGTTCCAGAACCAGGACCACCCTGTAAAAGATGTTCAGAACTTCGTCCTGCAGTTACCTTAGAAACCCCAATGTCATCAGATAGAATGTTTCCAAGTGACAGTTCTTAAGTATTGTGATGAGGCAAGGCCAGATGGCTACAGTAAAGTACTGAGAAACAAGTATGTTAGCCCCAGGCTAAACAAATCCCTAGGACCATGGTAACCAAATGGCAGTTGCTCCAGGTTAATTAAGGCACCTGGAGCCAATTAAGACCTTTCTAGAAGGAATACGAATGGATGAATGGCATAAAAGTTGTTGGGCATAACATTACAGTACTCACCTGCTTGGAGTATTCTTAAACTATATTATAAAATGTCAGTCATTGTGGTCTTGTTCACCTCTCTGTGCAAGATGAATTCAAATTTCACTGACCTTTGGAGCAGTTCACAACTTGTTAGAATTGTACCTGAGTACTCCTGTGTCTTCAAAAGTGTCAAATAAAATACAATAAAGCTCTGGGTTTTGTGTGGTAATGTTTTATTACTGTTTGTCTTTGATTTTAATTTAAAAATTGTTATAAAAAGTATTGCAACTGTTTTTAGAAAGTAGCAGATTTTAGCAGATATATAAATATACTTCTGCATTTGCTTATTTTTTAATGTGCGCAACAGAGCAAAGATGGCACAGTTTACATATGTCATAGAGGGTGGGCTGTAGAGGGTGGGCCTGGGTTCCCCCCAAACCTCCCAATTCCTGATCAGACACAGGAGGAGTTGACCCAGACTGTGGGGAAGATCACTGAGGTGAGCAAATCTGCCAAGAAGCGCAGGACCCACCAAGGTAGAGGAGGGACTTTGTCACAGTATGTAACTAGTGCCTTTCTTCCTACTTCACTTAATGCACCACTGAATAGCAGCCAGCTCTGTCCGAACGTGGCAATGCCCAACAAGACAACATTGGAGCTTAGAATAGAAAGTTCAACTGTGTCCTGTTGAAACTGCAAGGCATCTTTCAGCAGATAGAATGTAATTTCCTGTGTTAGAATTTTGACAGGCCATGGGTACTAACATATATTTATATGCGTGAGCCTATTCCCTACTTAGGCACTGATGCAAAACCCATTATGTTCAATAGAAAGACTCTTACTTGCTTCAGTGGGCTTTAGATCAGGCCTTTAATGACCATTGGCCAAATTCTAAAGTCCTTTCATAGCCTGAGGAAGGACTGATTCAAAAGTGAGGAAGGACTTCAGGATTTGGCCCCATAAAAGAGAAAAAGTTATCTAGGCACCACTAAGGGGCATGTCAAAAGTGGTGAGACCCACTCTTGGTGATATAAAGTGACTAATGAACATTCTATGAAGCATGTCAATTAACAGAGAACATTTGTTATAAGGCAGGAACCTTTTTATCCTCTATGGTAAATATAAGCAGATATTTTCTTGGGCAGTTAAGTGTAATTTTGAGGTGGTATTTATTTGGTCATTTTGCAGGTACTGTAATAACTAAGAGAAGTTTGCTAGAGCCACCTATTCCTGGTTGGACTGGGTTTGTGCCTAGAGCAAGGGTCACTGAACTGGGATACGGTGTTCGTTACCATGAAATGACAAAAAATTGCTATCAGGATTTTAAGACCTTAAGAGATTGGGTCTGTGATGATCCCACCAGTAATTTCCAGAGGTAATTTTATACTAAAATATATCAATTGAAAAGTACATTATAAGATGGTGGTGGTGATGATGATGATGATGTTTGATTGTATGGTAGAGTGGAGCAGTAAATAAATATAACCTCACCAACCACTAAAGCAATTTAAGGGAGTAGGACAGATAACAGGTTTACATTAACTTTAGGGGCTCTCCTGGAGCATGCCAGGAATCTGTGTAGTACAGCATTTGTAATATAAAGCATACTTTTTTTTGGAAAGATTGCAGTATGCTATGTATTTTTCATAATTGTATTTTAAAAGCTTCCTTATCTACAGGAGGTAGTGAACATAGACACCACACAAGAACTACTGTACACAGAAGCACATTGTTATATTTTGGTTATACTGATATTCAGGCCTTTTCTGTTCACCAGCTGAACCACAAACATTCTAAAAAATTGTATGAAGCCCTAATGATAATCCTTTTTTCAAATATTTCCAGTACATCCTGCTGCATGGTGGATCTAATGCCTTGCCTACAATAATCTCAGGTACTGGTGTAGTTCAACTCATACAAATATCTAGTGGATTTTCACTAGAGCATCATTATTTGCCCCAGTGAGGCATATACCAGTAGCTGAAAGGCCAGTGTAAAAAAGATCTGCAGCTCCTAGGTAGGACTGAAAATTCAGTGTTGATAGAAGGAAAAGCTCTTGGGAACCTCACTTTTAATCCAGAAAAGCACAGCAAGCATCTGCTTATTTCAGTACTATATTTAATTTAATAGAAAAAGCTCTGAATCTTTTTCTTCTTATCTGACATTTGCATTGCCAACAATTTCAGTTTGCTTCAGAATTTAGTGTTGACATAGCCTTAGCAGCTGTCAGCAAGAGGCAATTATGAGTTGGGAGTGGGAATACAAGTGAGTCTGGGCTTTTGTCCTTGGGAGGACAGGAGAGTTGATCTGTACCACTATAAGCAGAATGGGCCAGGCCTCTTACTAACTAGGAAAGGATTTGGCAGTGGAGCAGGGGGAAGAGCGTGGCTGTGAAGACTTGGGAGTTTGAATTGCCACAGAGGGGTGGTCAAGGCATCAGAAACAGGACTTTCCTTCCCAAACTTGGTGAGAGGGAGTATTTCCCTTCTTCCCTCCTTCCACTGAGTGACAGATGCTGCACCTCTGCGGGCAACTTCCTTCTGCCTCCTACTGATTAAGAGAATACACTGGCCTCAGCACATCCATTTTCCTCCCAGTACAGTGCACAAGCCTAATTACGAGTTGGTGTTTCCTAATACACACACGCGCACACACACAGCACCCTACAGGTGTCATCACTGAGTGTGTGCTAGCACTTGCTGAGGCTGTTATTGAGGTTTTGCACTATACAGTGAGGAAGTCTAATATGTGGTGTGCTGAGTGCTTACTCATCTGTTGGAAAGCGTAAGGGACCTGTGTTCACAGCTCCCCCCTACACAGCCTCACCCGTGCACCCCATTTTCCTCACAGGTATACCTATGCGCCCAGTGAAGTTGATGGACTTGCATGAGTTTAGCAGAGAGCAGAACTGGGTCCAATGGATGAAATCCTGGCCCCACTGAAGTCTAAAGGATTTTTACCATTGACTTCAGTGGGGTCAGGATTTCAGCCAATTATTTTAAGGTTCTTGTATTTGAGTGTATGGATTCAGTGGCAATTGTATAACAATCTCTCTCTGTTGATGTCAGTTGGATCTCATATTCCATGCACACGCAAAACTCCCTGGAAAGGCAATGGGTGTTTGGGGTGTGCAAGGAACACATGAGTGTTGTGGGCATGTGGGGAATGCTTAGTGAGCAGAGCACATACAGTTGGAAGACAGCTAAGGCCAGGAGAGTTAAAAATTAAGTCTGATAGTTATGTAAAACATGGGGATACGTAAGCAAATTCTGAAATGATGGAAGATAGAGGATGCCTTCTGAACTGCAATTTTGTTTTAATTTAGAGGCAAAATGCATGAAGTTAAACTTAGCAAAGTTCCCAACACATACCAAAGATTCTACAGGCCTGAAGGGATGCTGCCAAAGTACAGTGGTCATATTCCACGTAAGAATTTAGAATTTTTGTCCTTTAAAAACATATGGTTTGCACTTGACACGTTGCTCTCCAGGACGGATTTATTATGTATTTATTTGGAATGTTATTACTGTAGCCAATAAGAGTGCCTGTTCAATGCTCTGGGAGCCCATGACAATCCTTTAAAAGCCCATCTAAATAAACCTATTATGTCAAGATTAAATAACCCCACAGCAACATAAATATACCAAAAATGAGTTAACCACTTCATGAAATCCAACACTGTCCCTAGCCTACCTCACCCATTCATCCATCTCCTTACAAGTACGGTAGAAAAGATAACCCTTGCAGCAACTTCTGAAGACTAGCAAACTTGATTAGTTGTGGAGAAGTGAATTCCAAAGGTCCAGGGCTGTAATGGAGAACAGCCTGCCAGCCACCACCTCCTTTCTCTTGCACCGGTGAAGCATAGGCGAACTCCTCTGACTGCAACTACAGTTGTATTTCATGGGACTCCAGGGATTAAACAGTGGACATTCGTTTCTTGCAGATGAACATCTTGTCATTGGGAAAACCTTTGGAAACCTGTGCAGAAGCTGCTCGGTATGCACACACACGGAGGAGTCCTATGGTGCACATCTCACTAAGAAACGTAATGCCACGTTGAAGCTCATGAAGAACTTGAAATGTAACATAAAAAGTTGAAACGTGCGATGATTTGGACTTTGGCAATTGATTAAAAACTACTGAAATACTATCTGAAATGTGCATGTCATTAGGCTGGATCTCAACACTTAATGCTATGTTATCTGAGACGTACAGTGTTTTGGATAAATTACATATGTGAGGTAAATGTGAAAGTATAGTTATAAACCACAGTGTGATTCAGTAGTTATGAACTCATGTAGATCTGTATTGCTAAAGCATTTCCATAATACTCTCTAGCATAATTGCTGGCAGTGCTTCAATATAATTCAATTCTTCGGTTTTACTGAAATAAGGGTACTGAGTTTTTGGGGTGAAGTGAAAAGCACTGGAAAGAAAAATGCCAAAGAGCAAAAGGAATCAGTAAGTTCCAGAGTGATCCACTGGGAAAGGCAGAGTCAGGGCTGGTGCTTCCATTTAGGCGGCCTAGGCAATCGCCTAGGGCGCCAGGATTATTGGTGGGCGGCGTTTTGCCGGAGGGGGCAGCAGGCGGCTCTGGTGGACCTACCGCAGTCGTGCCTGCGGAGGGTCGCCTGGTCCACGGCTCCGGTGGAGCTGCTGCAGTCGTGCCTGCGGACGGTTGGCTGCTCGCGCGGCCCCGGTGGACCTCCCGCAGGCATGACTGCGGCAGCTCCACCAGAGCTGCGGAGCAGCCAACCATCCGCAGCCATGACTGCGGCAGCTCCACCGGAGCTGCAGGACCAGCTCGCGGGGCTGCGAAATTGCCGTATGCCTAGGGCGCTAAAACCCCTAGCACAGGTCTTGGACAGGGTACACTTGGCTACACAAACAGGAATTAAAATTTAGTTTGAAACAGCATATCCCAAACTTTTGGAAGCCGAGTCCCTCTTCAGGAAAATGAAAACAATCACATTCTTTAACCAATCCCACATATCTTCATGTATATACCTTTCACATTCCTCCCCACAGTGGCACATGCTTTGTGCTGCTTTATGGAAACACTACATTTTGGGGAAACAGAACCTTAGAAAAAGGAGGAGGAGGGGAAAAAATATACCAACCGATTGGGTTAGAGCCAATCATTTAAACCTTACTATATTCAGAGTCGATGATGGGTGTGTGTGGGGGGGAATCATATGCTTTCTTGTCATAAAACTCTAAGCATCCCCATTTCTCCCTAACTCCAGGCCTCAAAGGGTCATTATTTTTCTGCTTCAGCTCTAATCAGCATATTCTTTAAAATGGTGTCAATGGTTGGTGGCCTACCTACACTAGTGTTTCCAGTGTTGCCAACTCACGTGTGGAGCGGAACCATTGTTAGCAACAGACACACATTTTTGGTGAGTTTCCCTAGTGTAATCAGTGGGCTGGATCCTCATACCTGTCCCACATGCTTTGCACTGCTCCCCAGAAATCATTTTTGCCCCACTGGTCCTATCCCTGGTCCTGTATGCAAGAGCTCTTACATGGCCAGAGAAGATGATGGTAGTAATATCAGAATTTCAAAAGATCTCCAGAATCCTGACATGCATAAAGGGCCAGGGACCAAGAAGATCTAGACCATGACAATGCATGTGCTGCAAATATCTGTTGGTATGTTTCCTGTTCAGAACCATGTTGGCCAAATGGAGCTATTTAGAAACAAGATCAAAGAAGGGGCAAAAGCAATGCGTAAAATTCCCCAGCTTTATTCTACTCCATTGCCCTTTGCTAGGCTTTAGTATCCCCATTTGGTGAGAGAGGCATCTCTGTATTATAGATAATTAGCTTGCACATTATATATTGAATCCTGACAGTTTGTTCTGTTAAACGTGTCAAAATCTGTGACCCAGTGAGGTTATACGGGGAAGGTTTGGATTTAGATTTGCTAATCAATTCTATAATTTCTTTGAGTGCTTGCTCGTATCGATTCCAATTAGGTGTGCGCACGCTGTGTGCACGTTCATCGGAAGATTTTTACCCTTGCAACACTCAGTGAGTCAGCTGGGTCGCCCCCTGGAGTGGCACCATTATGGCACTGGATATATACCCCTGCCGACCCAATGGCCCTTCAGTTCCTTCTTACCACCCTTGACGGTCGTTGGAACTGCGGAGCACGGCTTTGCTGATCTCCACGTCCCTAGCTACTCGTAGTTCTTTGCTGTTTATTGTGTGTATAGTTTGAGTTCTTGTAGTTATAGTTAGTATTAGTTGTTGTATTTATAGTTTAGTTTAAAGGGGGATTGGGGATTAGCCGCTTTTCCTCCACCCGGTACGGGCCCATGCCCAAAGTACCGGGATTCAAACCATGCTCGGCGTGCCAAAAGCTGATGCCAATAGGGGATCCCCACAACTCCTGCCTCAAGTGCCTAGGGGAATCCCACCTTACTGATAAGTGCCGCATCTGCAAGTCATTTAAACCAAGGATGAAGAAGAAGCTGGACTTTTGATTGAAACAGCTCCTCATGGAGTCGGCACTTAGTCCTGCAGCATCAGTACCGAGCGCCCAACAAACTGCTTCTGTAAGGAGCGCCTCTTCAGCCCCGGACCGCTCTGGTACCGAGAAGGAGCCCTGGGACCGACCCTTACCGGCTCCAACATCTGCTAGGCACCGCTCCCCGTCCCTGAGACCCAGGAAGCAATATAACGCTCCAGCTGCTTCAGCTCCATAGAAGAAGCGCTCTTCGAAGACGGTTCGTCCGGCACCATCATCTGCCACGGCACCGCCAATTGCGGCTCCACTGAGCGCAGCGTCATTGAGTCCGGTGCCTGACAGCTCCCCGGCTCATGCTGTGGTTGAGCTTGCCCTCCCTTCTACACCGGAGACCTTCTCCACGGCAAGGGAGCTCATCATCATGACGGAGTCCACACGGCCTCAACCCCCGGCACCACCGGTGCGGGTCATACAATCCATTGGGAAACCGGCCCTAGTAAGGCCACCTTCCGTTGGTCCAACAGAGAGACGTCGTTCAAAATCACGGTCTCACAGACGCTCTCGATCATGCCATTCCCACTCCCGGCGCTGCTCGCAGTCCCGGCACCGCTCTCCATCGCAGTACCGGTCGCACTCGTGGCACCGTTCGACATCTCGTTCGCTGGCCAGATACTCCCAGTACCGATCCGACTCATGGCACCTCTCTCGGCACCGTGTATCCTGCAGTCACTCCAGACGAAGGGACTTGAGATCCTGGTCGACTTCCCGGCACCGCTATGGTAGAAAGTCCCGGTCTCACTCGCAGTACCGTTATAGCTCCAGGTACCACTCCGCGGTACTGCCCCGGGATCGAGCATCCAGAACAGTGGTGCCCTCCCAGGGCCTATCGGCACCGCTGTGGCCATCGAGACACACAACAGTGTTATCGCAGGCTGGTAGCGCATCCTATCCTCAGGAGCATGAATCTGAATTCCCCAGCCATATCTTTCCAGAGATCCAGAGCCACGAGCAAGGGCCTCATCACTGGTCCTTCTGGACACCATGGGCATACCACCAAGCCCAAGGTGCTCCATCAGTGGCTCCACAGTTGGCCCCTTCAGAACATCAGGTACCAGAGGTGACAGTAAGCCGCCTCCCCTCTACAGGCATGGCTGAGGGTCCAATACCATCTGCAGACACCCAGGTTCCACCTGATGCAGTTGACGCTCCTCAAGTACAGGAGCCTCTACAGGACCCCCTGGTCCCGGGCCTCTCCTCCTCCTCCTCGCCTGATGAGGCGGTGGCGGGAACATCTTCCTCAGGCCCTCCACCAATTGATCTCAGGGCCCATCAAGACCTTTTGAGATGAGTGGCTCAGAATTTGAACTTACAGGTGAAGGAGGTCCCTGAAATAGAGGACCCTGTTGTGGACATCCTATCGACTGATGCACCTACTAGAGTGGCTCTTCCGTTTATCCACACCATACAGGCTAATGCGGACACCATTTGGCAATCCTCAGCCTCGATTCCACCTACAGCAATGGGAGTAGAGAGAAAATATATGGTCCCCTCAAAGGGGTCTGAATATCTCTACATTCACCCACCTCCTTGCTCTTTAGTGGTGCAATCGGTGAATGAAAGGGAGTGTCATGGCCAGCAAGCTCCGGCGCCTAAGTCAAAGGAGGCTAGGCACATGGACCTCCTAGGCCGCAAAATATACTCGGCCGGGGGCCTCCAACTTAGGGTGGCAAACCAACAAGCCCTCGTAAGTAGATATAACTTTAACACGTGGGTGTCCTTGGGGAAGTTTATGGAGCTTCTTCCCCGGGAGTCCCATCAAGAATTTAGGGCCCTACTTGAGGAGGGTAAAAAGGTAGCAAGAACCTCCCTCCCAGCTTCTCTGGATGCAGCGGACTCTGCAGCCAGAACTCTGGCATCAGGAGTGATGATGAGGCATATCTCCTGGCTCCAGGTATCAGGCCTTCCCCCTGAATTACAACAAACTATTCAGGATTTGCCCTTCGAACGCCAGGGCCTGTTCTCAGATAAGACTGATCCCGGATTGCAAAGTGTGAAGGACAGTCGCGTTATAATGCGCTCGCTGGGTTTGCACATGCCAGTGACTCAACACAGGAGCTTCCGGCCCCAGTCACATCGCCTTTACGCTCTGCCTAGGCCGCGTCAGGACTTTAGCAGAAGGCATGGTAGAGGGAATCGCTGGAGGCAGTCTGGCCCTCGAGGAGGTCAAAATCAGGCACCCCCTAAACCACCAGCGGGACCCAAGCAGAACTTTTGATGGGACGCCCGAGGGTGGCCCACCAGTTGCTCTAGTGGATCCTTCTCCTCTCTTTTTCAACCACCTCTCACAATTCCTCCCTGCCTGGTCCAAGCTAACTTCAGATCGTTGGGTCCTGTGCATGATGGAAGTGAGATACCACCTCCAGTTTGTTTCAACCCTGCCTTCCCACCCTCCTTCCCTGTCCCTCTTCAGTGACACCTCTCACGAGCAATTCCTCTTACAAGAGGTCCAACCGCTCCTAGTCATGGGAGCCATAGGGGAGGTGCCAAAAAACACGAGGGCAAGGAATAAAACCCCCGCTACTTCCTAATCCCCAAGGCAAAGGGAGGTCTACGACCGATCCTAGACCTGCGAGAACTCAACAAGTTCATGATGAAGCTGAAGTTCCACATGGTAACCCTGGAGATCATTATCCCATCCCTGGATCCGGGAGACTGGTATGCCGCCCTCAATATGAAGGATGCGTATTTCCACATCGCAATTTACCCACCACACAGACGGTACCTCCATTTTGTGGTCAACCGTCAACACTTTCAGTTCACTGTACTTCCGTTTGGTCTTTCTACAGCTCCACATGTGTTTACAAAATGCATGGCTGTAGTCGCCGCCTCCCTCCGGTGTCGTCAGGTACACGTCTACCCGTATCTCAATGATTGGCTCATTCGAGGGACTTCCCAGTTACAAGTGTCGCAGCACCTGCGCATCGTCAAAGACCTCTTCGGGAGCCTAGGCCTGATGATCAACACAGAGAAGTCTACTCTGACACTCACGCAGAGAATAGACTTCATCGGAGCGGTTCTGGATTCCAATCTGGCCAGATCCTGCCTCCCACAGTCGCATTTTCAAGCAATGGCTTCAATTATTGGAGGTCTTCAAGCCTTCCCGACAACATCGGTGCGCACCTGCCTCAGCCTAGTAGGTCACATGGCCTCCTGCACCTTCGTGACCAAGCACATGAGACTACGCCTCCGTCCCTTTCAGACCTGGCTTGCTTCCATATACCAACCACTCAGAGACAGCCTGGACCCGGTGCTCACTATTCCCCGGAAGATTCTGGGCTCCCTAACGTGGTGGCTAAACCCCACTCTAGTCTGTGCATGGATGCCATTCCGCCCACCGCAACCCTCGATGGCCCTAACCACGGACGCGTCATCTCTGGGTTGGAGTGCCCACCTCGAGTGCCTTTGCACTGAAGGCCTCTGGTCGCCTCAAGAGCTGGCCTTACACATCAATGTGCGGGAGCTGAGAGCAGTCCATCTAGCATGCCAGGTGTTTCGAGACCATCTCCAAGGCTGTTGTGTATCAGTGTTCACGGACAACACAGCAGCCATGTTTTACATAAACAAGCAGGGTGGAGCATGCTCCTCCCTCCTTTGTCAAGAAGCCGTCCACCTTTGAGACTTTTGCACAGCCCACTTGATGGATTTTGTTAGCGTCTTTTCTCCCAGGAGTCCAGAATGCTCTGGCGGATCACCTCAGCAGAGCCTTCCTGTCTCACGAGTCGTCGATTCATCTGGATGTCATCCATTCTGTTTTCCGGAAGTGGGGCTTTCCCCACATAGACCTCTTTGCCTCCTGAGAGAACAGGAAATGCCAGGTGTTCTGCTCCTTCCAGGGATGCTCTCTGGGCTCCCTCTCAGATGCATTCCTGATCCCGTGGAAGAGGCACCTACTCTATGCCTTCCCAACATTTCTGCTCGTCCACAGAGTCCTACTCTAGCTTCGCAGGGACAGCGCCCACCTGATTCTGGTTGCTCCAACGTGGCTGAGGCAGCACTGGTAAACCATGTTGTTTGACCTCTCAGTGGCAGCCCCAATTCCCTTGCCACTCTGGCCGGATCTCATAACACAGGACTTCGGCAGGCTTCACCATCCGGACCTGCAGTTTCTTCATCTCACAGCATGGTTGCTGCATGGTTGAGCCAGTCTGAGTTGTGTTGCTCTGCCTCGGTCCAACAGGTGCTCTTGAGCAGTAGGGAACCTTCCAGTAGGATGACATATCTGGCCAAGTGGAAGCGTTTCTCCTGCTGGTGTGCTCAACGTAACTCAGTCCTCAGGCAGGTGCCCGTTCCTACTGTCCGGGACTACCTCTGGTCCGTGAAAGAACAGGGCCTAGCGGTCTCTTCCATAAAGGTGCATCTGGCAGTCACCTCCGCCTTCCACCCAGGGAAAAATGGCCGATCAATCTTCTCTCACCCCATAGTTTCAAGGTTCCTCAAGAGATTGAAACATTTGTACCCTCAAGTCAGACACCTGACCTCTACCTGGGATCTCAGCCTGGTGCTAGCCAAGCTTATGGGTGCTCCTTTCGAACCACTGGCCACCTGCTTGCTGCTGTACCTTTTCCCTGGAAGACAGCCTTCCTCGTCGCTATTACTTCGGCAAGACAAGTATCTGAGCTTCAGGCCTTGCAGCAGACCTCTGTATAAGTATTCCATAAGGACAAGGTACAGCTGCGACCACACCCCTCCTTCCTCCTAAGATTAGTGTCCGCCTTTCATGTCAATCAAGACATCTTCCTCCCAGTCTTTTTCCTGAAGCCTGCACCCATCGCGTCGGGAACAGCAGCTTGCACACCTAGACGTTCGCAGGGCTCGCTCGCAATTTATATCGAGAGAAACAAAACCCTTCCATAGGTCACCTCAGCTCCTTCGTAGCTGTGGCAGACTGGATGAAAGGCTACCCAGTCTCATCCCAACGAATTTCATCTTGGGTAACATCCTGCATCCATACATGTTATGATTTGGCTCACGTTCTGGTAGCCACCTCACCGCCCATTCCACCCGGGTTCAGGCGCTTCATCTGCCACCTTCCTGGCCCATGTTCCATCCAGGAAATATGTCAGGCAGCTAGCTGATCATGCGATTCACACCTTTACCTCACATTATGCATTGGTTCACCAGTCCACAGATGATGGGCATTTGGCTCAGCAGTTTTGCATTCTTGCAACATCTCACTCTGACCCCACTGCCTAGGTAAGGCTTGGGAATCACCTAATTGGAATCAATACGAGCAAGCACTCGAAGAAGAAAAGACGGTTATTCACCTTTGTAACTGTTATTTTCTTCGAGATGGTTGTGCTCATATCCATTCCAAATCCGCCCTCTCTCTCTGTCGGATGTGTCGGCAAAAGGAACTGAAGGGCCTTTGGTAGCAGGGGTTATATCTGGCGCCATAACGGCGCCACTCCAGGGTGTGATCCAGCCGACCCACCGAGTGTTGCTAGGTAAAAATCTTCCGACAAACATGCACGCGGAGCGCGGACACCTAATTGGAATGGATATGAGCAACACATCTCGAAGAACAACAGTTACAAAGGTGAGTAACCGTGTTATCTAATTCTTTACAACAGCATAATTTAATCGCTACAATTTCTGCGTTCAGGTCTTTGATTTCCTTGTTAAGCATTTAAGTTTCAATTCTTTTAAAAAATCTTTTAACCTTTATCCCTTTGATTTTTTTCTCAGCCTATAATTTATTATAGTCTCCTGTCAGAGAGGGAGGTAGACTAGGTGACTTTTACTGTATTGCAAATTATAATTATTAGCGTTATTTGCATTAGTAATGGATTCATTCTTACCACTGAAAACAATTCCATTATCTGATCAGACAGTTATCTTCACACACAGTTCAGATTGTCCGTGATCATATATTTTTATTAGGCACCTCTTCCTCAGTGGGTCAAAAAGAGAATTATTCTTCAGTATAGTAAATGGTCTTTCTGCTCCTAATGCTTCCCTGGTTAAAGAAGCTAACCCTAGAGGGGAGTAGAACAAGACCTGCTCTTTTGCCTCCATTTTGTTCCACCATATGTGGCAATTATAGTGAGATATGCTTTCATGACCCCTCGATCCAAAGCCCAGTATTGTCAATGAAAGGACCCCCCATTGTTATCAGTACATGTTGGACCAGGCTTATTATTCCAGTTCAGTGGGAGGCACTGTGAGAATGATTCTTGCTTGACCTTTCAACTCCTTTTATTTTTTAATTAAAAAACAAAGGTGAGAAAGGCACTGTTGGGTTGACAAAGGTGAGAGAGGCACTGCAGGATGAATTGGCAATGGGAATGGATACTTCTTCATCTCTTGTCCTTTAAAATGGAGTGTGCCCTCACAGGGATACAAAGTTTTCACATGAGCTCACTGTCCAAATTAACCAGGGAGAGTGGGGGAGATGGGTAGGGAAAAGATGGTGCAGGGCTACAGACCAGCCAAGCACCTCTAGACGTTAAGAATAACTTAGGTCAAGGTTGGAGTGGAGACATCAGAGAACATCTCTCTGCCATCTCCACTGCCCCCTTCCCAGGGCATCAAGTGACAGCCAGCATGGGACCAGAGGTGTAAAGGTATCAAGAGACAGCTCATAAGTCCAAGAACTTCTGACATAAGATCAGTCATACTGGGTCAGACCAAAGGTCCATCTAGCCCAGTATCCTGTCTTCCAGCAGTGGCCAATGTCAGGTGCCCCAGAGGACATGAACAGAACAGGTAATCATCAACTGATTCATCATCAAGTGTCAGCTATCTTGGGATTCTCTTCATAGCATTACATGCTGTGTTTTAGTAAATCCAGCTTGTAAATAAAGAGACTCTGAATAAAGAGACACAGGTCCTATGCTCAACTCTGCCACTCCCTTGTTGGGTCATTTTGGGCAAGTGCACTGGATTTTTGTGTGTTTTATCCTCCTCAGATGTAAAATTATGACATTAAGACATACAGGTCTGGAACACTTTTAGACCTGTGATTGAAAGAGACTATGAAAGTGGCAAATATCAGAAAATTTCAGCTATAATTAGGTTGTAAGAATGTTATCTATTTGAGCCAAGATTGTCAGAAGTTAGTGGTGATTTTTGGGTGTCCAACCTGTGTGACCTTTAAAGTATGGGTAATCAGCACTTTCTGAAAGTCAACCCCTCCCCAACTTTTAAAGCCTCTCAAATATTGCCCTCAAATGAACCACCCCAAATAAGTAGCAACTGCTGTACATTCTGGGCTTTATTCTTAATAAAGTTATGTATAATTTTAATTCAAGACTGTCTGTGTGAGATCATTGTTTCATGATCTAATGTGGTTTATTTGCAGGATTGAGTCCTTCCTTTTTCTTCACTCCCTTAACTGGTTTTATGTCAATAGTTATTCCCTTCATCAACAGAATTAAAGGTAAAAGGATCTTGCAGTACTATATATACATAGCAATAACTGCACAGTTCCTAATGGAGTAGAGCCTTATATGACTGTTTGGGATACATATTTTAAATAAGCTTGTCTCTGCAATATCCACTCATTTTTACTGTATAATTGCATAGATACAGATGTAAGCAGAAACAGGATGAGCTCTACCCTGACATCTGGTGGTGAATTGTGGCAAGTTGTGGAAAAGAACTTCAGGGGCTGATCTTGTTTGCATAGGCACACCCACCCCTTCTAGCATGAGCCCACAGCAGCCCAACTGGTCACCCTGATTATGTGAATCAAGGGCAGTGGAACTGTTTTATGACAGAGGAACTCACCATCAACTAAGTAGCACTCGCTAGACAAGGGACATGGGTTCCAAAACCCAATGAATTGAGAGAGGCTGGAGAAAGGTATGTGTATTTGATGTTATGGGCCTCTTTTGAGGGCCTGAAACACCAAGTGCACTGCCTTCTCTCTCCACTGTGGAATACCAGAGCTAATTTTGATATAATTAAGAGTCTAGTTGTAGGTTGCTAGCTGAATTCACTTTGGGCCAATGGTGCACCAGTACTGGGGCTCCCCTACTACAAGCTGAAATCACTAAAGAGCTAAAATTACTAAGACCTGAAATCACTGAGTGTAGGGGGAGGGAGGGGGCTGAAGATATATTGCTCAATGGCTGGCAGAGCAGAGCATGTTTGCGGGATGACTGGAGTGGCTCAAGGAACAGCTGATGGATTGGAGTGGAGCAAAGTGGCTTGTGGAGTGGTTCGCAATGAAGGCTGCAGCAGAACCCAACAGAGAGGTGGGGCAGTCGGTCTTGGACCATGTAAGGTGCCCTTAACACCCCTGCGGCCCTGCTGCCCATTTACATCCAGGCTGGGAGGTAAAACTCTGCAGATAAACATGTGAAATATGGGGCTACACTGACCAGGGACAGAGACTTTTGAGTTGTTGGACTTTTGGGTGATTTTTTTGGGTTGCTGGACTTAATACCCTGAGGGGAAAAGGACACTGCCAAACTTACTTGAGGGTGCATCTTTTGCTCATGGTTTGCATTATGAATTCTGTTTGTGGTGATTCCCCAACATAATGCCACATTGTTTGCCTCCTTTATTAAAGGGATTTTGCTACACTCAGACTCCATGCATGCGGGAGGGGAAGTATTGCCTCTTAGAGGGGCCCGGGGGGTGATATGTAATTGTCCCAGGTCACTGAGTGGAGGCTCGAGCTGGTTTTGCATTGTGTTATTGAAATGGAATCCCTAGATACTGAACCTGGCCCTTCTTGCTGCCAACTCAGATGGGTAGAAGGGTTACACATATATAATTTCCAATATATTTTAGTTTTTTCTGGTTGGTTTTTGTGTATAGGAATGAGACAGGACTAACTTGTATTTAGGCCGTAGTTAGGATTTTTCACCTAAAGCTGGTCAGAAAATAACATTTCCTTCAGATTTTGGAGTTTTTATCAAAAAACAAAAACCCACAAACTGAAAATGTTCAACTTGGGGGTTTTCAATGAAAACCTAGTATTCTTGATAAAAATTGGCTTTTTTTTTTTTTGGAAAATACCCATTTTTTTCCCCCAAAAAGCTATTTTCAGTTAAAGAAAATGTTGATGGAAAATTTTTGACTAGCTTTATTTTCAAGACCTGCTTTACCTAAAGTTTAAATACAAATTTCTAAGGTGTGGCTTTCTAATTTAAGTGCTAAGCAATAGCCAAATAGCAAATGACTTATGCATTTTTGGACTCTAAAACTAGATTAGTTTTAAATTCAATTTCATAATAAAATACATGTAGAGTAAATTTTATACAAGCACTATTAATTACATTTTAGGGGGTATCGAGTAAGACTTGAAGAGAAGTATAATATGTAAAATACTAGTAATAGCAGGGACAAATGTTTATCAATATTTAGGCTGGCTAAAGAAAGATCTAGTAAAACAAAGTGATTAAAAAAACTTTAAAAGGTTCGAGTAGTAAATTAATCACTGTCTAAGTTCCACTAAAGAAATAGTTCTAGAACGGTGGGACTTGATTAGCGCATTGATTTATGAAGCAAATCAGAAGAGACGTTCTATAGACAACACTGAGTATCACTATACATCAAGAATAATTAGAGTCAAATAAGATCTTCAGGGTCGCTTAGCTGTTTTCTGATGAAGTAGACTACATGATGAAAGTGCATTTGCACTCTGTGTGGAAGAAGCCTCTTTGATTCTTGAAAAAGTGGTTTGGCAAGTTAAGTGACTTACATGAGTGGCTGCCTATAGCATGTGAAGAGGAGGAAGGAGCTGAGTTTATTATATTATATCAGAGGTTTCCCCAAACAACATATATATCATCCTTCTGGTTTAAAAATGGCCCCTTACGGGTTACTGAAAACCGAAAAGATTGTTTGCAAGAACGCCATGGGTGAAAGTCATGATTTGCATAACCAGGGGGCCAACAGAGATTTGAGACAACTTATGCCAGCAGGGAAATTGGCCCCAGATGCCAATTGTTTTACATGTATAGGAAGAGCCTTGCTTTTTAATTCTGTACAATAGTGTCAATAGGGCTTCTGTCAGTCGAGGGGACTGGGCTCCACATGGCTCAGGAATGATTCCTCCCTACTGGATCATTCCCTGATCTCCTGCACCTGCAGAGGCCTTTGCACAGATGTATCATGGGGTTCAGGCTTTGTGGGGTGACAGGACAGGAGACACATGTTTCTGCAGCATCATCCCTGTTCCCTTATTAACCCCACAGGCATTAGCAAAAATGTCAGCACTTAAAACCGCCTTTTCTCCTCCCCTCTCTGTTCCTGCCCCATGCGTAGGAATGGAATCGTGCAGGATGTGACCCACCATTTTCTAATTACAAAGCCCCTACCTCATGAATCATTTACACACACGTTTAACTTTAAGCAGGTGCTTAGGTTTAATTAACTTCAGTGGAAATTAAGCACATGTGTTGGTGTTTTGCTAATCACGGCCTCTGCGTTCATATTCCCATGCTGATGGAGATGGTTTGAAAACCTGGATGGAGTGATGTAGAGGTTATTCTTTCTTCTGCTCCCTTCTGAAAGGGAGCCAATTACAACACAAAGGAAAGGACAGGTTTAATGAATGCCAGGAAAAGGCATTGCACTAAAATCTTGCCTTAACACTGCTACTGCTTCCCAAAGGACTAGCCCCTCCTTAGTATTACAGACGAGAAGATATGTTGCTTAGTTTACAGCATACAGTATATACCACCAGGCTTACTCAAGTCCAATATACAAAAAAATACCTGACGGCTGAAAATATAGTTCTATTGCATATGAGAGAGAGAATGTGCAGCCCAGGACACAGACAATCTAAAATGTAGTCAAAGTACTTAAGCCATTTTGTCTCTAGGATTTGAAATTCTGATAGTAACGCTGCACACCAACAAAATAATAGTAATTTCTAGCAAGGATTATAAAAACTAAACTACAGTGTAAGGTATTGGTCATCAAATAACTCATTCCACAACAAAGTTGTCCCACTTGTGTTTTCTAATGTTGATAATAAAAGAGACATTTTGAGATCTGAGTTGTATTTCGCTTCCTTTGACGAATAAAGTCAGTTTTTAAAATGCAGTAAAATACATCTCTGAAATGACTCAGGTAAAACCAAAACATTTCTGCATTTAAAGATTCAATCAAAGATTTGCTGTGAATGGTGAGATACTAACGTAAAAAAAAATCAATGTGGTATGTATTTTGGACATGATTTGTCACAAACATAATTTCTAATAGATAAGAGTGATTATATGGTAAAGAGCGTAATTTATATATCCCAAGCACTATGCTTTTGTCACTGACATCGTTAAGGAATTTGACACGTTTGCAAGAGAACAATATATGTCAACTGAAATATATACCCATTAGCTATAAATGGGACATTGAAATGAATGATGCATGCACATGCTATACTTAGAAGTAATAGCGTGGTTTAAAGTCACTTGCGTTTTCAAACAAGAATTCTTTTTATGTTGTCATTTTAAAAATCTAATATTTCAAAAGGTCAGGAATAAACAGCACCATTAGCATTAAAAGCTAGCAAAAGGGAAAGTAAGTTGTTGTTCATTTAACAATGCATTTTATGTAACAGCTTTGTAAAGTGTTCATTTTTATTCTGCTAAAACAAGGGGGAAGCTGTTCCAGTTCATTATTAAAGAAGGATTTTTTTATTATACCATTGTCAATTTTAATGTCCCAATTCTGTTAGGTATTTGTTAAAATTATATGGTCTGCTGGAGTGGCTACGGCAGAGGATAATGCTGAGAATATCACGACTGTCAAAACAAGAGTGTGGGCAAGTATCTGCTTATACCAAGCCATGAGGAATGAAAAACAAAGGCAAAAATCTCCCTCAGCGTTAGGAGGTTAATCACTCTATAGAAGCTGCCCTAGGAGGAGTAACTGAAATTTGTGAGCCAGATTCTGTAGGACAGCCCCGCTGTGATAAAAAGGACCAGGTGCTGCAATGTCAAGAGGTTGCAAGATGCAATGAGCCCTGACATCATGTTGCAGGGTACGGTGTCCATGCAACCAGGCTGAGTCTGGCTACTACTGATTATAGATGGGGTAGCAGCCACTCTGCTGCTGTATGTGCTATGAATGTACCCAGTAGCCATGTCCCTCACACATGTACATCTCTCATCCTGTTTTCCTGTGGAGACCAGCTGTGGAGGTCACATGCTCAGTGGGTAAGTGGATGCAGATTCCCCTGGATGGGTCTTCTGTTTTTTTGACTCACCAGTATGGCCACAATGGAACATGCTCACTTCTTAAGGGGCTATTGTGCCTGCCTGCACAAGCCAGCTTAGTATTGGATCCTGTGTGACTATGAGTGCCTGTATGGAACAGGATTGTAAGAGTTATTAAAAATTATGCTTTCACAAACGCCCTTTCTCCTTCGCTTCTTCATCCACAGCTTGTCCATGTTCACTTGCCTCTGTGTGACCTCTCTGAATGCTCAGACTCAGTCTGTCTGTTTTTATGCATTGGGCAATGTGAGACTAATATCAGTTTCTGGAAACATTAGCTGGGCTAAACTCTGCACTCAGTTATACCTGTGCAGCTCCAGAGACTTCAATGGGGTCAGATGAGAGTAACTGAGATCAAGATTTACTTCAGTATGTCCTCTGATCTGAGACACCTCCTTAACAGATGACAACCTCCTTGATCACTATGCATATGTATCATATCCTTGTTCCCTATGTTCCATATGTTTGCATCTTTGAACATTTTAAGTCCCTCCACACAGGAAGCCTGTCTTCTTGTACATTTGCATAGTGGCCAGCACCTTTTGGGTTCTACCACAATGCAAATAATGATGATAAAACAAGCGGGACAGTTATGCATTATCAATTTTTATTAATACTAACAGACAGGGATTACATTTTTGTATGTTGTTAGCAAGATGTAAGAGTTTGCAGAACGTTCTCTCGCACAGTTTCGCTGCCACAGAAATTAAACCTGAGGAGAAAAAATATGTAAAGTGTTTTTAGTGTGTCTAGATTTATTTATTTTTTGTAATTGTACCAGTGTTTTTTTAATAGAATAAGCCAACCTAATTTGTTTTTTGACAAAATTATGATAGAATATTGTTACATTGGCACAAAAGAACAAGCAAATGCTTTGGGTTGCTAAATGTGAAATAGAATTTCCTGCTAATCCACTAAGGGACCCTTATCATCCTGACTGGTTGGCCTCTCTTTTTTGGTTTCATGCCTTTTGGTTTTATACCTTTCCTGTTGAATTTGCATGTCACCAGCATTAGAGAGATGATGATTGCTTGGTGTTTGCCAAGACGTGAATAAATAGAATAGCTGATGGGACATTTTTGGGAACAGTATCCCTCAGCATGTTGATCTGTTGAATGCAAAAACCAGAAGCAGACTTGTATGCTCTGCTGTACCATAATTCACTGGTCTGTGAAGATTTTGGTTTGCTTGAGATTCCCCTAGCACATCTCTATTTCAAGTGAATGGACTTTAGTTGTGTGATATTTTTTTAATTATATCCATGACCCATTGAATGTACCTCATACTTCATTGTGTCTCCATTCAGAAGGGCAGAAAAGGTAACACAACAACATTGGTAGGTAACTGGTTGAAATATGCTGTTTTAAAAGAATTAACTTAATAAGCACCTTCCAATCAGTAACTGCCATGCAGTACACTGCTTCTACAGTCTACAGTCCTAAGGCCTGATCCAAAATCCAATTAAGTCAACGGGAGTCTTTCTGTGGAGTTCAGTGGGCTTTGGATCAGGTCTTTTAAGCACAATTTATAACTACTAGCTCTGTCTGTGGGACCTGAAGACATATTACCATCACCTCTTAATCTTCCAGAGCCTGAGCCAACACCCATTAAAATCAATGGGAAGACTGCTATTGACTTCAATGGACAGTGGATCAAACAAACACTGATGGCCATTTCTAGTATAAAACTTGCAGTACTCAATAGCCCGATGTCTGGAAAGAGTGGTGCTGATTACCTAAGCATGGTTAAGTTAATCTTTCCTACCCAAAACACAGAGGTTTATGCAAAAACTTTTCTCTTGTTGAAGCCAAATCCAGATGTTTTTATAATTTTTCCTTGACAATATCTGACAGAAATATTTAATGTACCAGTAAGCTACATCAGTATCTTGTGGGGAAGGAAATTTAAACTTTTCCTCTTTCTTTATTTTAAAACTCTAAATAGCTGTTCTTGTGCAAGCACTATTACCCTTATATGTCATGCTGTCCTTGTAGCTCCTAAAGAATTTGAGATTTTCACAATAAATGTACATACACATTTCTATCTTCTCCAGCTTGTACTGTGACCGCTGCTGCTCCTAGTGTGGGTTGAGTTGGGTTTAGGATATGGTTGTTCCAAAGAAATTTAACTTTCGTAATTGTCCCAACATTAAGTTCAACGTCAATGAAGTTGGCATATGTTTCGCCTGGTATGAGGGTCCCCCTTCAAGAACAAAAGTATATAATGTCCAATGAGGTTTAATATTAATTATCAATACAGTGTAGTTGTTTGAGTAGCTATAGTAGCATATTGATAGTAAACATGGCCTTCAGCTTGTCAAAGAGTAAGGATCATAGATTAGGGTTGGAAGAGACCTCAGGAGGTCATCTAGTCCAACCCCCTGCTCAAAGCAGGACCGATCCCAACTAAATCATCCCAGCCAGGGCTTTGTCAAGCCGGGCCTTAAAAACCTCTAAGGATGGACATTCCACCACCTCCCTACGTAACCCATTCTATTGTCTCGGTTACCTCAATATCATGTAAACGTTCATGTTATATAAAAATCTGTAAATGAAATTTCCCTGTCCTCATATGAAATCAATGTTCATCAGAATGCATTACCTGCTGACCAAAGGGATGTTTGCCTGGCATGCACATGCTCTATAGTACCTCACCTATATTAAAATATGGTGTTCCAGGGGATCCAGTTACAACACAGTGCCCTGAGGCTTGGCTGCAGCATGGTTACATTTGGTAATGTAGGCAGGGTCTTGGATGTGTTCTGCACATATGTTAAACCTGTTTTATCTTCAGTTCATTTGCAAAACACAGGCATGGTGCCATATGTGCTACAAAATATAGGTGTGTAGACTCATCCAGGAGACATTTTCACCGAGTCTCTGACATGGTTGGATTGGTCATGAAGGAAGAACCTTAGGGAAAGGGGAGGATCTAGCAAGAATCAAACAAAAAAAAATCGACTTCTTGAAGGCTAAGAAACCCCATGCCTGGCTGGAAAATGTTGGGCAGAGAAGTCAATCCTGGGGTAATCTTTTCTGTGCAGCTCTTCTCTGACTGCTCTTAGCACACCAGGCCTTTTCTTCTTTTAGAGACAAGGAACCAAATTCTGCTCTCATCTACAGTGGCATAAATCCAGAGTAGCTCCATTTACTTGCACAAAGAACTCATTGATGAAGTGGGCTTTGAGAAGTGATTTAAAAGTGAAGAGGGAGGTGACAAGGCGAATGGAGTAAGGAAGGCAGTTCCAGGCATAGAGAATGCATGGGATGGGTGTGGGGAAACAATACAAAGAGAGACACAAATTGGCAAAGTATATGTGTGGGTTGCCCATCAAGCAGAATTTACTTGGTAAGTATTTTGTGACAGAGCTGTGCCTTCTGTTAACATCCCTTCAGAATCTAAATCAAATCTAGCTGAACATAATTTATAAAGAAAATTACTTAAAATATCTTCCCATTAGATCTACTACCCTTCCAAATTTCCATGGCTGCATAATATATTACTAACTATGCCAACTAAATAGTAATCCAGCACTAACATATTTGTACTGTTAGCACAAAAAATGAACAGGATTGTTAACTCAGGAAATCAAAATAAACTCACATTGCAGCAGAAAATTGCAATGCTTTGCAATGCATAGCTTTATTCAATGTGCATTATAGCTGGGATTTTTCAAAAGAGCTTAAGAGAACAAAGCACCTAGGTGCCACTGAGTTTCAAGAGCATTTAGGCATCTACAACTTCAACTTCAATGGGAGTTTAGGCTCTTTAAAAAAGTCCAGCTTGCTCACGCTAAACCCTTTGGCAGCATACATTTAAGTTTCTATATAATTACACCCCAAAAAATTCAAGAGCATTGTTAATGTTCCAAAGTCAAGCACTAGGCAATACAAGATTTAAGGCTGTCCACACAACTTTAATTTGGCCTTTTTGTGTGTGTGTATTATGATACAGGCTCAAATTACACAGTTGCATAGTGACAGGTTTCAGAGTAGCAGCCATGTTAGTCTGTATCCGCAAAAAGAACAGGCGTACTTGTGGCACCTTAGAGACTAGCAAATTTATTTGTGGGCTACAGCCCACTTCATCCAATGCATAGAATGGAACATAGAATGGAACATATACTACGGAGATATGTATACACATACAGAGAACATGAAAAGGTGGGAGTTGCCCAACCAACTCTAAGAGGCTAATTAATTAAGATGAGTGATTATCAGCAGGAGGAAAAAAACCTTTTGTAGTGATAAGCAAGATGGCTCATTTCAGACAGTTTGACAAGAAGGTGTAAGGATACTTAATATGGGAAAATAGATTCAATCCTAAATTGATGCCCCTCTGCCATGTACACTGGCCAAACCAGACAGTCTCTACACAAAAGAATAAATGGACACAAATCTGACATCAGGAACCATAACATTCAAAAACCAGTAGGAGAACACTTCAACCTCTCTGGTCACTCAATAACAGACTTAAAGGTGGCAATCTTGCAACAGAAAAGCTTCAAAAACAGATTCCAATGAGAAACTGATGAAACTGAATTAATATGCAAACTAGATACCATCAATTTAGTCTTGAATAGAGACTGGGAATGGCTGAGCCATTACACACATTGACTCTATTTCCCCATGTTAAGTATCCTCACACCTTTTTGTCAAACTGTCTGAAATGGGCCATCTTGATTATCACTGCAAAAGTTTTTTTTCTCCTGCTGATAATCACTCATCTTAATTAATTAGCCTCTTAGAGTTGGCAGGGCAACTCCCACTTTTTCATGTTCTCTGTATGTGTACATATATCTCCATACTATATGTTCCATTCTATGCACCTGATGAAGCGGGCTGTAGCCCACAAAAGCTTATGCTTAAATAAATTTATTAGTCGCTAAGGTGCCAGAAGTACTCCTGTTCTTTTTACAGTTGCATATTATCTCTTTTAAATTACTTGACCACGTGCCATCCATCTTCCTCTGTCCCTGTCCTGCCACATCAAACCTCCACTCTCTGGCTCCTGTTCCCTCCCTCTTTGCTTCCGTGCCCCTCACCCCCATCCATCCCCTGCACTTTGGCTCCATAACCCCATCTTCCCCCTAATCCTGTTCTCTTCCAGTTTCTTGCACCTCCTCACATCTCCGCATTCCAATTAGGATGTTTCCTTCTCCTCCTTACTGCCAGGCGTGAGGGAACATTGAGGGTACAACAGACACAGTGTCCCTGCTCTCAGTTCCTGGACCTGATACCACAGTGGCTCCTGGCTGCCTAGAGCAACATCTGCAGGGAAAGTCTTGCTCAGCCCCTGCAGCCATGGGATAGAGCATACTCAATAGCTTTGTTGGGACAGATAGCAGCTGTGAGGGGCTGGAGCATACCCAGTGCAGATGGATTCTTTGGAGAATTTAACATCAAACTCCAACAGGTCTTTACTAACCATGTGCAAACTGAGATTTTTCAGAAATGTGGATGAATTTTCATGGAGATGGCAAAAGACACAGTCCTGATACCAGGATGACCTCACTGGTAAATTTAAAGTTTCCGCTCTAAAGCATGAAGGCCTTAGAACTTCTCAGCAAAATGGTTGTAAGGATTTCTTTAACATGGGCAAAACACTGTATTTTCCCCTCATCTCTTTCTCAGAAACACCTGAACCATTCTTGCTGAACTGTAATATCTTTCTGTCCAAAACAGACACCTGACATAGGAAATTTCAGCAGAAATGGTTAAAGTTTGGCAAAGTAAAGAGCACACAAAAATAGGGTTTTGGGAAAGAAAGTGTCAGGCAACCCTGATAACAGGCCGAGCTGGTAGCACTGTCTATGAGATAGCACCATAAACTGATACAACATTTTACAAACATGCAAAAGATAAGGGATCAGAATTATACTAGTGTAAATCCATAGTATCATTTTAGAATTCAGTTAAGTTACATGGTATAACTGAGATCAGGATCTAGGCCCAGGTTCTTGTATCCTTATAGCTATCAGAGAAGTAGGGCTAAATTCTAACTCTTCTTCTGATATAAATCCAGAGTCAATACAGTTAATATGGATTTACACCACTGTATGTGAGAGCAGCATTTGGCCTATAGATTAAGAAGCATTAATTAAAAATAGAAGAATTAAATATTCTAATAGCAGAGAAGCTCATTTTTCATTATAATACTGAACTTACTGAACAATTTCATATTGCCTTGTGTTTCCTCCAGCGCCGTACAGGGCAATATTTACATACCCACTCACTTTACTCTTTCCAGCAATTGCCACAGATACTTTATATCTCCAACCTACACAGCAGAAATAAAATGAATTAGATTGTACCTACATAGAAACAAACACAACATGCTAAATTTTCATTTTCTATCAGTACTTTATGTTTCAGGACAAAACAGAGGAAAAACATGACCGTCGCTTCACTTTGAGCTCACGATTAAATCCTGACCCAACTGGAATGATGAGAATAACATAAAATAGAAGAGAATGTTTTTCTAGGAGAATACTAGGAGCCTGCTTTTCCACTGCTTTGCACACTCTGCAGTCATTTACAGCTGTGGAAAATGAGTGTAAAGCCCTAGCAAATCACAATTCTCCGCTCACATTAGTAGTAGCATTTTATTCCCAGTTTGCACAGCGTGAATGACTACACGAAGATCCAAGGCAGAGGAAATTCACGGACTTTGTGTTTATTTGTGAAAAATAGTCCATGATGTGATAGAAGGAACATATTGCATGTCATAGTGACCGGGAGAGTATCTATTCACAACCTTGGGGGTGTTGTAAGGAACAACCCTGAAGAGTGAGGACTGGATTTTTTGGCCCATAAGCAGGGCAAAGAGGACTTAAAGCATCCAACGGCCAGAGGAGTATTCCATCTAGGGGAACTTCCCGTTGACTTACAGCTGAGAAAGGTGGCTATGTTACCTCCTGCTCCAGCTGCGTCCCCACCCACACCATAAGGGGAAGGAGTTATGCATGGGCATAGTTTGGTGGGTGAGGGGGCATTTCACCCCCAAACTGTAAACCTTAGGCTGGCATGGAATTTGCTGCCCTCACCCCATGCATAGCTCCATTGGCCAGACTGGAGCTGTCCCCCAAAATATAGAAGTCAAACCACACCTATGGAGTTATATTGGGGGCTTTCTGGGACTGGTGTTGTCAAGACAGGGAGGGAAGGGGGCATGATGATACAGCACTCTGCTTCTCCACCACGTTAAGGGCCTTTGTCCAGTCAAACTAATTTAAAGTGAGAGGGAAATATTTTAAATTATGTTGGTGCTCATGTTTAAGTAGAAGCAAGTAAAAAAGTAGGAACTTACGAGCAAAATTGCTGGCCTCTCCAGTGTTCAGATAAAGTCCCTGGATCCCAGAAGTAACTCTGTCCTTAAACTTCTCCGCATAGTGACCCATTTGGGGGCATCCGCCTTTGGGGCATGGGAAGCAGTTTTCCTAATCGAAATACATCTGCCAATTAATGAAGCTCTATCCCAAGGAGACAGGAAAAAAATCATTTGGCCACAGAAAAATGTTGCTAAGCCATGTCTATGGGCTAACTCTAACTCAGCTTGAAATAAGCTGCCCTAGAGAAAGCAGGAGGTAGAAGGGTCCTGTCTGGCGCCTCATGGATTTGAAGGCATGGATGTCTCCTTTGTACTTCATCATAGTTTGCTGTTCACGAGGAGGAGGCGTCTCCATTTCTCTAAGTTCCCTCTCTTAAACTCAGTGCTTTAGAATGGGGGTAGCAGACAGGAATTATGCTCTCCCCAGCTCATCTAATGACTGGTTGTAAAGTGCTTTGATGGTGCTAAGGTTTATGTAAATGCTAGGTATTATTGTTATTTACCCTTGCGCATGAAGCTCTGTTCCCCTCCAGTGGTGGGTGGGCCACATAGTTAGGTTGATGAGCCTGCCACAGTGTTAGCTAACAGAGCAGGGTCATAGATGGAGCTATGGGACAAAGGAGAAAGCAGTGGCTTTTGGCCACATCCCATCTGTATTTGTTCCTTGAGGCCATCAGGTCGTCAGGGGAGTCACTGAGCATGCACTGAACCTTAAGGTAAATGATTTTATTTCAAAATTATTTGCTGTGCTCACTTCTCCTTGGATGTCTGCAATAAATAATTACTGGGGCAGATTCTTCACCCTGCCTGACCCCCTCTTTGACCCAGCGGGGTGAGAGGTTGCAGGAGCAGCTCTAACGTATACCACTGGCATGAGGGCTCTCAGGAACCTCAGGCCACTGTAACCTCAGCCATAACTCTGCTCTACCATGCCCCTTCTGTGTCTCATCCCCATCCCCCAATGCCCCAGTGCACCCCTTCCTTCCCCTTATGCCTGCACTCACGCAGTGCAAAGTGTCCTGAGCCAAATAGACTCTGGTTCTACCGCATGCAGATGCACAGACAAGTGCCACTCATCCGCTGGGATGTGAGAATGACTTACTGTCTGAAAAGTGTCGTATGAAGCACAGGTGTATCCTAGAAAGCCATCGGGAGAGGTGATGCTTTCATAATAATACTTGAAGCTTCGTAAATGATTACAAGCAACAAACTCAACAGTTCCTGTGGAAAGAAGCTCCTATTACATATCGTACTGCAAAGCTATTGGTTGTTAGGTTTTTTTCTTTTAAATAGTGTAAACTATTTAAATTGGAATTGCGGTGTTGAACTGATCATGTCATTTGAATGATTTGTAAATCCCCAAGTTACATTGTCAAAATTCTGGGCAGCACCTGAGTTGCAGTTTGAAACCTATTTCTTCAGTGACTGTATTTACCCTTTGCACGTAATACAGAACATGTAAAATGCAGATGTGTAAGAAACATGGGGCCGATTGTGCAATCCTTGTTCATGTTGGTGAATACTTACTCACATGAGTAGCCCCACAATGTGTGATTAATTGCATTACTGCTCGCCAAAATGAATAAAGGGCCTCTGTAGGAAACAGCTCACCTTATCGTCATATAAAAGGAATCAAAATGCAGTGTTAAGTATTATGTTCTCCTTAACACTGAGCTTCCTGGAGCAATGCTGATTTATGCAGACTGAGGATCTGGCCACCTGATTATTTGGGGGGGGAGGGGGCGAAGGGGCATGTTATTATTTCAAGTATGTTATTTTGTACTAAAATTCCTTAAATGTTCTGGGTTTAGGTTAAAAAAAAGAAGTAATTAAGTGCAAGGGGTTTTTGTGCATTATTATTAATAAAAAGTTGATCGGTGCTTACACAGGCAAGAATTTGTGAGTAAAGATTGCAGAAATAGGCCAGTAATTGCAAGAAATTCATAGAATCTTAATTTTTAAGGTGCTTATAATAATGTAGGAAAGGGCTAGGAAAGAAATCCCAGGAAAATGTTCAGGTTTTATGAGAGAGAAAATATGTCTGCTATAGCTGGGGTGTTGTCCTTACTGTATGTTTTGATTTATCAATGTGATTTCCCAAAGGTGTAAAGGTTCATGCTTGCAGATCCTTTGGCAGTTTTGGGATCTTAGACTGCAAGTTTTTTGAGGGCAGGGTATGTGCTTTATTAATGTCCTGTCAGGTATAATGTAAATTTATGGCACTATGTACAGGATTCTTAACATAATAACAATAACAGGATTTGGGATATACAAAATAAGGAACAAATCTGAATGTGCACGATCCATCATACGCCAAACTCTTTCCAACTGCCTAATAATAGAAATAAAAAATACATTGTTCCAGTGCAACCCAAATTGCTAACAGGTAACAACAGAACAGAAACACATTTGAATTTAACTGCAACAGCTCACAAAACAATTGAAACCAGAGATCCCATAGCAGAAATAGGCATGAATGTTATTGTTCCCACTCCCACCCAGTGCGGCTGCCAGGTGATTACATAATAGAAACAAAGTTGAATGTTGTTGTTCCAGAGCTAAACTTCTGGCACAGTTTGAGTAGAGTTTGTTTCTCTGAGTAGATAACTGGCAGCAGTGTCTGATGAGACAGACCAATTAATGAATATTTGTTTCTTTTGTGGAGTTACCTGGGAACAGAGCAAGGGGCACTAGAACAATCACACTGAAGTTTGTTCCTGTTATTTGGCAGCATAATGGACTATTTACAATAAACTTCAGTTAATCTTGCTCCATTAGATCCAAAGCTGGATAATTTAAAGAGTGGGTCAGCCAAGGTCCTTGAAGGAACATGGCTGGTGGGATCTGGGTCTTTGCAGACCCATGGAGCCCAAACACAAGTGGAAGGGGAGCAGGAACTCTTGTTATTGCTCCTCGCCCCCAACCTTGTACAGATACCCACTACTTGACAATGCAGACACGCTGGATGATTGGAGTTAGAGACACCAAACCTCAACCCCATCAAGTTTTTCCCAAAGCAAAACCTTCGTGCTACTCATTCTTTGATCCCTCTACCAGAATGTGTCCCCCAGAGTACATTTGGACCATACTATCAGTTTCACTGTTGTTTGTGGCTGTAATTGTTGGCATTTGTAAAGAAAATAATCAAAAATAGTTGAAATAAGAAGATTGCTGCTATGTTAGCTCAATACATTTTGATGTTGACCCTCAATAGAAGTCTTCATCTGCTTAACATATTTACCTTGCCAGATTCCATCAATATCAACAATCTGTGAAAGAGCATTCTTTGCGCATCCGGGCATTTGTACTCCTCCATTTGGATAAAAATCAAGATGTCCTATAGCCTGGTTTATTCCAAAACCTGCAATGTTTGTAACAGGGGTAAGCAAATTTTAATTTAAATACTGTCATGTATTTCGTGGGAGCAGCTCTACATAGGGCTATAGTTTGTAAGCTTTTTGAGGCAATAACTGGTGGGTATTTTTGATTGTGTGCATTTATTTTTTGTTGTTTTTTTCCTGTATTTGTACAGCACCTACCACAATAGGGTCATATTGTGTGATTAGGACTCCTAGGTGCTACCACAGGACAAATCAATAATAATAATACAATGCAGCTGGAAACTTACCCAGATTTGGAATTGTGGGAGATATATCAGTGTGAATAATATCAACAAAGGCTGCATCAGTCTTATCCAGTCTGACTTCAACTGGAGTATCTTGAAAATAAGGCTGAGCAGGATCCAGTCCTTAAAGAAATATATCCACCATTAAACATGCATGCAAATAAATATAGCTAGCTAGCTATACTACTGTAAATAATTGAAGATGGGTCTATGGAGGCTACATAGTTTTATTTACTTCAGAATTAGAGTCGCTAAGAAATATATAGTGTGATTGATCTCTCAGTGGCAAACGCCAAGGCTATAACCATAGCAGGGTGAGCAGGGTAACAGCCCAGGAAGCAAAGCTGGGGGTGGTGGTAAAATGGGGTAAAAAAATGGTAGAGGTGCAAATATGCACATTCACCGGGGCGCTAAAATGCCTAGTTACAGCACTGGTAAACAACGTGGGACAGATCTCCAGCTGGTGTAGATTGACAGCTCCATTAAAGTCAATGGGATTATATCACACTCATGCATGCGCGTGCATGCATACACATACTCACCAGTTCATTACACTGCAGGGTTTTCCTTCAGTCAGATACTGTAGTTGTTTTAGTTGTTTTAGTAAAAAAACATGAGGTAATGTTAAGATCTAACAATGCTCTCTTCAAATTCTTCATTGGTACAGACTGAGCTATAATTCATTAACCTACCAGTTATTCTTCCAAGGCCTGGACTCCTTTTCCCTGCCTCCCCTGCAGCATGTGCTCCAAGGCTATGGCCAATGAAATGGACTTTGGAAGGAGAGTATCCATATTGTTCCTGAGGAAAACATCAATTGTAACAAAAGAGAATCTATATTTTCTCTAATATGAGGCCTAGAGAAAAGCTCTGGTTTACACAACTAAAACCAGAAATGGGCTGCACAGAGCAGAGGTCCGTGGAATTGGAAGGACAGAGTCAGGATGTAGAGCAGTAACAGAGTCTTTCAGTAGCTACTAGGCAGTAACAGAGTCTTTCAGTAGCTACTAGCCTCAAGGCATTATTAACCTCTGCAACTTCTGCACACATGTGAGATTTTGGCAGTGGATAGTCATGATTCCACCAGCCAGACCCCTTATTCCCTGCCCTACAGCGAATGAAGTGTATTTGGCTTCCTATGGACATTGTTTTAGCCAAGTCATGAATGGCAAAGGGAAAAAAATTCTTGGCTGCTCTTATGTAAGACACCCTCACTCTAAGGCCTGATTCTCCACTGCTTTGCACTTTGTGTTGGAGTGAGCACCAGTGCAATGTGAGTGTTAAACACTACCATTCCGATTTGTAATTTGCACTGATGTAATTGACAATGCAGGTTGCACGGCAATGGAGAGCCAGCCCTCTAGTATTTACGCTAGCCAGAGGCAAATTAGTTCAGAAAATATTAGGAACCATCCCTCTCCTCATAGCTTCACTCAGGTCTGGTTGCAAGCATTTTTAAATCATTAGATTTAGGGACAGAGGGAGAGATTTTCAAAGGCAAAAATGGCAGTTAGGTGCCTAATTCCTACTGACTTTCAACTGGAATTAGGCCCCTAATGGCCCTCTGTGCCTTTGAAAATGCCCCCCAGAGCCTCATGTGGTGTAAAATGGTGAGTTACATTAAAGCAGCAAAGAGTCCTGTGGCACCTTATAGATTAACAGACGTATTGGAGCATGAGCTTTCGTGGATGAATACCCACTTCATCGGATGCATGTAGTGGAAATTTCCAGGGGCAGGTATATATATATATATATGCAAGCAAGAAGCAGGCTAGAGATAACGAGGTTAGTTCAATCAGGGAGGATGAAGCCCTCTTCTAGCAGTTGAGGTGTGAAAACCAAGGGAGGAGAAACTGCTTTTGTAGTTGGCAAGCCATTCACCGTCTTTGTTTAATTCTGAGTTGCAGATGAACTGAAGCTCAGCAGTTTCTCTTTGAAGTCTGGTCCTGAAGTTTTTTTGCTGCAGGATGGCTACCTTTAGATCTGCTATTGTGTGTTCAGGGAGATTGAAGCGTTCTCCTACAGGTTTTTGTATATTGCCATTCCTAATATCTGAGATCTATATGATTTGCACAAGCTGAACATCTGGCCCTTAGTTTGATTACAGACCCACACACCATCTCCCTGCCCTAGGGCAGCTGGGAAGATCCCATCTGTCCCCAAACACCAATACCTAGGTGACACTTCTTCATGGATTGGGGAGAGCACCCCTGGGAGGTGGCTGTTGCTATCCAATGGCCAATTATTGTAGGTTTTTGTATGGGTATCCTTAAGATGGGTACTATAGCTTTCGTGGTTGAGAAAGGGTAATTTGCCGTGTTCATTACTTCTCTATCGTTAAAACTACCCAACCCTTCACATCCACAAGAGTACATAAAAGTAATCGCAGCATGAAAATATTCAAACTTTGTGTATTATGTGGGAGTTGATAGGAGTTCAAAGGAGGAGAAGCGTCTTTTGCAGGGAGGAGTCTTTTCATGGCTATATGACAATTCATTGTGATTGTCTATTTAGATTAGAATAAATTTCAGCAGCTCTATGACTATAATCCTATTATGGAACGAGAAGAAGATGCCTTACCTTAAGCACATTTATAAAATAAGCCACTTCAGCGCCCACGACACGGATATTGTTTGATGCCTGCGTATATAGGCACCTTGACCCACCACTCCAATCTACGCAGATGCAGTTCACGTCTTCCACTTCAAACATCCTCTGGTGCGAATGTAGATTTGAAAAGAACAGAAGCAAATATTATCAACCCCGGTTCAGCTCGCTGATTACTTTACACAGTCAGAGACTTACAATGTCATATGAATTCCCTGTACATTTTTTCAAGTACAGCCCCTATATTACATCAGGGCTCTATTCATATCTTGATTCTTTATGTAAATGATGCGAAGACACAGCCTGTAAATTATAAATTCAGTTAGAAGCATATATTTTTCCATAATAATTAAAAGGTGGGATAATTAAGAACTTACATATGTTCTGTATTTATCAAACACATGGATTTTTGTTTTCAAGAGGATACATAAGTTTCTGCTGTCAGTTTACATTGGTTTCAAGTTTATGGTTTTGTTTTAGTATCCACACAGTAAAGTATCTGATCATCTATCTGTCACATAATATTAGATTTTGCTTTTCTTGCTCTGACCTGTGGAATGGTTTGCTAAAGACACCCTGTTTTAACAGCTGTGATATAGTTTGTATATTATGTTATGCTCTGGATTACATGGCGGCAATGCCAGTAAAAGCAAGTAAAGTACTTCTTGTTGTGAATAAGGATGGCAGAACCTGGCTGTACGTCAGTGGTTTGCAAACTGTGATCAATGGACCGCCAGTCTCTTTGGTGAGCTGGAGATTGAGGTCATTTAGAACCAAACAATGGGAAATTTGAAGGAGGGGATAAAAGCTGGAGAAAGGAGGAGGATTCAGCACAGGGAGAAGGTTAGCGAAGTCCTGTGTTTGTGTATTGTTGCTTTTGGATCTGCAAAAGGGTGGTTTTGTGCAGAGCTGTCAACTAGAGGGCTCTTTCTGGTAGCACAAAGATAAAGAAATAGCATTTTACTGCTGGAACGGAGCCCAAAAAGGCTTCACATGTCCCCTGCACTGGGCTAAATCCTGGGAGTTGGGGAAAGCTGGCCAATCAGCACCCTTCTCCCCAGAGGTGAAAGTAAGCCGGTACAGGCCGGCACGGAGGACCGGTAAGAAAAGGAGACTGCCTGAGGGAGGGAGAAGCCTGCCCCTTGCATAAGAATAGTTTAAACTCAGCTATTCCCTGAGCGGTTCAGCCCCCCAGGGTTAGGAGTGGTTTCTGGCATCCTTGTTAATTTCACTCACAGCTGGGGGTTGGGGGGAGGGTGTGTTTGACCATGGCAGTCCTTTTCTGCTCCCAGGATGAAGGGATCTCTCCAATACTTATACACAATAAATACAAGCATTTGGCTCCACAGCTTAAATCCAGAGCTAATAAAAGCAGATGGAAGGGGAAAACTCACTGTCACACTGGTTTCCCGTCTCCTCCCTCCCCCTCCTCCAGCCAGGCTGCAGACAAAGCTCTGCATTCCTTCCCCACTCCCACGCCCCTGTCAGCAGGGGTTCTCCTCTAGGCTCTAGCTTGCAGTAGGGAGACTGGCTGAGATGCCTGCTGCTGCTTCCTGCATAAGAACAGTTTAACCTCAGCTGTTCCCTGCGCAGATCAGCCCCCAGCGTTAGGAGCCGTTTTTGGCATCTTTGTTAATTTCATTCCCACTTGTTGTTGGTGTGTGTATGCGTGTGTCTGACCATGGCAGAGGCAGTTCTTTTCTGCCCCCGGGATGAGGGGATCTCCTATACACAAAAAACACAATCAAAATCAGGAACCATTTCCAAGTTCAAATCTATCCCATTCCCTCCCCAGCAGAGGATCATAGTTGTGATGTCCAAACTGCTTGCAGATCCTCTTTGAAATGTCACTGAACTGAGCAGGAAACAGCTGAATTTAAGCTGCTCTTATGCAGGAGGCAGGCTTCTCCCCCCACAGCTAGTCTCCCTGCTGCAAGCTGCAAGCTAGAGGGAAGCCCCTGCTGCTGCTGAGTGCCAGGCAGACAGAAAGCATGGAGCCTAGTGTCGGCAGCCTGGCTGGAGGAGGAGGGAAGACACGGAGAAAAATGTGACAGTGAGTTTTCACTTTTTCAGGCTTATTCCAATAGTAAAGTTTTATTACAGACAGTACTGGTAGTAGTAAGAGTAGCTTTATTTTCTCTATCTATTTCATGCAATGGGAGGGATCCATGAAGTACGTAGAAGAGGTGGGTTGCTTGTGATTGGACCATATGGGTAAGAAATATAAATTACTTTCGCCCCTGCCCAAATCCCAGGGCTCCCAGCCGTTTCTGCAGCTGGTAGCTTGGGGGGTGATTTAAAGGGCCCGGCTCCTAGCGTCAGCTCAATCCCCGAGCCCTTTAAATCCTGATTTAAAAGCCCCGGGATTTAAAGGCCCCACTTCTTCTTATAGAGGCCATACCTCTTCCGGTCAAGGCCCCTCCCGTCCACAGGACTCTGGAGTACCGGTAAGTCCTTTAAGTTACTTTCACCCCTGCTTCTCCCCCAACTGGCCAATGGGTGCCAGAGACTCCCAAGGGATGAGCAACCTGTTGTCCCTTGATGAGTGTCTCCCTTCCTTGCCGCTGGGACTGTGCCCCTTTCACCACCTGTCCCATCAATTTCCCCCATCCAGTGATGCAGGTGGGTCACGGTGTCAGAAAGAAGAAGTAGCAGAATTTTACCAGACAGCAAGTCAGCTCTTCCAGGAGAATTGATTTTTTATAAATTTTCTAAATTTGAGTTGTTGATATTAATGCCTATTTAGAAACAGAAGGATTATAACCAGTCATAGCAGCAGTCTGTTTAGACCAATATAAAATGTACTTAAAAAATCTGTCTTAAGTGCCAACTTTCAAAACAAAGACAAGAATGTGATTTTCAAATATTGGGCTCCAGGCTTCACTGGAATTAGCTACTGACTCGAGATAAAGGAATAAACTGCACAGCTTTGCCATGACAGCTCACCCATTCTGATTGCAAATGCTCAATTACAGAAAAATGTCTTGCATAAATGTGAAAAGAGGAGATGGTTCCGAAGATGAATAAAAATTCATCGGGGGCAGATAGTTGGAACAGATATATTAGGAGCCATGTCATCTCCCCAGCTATCAGGCCCAGTCCAGTGTCATGGGCCGTCCCACCTCTCCTCAGTGGACCTTCCACACTCAGAGCCTTCCTGTACCATGACAGCTTAATCGAGCTCATTATCAGCAGAACTGGGAAGCAGCAAACTTGATCTCTCCCCATTTAATAAACTCTGGAATCTCCTTAATTTCTAAGCCACATTTTACTGCATGTTTTTTTGTATATCAGAGAAAAAACATTAATTGGACCAAACTCTGTCATCATTTATGTCTATACAAACCCTTTGACTTCCACACAGAGTAGAATTTGGCCTATTTTGTTTAAGATTTTTCCTGGAAGTGGAGCTAGAATTGACTAGATTTCAGGTGAAGAACATTTTATGTCCTAATTTTATAAAGATAGACGTGGACAGTTTTCCTCTTCTTGTCAGCCCAGATGGTACGATATGCATTGGTTAGACATAGAGAAAATTATTAATTTACAAGGATACCTTCGTAAATGTGAACTAAGTGATTTGAGAATCACAGAATATCCAGATAGTACCATACCTTGCACATGTCCGACATCCAGGTTTCTTCTCCTTGGCCCAGAAATCCATGGGTAATAAAACGTGTTGTTTTGCTTAGATCAAAATTTGAGTAGCCAATCGATGCTGAATTTATTGCAGTGATCTCCTGTTGTAGATATTAAAATAGTAAATATTTTAGCTATTTCCTATAAAAATCTTGTCAAAACAGCAATGTGAATAGAAAACAACACTGTTATTATGTAAGCCCAGATCCTGCAAGCATTTACATATGAACTTAACTTTACATATGTGACATTAGGTCTGTGTATGTTTGTGGGACAGGGGCTGAGGAGTTTCACCATTGATTTCAGTGGAGCCAGGATTTCACCTTTAATGTGTCCTTTCCATTTCTCACCAAACAACTTCCAGTGCTACAGATTTTCCTAACATTTCTCAATAGACACAGGAAAAATGTGGAGTGTGGCTAGGGGTGACTTTTGTGAGGGAGACTTCAGTCTTTCGTTTGCATAGGGTTGGGAAAGTCTTTACTGGGTCTATTCAAAGAATCACCTGTTGCAGCCACCAGTAAGAATTTAGTCCCTTGTGACTTATGAAACTTATGGCACAGTCAGGGCCGGCTCCAGGCACCAGCATTCCAAGCTGGTGCTTGGGGCGGCATTCTGCAAGGGGCGGCAGTCCCTGTTGTTTTGCCCCCAAGCAGAGCGTCGAATTGCTGCCCCGGGCAGCGGGGACAGTCCATGCCCCGTTAGGGCGGCAGATGCATTTCCGCGATGAGGGCAATTCGGCAGCAGCTTCTATGTTTAGCTGTCTGGGGTGGCTTCAGCTAAACATAGAAGCTGCCTCCGAATTGCTGCCGCCACGGAAAAGTGCTTCTTGGGGCGGCGAAAACTGTAGAGCCAGCCCTGGGTACAGTGGACAGGAAATTTCGGAGGGGCTGGAAAATGCTGCCTCCTGACCACATTGGAGAGTTGACCATTTCTCTCACTGGCCTTGGGAATGCCAAGAGCACTAGAAGGTGATGATTCTGTGTGTACGTGTCACTTGAAATATTTAAACAGCAATAGATCTTACTTGAAAGTCATTAGGATTCTTTTTTGTGTAAAGAAGGAAGCGGATGTTTATCTTTTCTGGACTCCATGGTAACTTTGCCAGTGGTCTTTCTGTAGTTCCAGCCCATGGTTTATTATCTGTGAAGCACCCAAGCCTTTCAAAACAAACTTCTCCTCCTGTAGCACACAGATCAAATTATTAGGATGTGAATGAGCAAAGATGTGGTAGGTTCTAGTTGTCACATTCTGTCCCGACAGCACCTTTCCCCCAGTGGTGTCTCGGTGCTTTCTGAACACAGCAACCTGCATTCAGGCCAGCTACAACTGCAAGCATTGCCCTTAGCAGACATAGCAACTGCTCCCCCTGGGCCACAATCCACCCCAGTGGTGCAAAGGCCTTCTGCACAGGCCCACAGAATAGGGATAGCATGCAGTGGGGAGTATGTATTTCCCCCGACAAGGTTTGATCTACTCTCTGGGGAATATTCCTCCATAGGCTCTCCCTGGCTCTGCACTGTCCCTTGTCCTGGGCAATTTGCACAATGTGAACCTAATTGATTGCCAGCCAGATTGTGCCCATGCTAATCTGGATGCACAAGGGAGGAAGTAGGAACAAAGATCCTTTCACTTTATCTAATGGCCCTGTGGAAAAGACCAGGGTACCAACATTGTGGGGGGAAAGAAATCTTCCCATACTTCCTGTTTTGTAAACCTGCTTGTTAACCTGCAAGGTTCAGAAACTGAGGCTGGGTCTTCCTGAGGGAATGGCAAACCATACCTCTCACCCTACTTATAAATGAGCTGCAAACTCAGACAGTCATTACACATAGAACCTTCATCACATAAAGCAAAATCCTGGCAAAGGAAAATTATTGTGATCAGAATAGAAATGCTGTATTGAAATCGACATAAATCCTATGCCTCACCTCTGGTTGTACCAAGTAGAAAAAGTGCAAGAATCCAAATTCCAAGCATCTGGAACAAGTCAAAAGGGAAAAGCTTAGACTGGCTAATCCATGTGACAGGCAAAGCTTTGAATCGATTGCTTTTTCTCATTATAAATCTGTAACTGTACCACACAATGACAGTGTCTCAGCAGCAGCTTTTACTAAATAAGATAAAAAGTGACTTACTGTTCAATGCTCTACCTGGAGTCCCCAGGAATTGCTAAACAAACTTTGTGTGGGTTTTTATAACCTGACTTATCCCTGAGGCTTTTCTTCAAAAGGAAACTCCCAGAAAGATAGAAAATGGCAGGTGTGTACTTCATTTGTAGATTATCATAAACACACACAGCAGCTCTAGCACATGTATCAGGTAACTAGTTTTTATCATGTTAAATCTCTGGAGCAGAAGAAGGTGTTTTGTTAAATGTGCATTTTAGAAGTGCATGTGCCAATGCATGATGTTTTCAGAGTACTTAAAGACAAATTGCTTTACTAAATAAACATAGATCTTCTGAACTGGGTTCTGCTGCCTTTACGCACGTGGCTCTGCAGTAGTCCCATTAAAGAAAAGGGGATTATGCATAGCTGTATAGATTTTAAATCCATATAGGACCATTGTCTTCATTTAATCTGACCTCTTGCATAACACAGGCCAGAAATTTCTCCTCGTGACAGTGCAGAGTACAAAGAGTCCTGTGGCAGCTTATAGACTAACAGACACATTGGAGCATGAGATTTTGTGGGTGAATACCCACTTCCTTGGATGACATGCATCTGACGAAGTGGGTATTCACCCATGAAAGCTCATGGTCCAATACGTCAGTTAGTCTATAAGGTGCCACAGGACTCTGCCGCTTTTACAGATCCAGACTAACACGGCTACCCCTCTGATACAGTGCAGAGTACGGTGTTTAGTATGAGTAAAGGTCACAGACCCTTAATGATAAAAAATCCATATACTAAGCCAGTGGTTCTCAGACTTTCCAGACTACTGTACCCCTTTCAGGAGTCTGATTTGTCTTGTGTACCCCAAGTTTCAGCTCACTTAAAAACGACTTGCTTACAAAATCAGACATAAAAATACAAAAGAGTTATAGCACACTATTACTGAAACATTGCTTACAGTCTCATTTTTACTATATAAAATAAATCAAATGGAATATATATATTGTACTTATATTTGAGTGTGATACTTGAACTTGTTTTTCACTCATGAGCCTTGTCATTCTGGGAGGCAGTGAAGCTACAGCAACAATTAGGTTTTTCCCCACATTGAGTCTCTTTGTCTTGATGCCAGTCATAGAAAAAAATGAGATGTCGCAAAGAAATGTTGACCCAAAAGGTAACAGACATCCAAAGCATTGTCAGTGGTCAGTGTATGCTTTTTGTACTAAACACCAGAACTGCGTTAGTGTGGAGTCATTAAATTCATTTGCAGACCACGGTCTGAGGGCAGCTCAAGATTTTCATGCTAAGTGGCAGAGAGGTTATTGCTGCTAACATCTGACAAAATGAATGGGTTTCATACCCAGTCGAGTTGAGCTGAGTTGTGTTGAATGTTGGGGAAATATGACTTGAACTCAGATGGCAAGTGGGCCAAATGATCTACATATGAAGCTTCCAGTGCTTTTGTAGAAGTAGTTGAAGCTGGTTTCATTTTAAGCTGAGAAGTCTGGAACTCAGAAAGCTTTCTTTGAAAAAACTTCTACTGGCTTACCCACATGCCCAGGGTGTTTTTGTCTTCAAATGTTGTTGCAAATGTGCCGGCTTCATAGTGTTATTTAATAGAGTTTCTCTGCAAAGGAAACACAATAAGATGTGAATCCAAAAGCAATATATTTCTCTCAGAACTGACAATGGATTTTTTTTTCAGTCATTTTCAATTTCTTACAATGTTCACTGTTGTCATTACTGCCGCTTCCCACTCCTCATTTTATAAATCTACCCATTTTTAAAACACAACAACATACATACCATGAAAACTTCAACATCAGTAAATGACATCAGACTTCTGTGTAGTACAGTGTATGACATTATCATCTAATATATAGAGCAGTCTGTATGAAATTTTAATTTGTACTGAGTTTGCGAGTGCTTTTTATGTCGCCTGTTGTAAAATTAGGCAAATATCTAGATGAGTCGACATACCCCCGGAAGATCTCTGCATGCCCCCAGAGGTACGTATAAACCTGGTTGAGAAGCACTGCTCTAAACTGTTAGCATATGTCATTTATTTTGGTGGTTGTCATAAACAGATAGCTAAGGGTTAATGTTTCTTTTACCTGTAAAGGGTTAACAAAAGGAACCACACACCTGACCAGAGGACCAATCAGGAAACAGGATTTTTCAAAGCTCAGGGAGGGAAGTTTTCGGGTGTGGGTCTTTTGTTCTGTCTGTGCTCTCTCGGCTATGAGAGTGATTTCTATCTCCAGGTTTCTAATCTTCAGTTTCCAAGTGTAAGTACAAAAGGTGGAAAGACAATAGGTTTTATATTGTTTTTGTATTTACATGTGTGTAGTTGCTGGAATGTTTTAAATTGTATATCTTTTTGGATAAGGCTGTTTATTCATTTTTCTTTTAAGCAATTGACCCTGTATATTGTCTCTTGATACAGAGATCATTTTTATGTCTTTTTTCTTTCTTTTATATAAAGCTTTCTTTTTAAGACCTGTTGGATTTTTTCCTAGTTAGAACTCACCAGGATTGGTGGGGAGGAAGGAACAGGGGGAAGGGAAAATCTCTTTGTGTCAGAGTTGCAAAGCTTACCTTTGCAGGGACTCTGACTGAGGGTGAAAGAAACTTGATCTCTTGTGTTTGCATTTCAAGGACTTCAAATAGTGTGATCGTCCAGGCCATCCAGGAGGGGAAGCCTGAGGAGGAAATAAAGAGGAGACAGGGGAGGGGTTATTTCCCTTTTTGTAGACTCAGGGGATCTGAGTCTTGGGGTCCCAGGGAAGGTTTTGGGAGACCAGAGTGCCCCAGACACTGGGAATTCTGGCTGGTGGCAGCACTAATCAGATCTAAGCTGGTAATTAAGCATTGGAGGGTTCATGCAGGCACCCACATTTTGGACGCTAAGGTTCAGAATTGGGACTTATGCTTATAACAGTGGTGAACTTTAAAATATAAAAAAAACCAGATTTGAATGTGTCAGAAATAGTTTTCATGTTTGACATATTTTGTAATTCAAAGGATGTTAATAATTTTAGATATATTTATTTACCTATAAGTTTCCTGATACTATTTACGGTATACACCCAAAAGACCTATTGAAGGGACTTTGAATGGATTACCAGATCAGGCCTATAGTGTGGTTTGGTTCATTAATGTAATGTAACATCCTGAGGTTTTTAGACAATGTCTGCATCACGCATTCATCCACTTCAGCATGTCCCATCTCACCCTTATTGCACCTCCAGCTGCTGCTGTAGAAGTAGTCATTGAAGTTATGGAAATACAGAAGAATTGTGTAACCTGTCTCTAAAACAGACATGAGGACTCTGATCTGTGCAGGATCCATGTTTCTGACCGTGAGGTAGCAGAGAGAAAAAGTGGTGTGAGGCACTTGGGGATTTTAAAAAAATGGCACAAAATTTATGGGATGGCAAAAACATATGGGATATTGGAAAGGAAATTGTGAAAATAGGACCCCAAGATCCCATAATTCCCCAAGCTCATTCCTGGCATCTCACAATGCAATAGGGAAAAGATCCCAAGGCACTGAGCCCCAGATGGTGTGCGGGGAACTGTAAACTGAAAAAAGTTCTGTTTGCCAAACGAAACTATGCCCTTAGAATGCTGGTATTTTACATACTAGCAGCATTATGGTAATAATATTAATAATAATGCCACACAAGCCTATGCCTGCTTCATTCTTGACTGTAAATTAAGACTTTTAACTCCATCTGTCTTCACTTGCTCATCTCTAGTGGTCTGGTTGCATACAGCAGAATTGAGATTTAGCTCTGGTTAAATCATTTGTTGCAAATAATACCCTGCTCCATTAGGTTGGTATATAGCATTGATAAATTGCACATCACACGTTTAACTGTACATTTTGCTGTCATTGTTATTAAAAATAAAGCCCTCCCCTCGCATTGCCTTGCGGCTGTTGTAATCTGGAGGGGTTTGTATCATTGCTGAGGAATTCTGTAGTTCTGTCTGTAAAGGACATAAGTTTCAGGAAGTGACGTTCATACTTGTGCAAAGGCCCAGCACCAGGCCTCTGCACCACTTGAGTCTCACTCATATCCTATAGTATTACTCAGATGTTCTTATCTTTAAATATCCTAGGCTGGTGGCAGTTTGACTGCTTGCGGTTACCTGTTAACATTTCCAGTCATTAAGTTCAATATCTTGTTGGGAACCTCAACCCACAATACTCCCACTCCATGCTCTACTGACTGAGCTAGCCAGGCATGCTAAGGCTCAGGGACCCCACAGCCTCATGCTAATTACGTAAGCTAATGTCTTGCAGGGTGAAGACCTCTAGGTTCCTTGCATTTCCGATAAATAAAATATTGTTAAATAAGCTCTCCGGGTTAAAATAGAAGGGCCTGAAGTGGGCTCAAGAAGTGCATAGATGTTGTGCTGGTCCTCTGGAGCAGGCTGAAGTGGGAAAGAAGGGTTTGCCAGCCTCTTTATGCCCATGAGGTGTATTCTTAGAACTATCTGTCCTTCCAGGAGCTGATATCCCCAATCTCTACCTGTGAGAAGGAATGAAAGGACACCAGCTGTGCACATATGTATCAAGCTGACAACAACCACAGAAACGAGAGGTGTTTTTTTATGACATTTGGACTTCATTCAGGGCTTGATTCTGCCAGTCTTACTCTGAGTAATACCACACCCTGTAAGTAGGCCCATATGGGTGATAAGGGAGAGGTTTCAGATGCGCAGGGCTGTTGGGACTTTGTGCAAGTCCCTATTAAATGATCGCATGAATGATAAGAGGGAGCAATAGCCCCTCTCATCAATTTTATGAATCAGTGAGAGAACATGCAGCTTGATTCTTATTTTAACTGATCTGATTCTCCCATTCTGAATAACAATAAACAATAATCATTAGCAAATGTAGTACTGGCCTAATCTACTTGGCCCAAGTTCAGGCAGGTTCAAGCTGCTCATTCATCCTCCATGCAGGAGGTGTTTTGGGGGCTGGAATACAATGGAATCTGGTTGAGCCTTGGTTGGAGAAGTTGTCCCTATGAGATCATTCTAGCTGGCTCAAATTAAAGCAGCTCTGAAGTGGCTCTAAGTTACATTGGGAACTGTTTTGGTTCTTGAGACAAGGTAAAGGTAACTGTAGAATCTTCTTACCCTGCCTATCTTCCCTCAAACTGTTTTGAATAGAAGTGTGGCTTGGCTGATGATTTGGGTTACTGTGTTTAGCTGCAGCAGCCCTTTAAAATCTCAGTACATTCTCATCAAGACACTATGGGTCACTACAAGTTTATGTTAATATTCTGCTTGTAGAATAATTTTGGGGAGAATTTAGTGCTCACGAAAATAACAATGAGAAAATAATAATTTTATTTACATAGCTTGTAAACATCTGCCCAGGCAGTTGGGGTGGTCTGCAACCTCAAAGAATAAATTCAACTCTGGTGTTACTCCTAACGAGGAGCTTGAGAAGCTCCTCTCGGCTCTGAGTCACGCTAACATTGTTCTTACTTCATCATCAGTAATACAGATTCTTCAGGCCAAATTCTGCCTTTAGTTTTTACCTGTGTAATCATATTTTGTTTTTAAATTTTGCTCTTAATGCCTGAGCAATCTCATTGCCTTCAGATTCTGCCCTCAGTGACTCCTTTTCAACCCCCATCTTGAAACTTATTCTGAGCTGCAAAGACTTATATATGCTTACATTTAAGTGTGTGAGCAGTTCCCTTGACCTCACTAGGACTATTCCTGTGTGTAAGTTAAGAGGTGTGATTGTCTAAGGCCAGGTCTACACTCCAGCGTTTTCTATGTCTGTGAAGATCCTAGTGTTGTGAGTCGAATATACACACAGTTCTATCCTCAATACTGCACTTTTGTCATTACAGCTTATTTTTCTTGGTACAAATTGTGTCCATACTTGGGGTGCTTTTCCAGTACGGTACACCACTATAGCTATACTGGCAAAGCACTCTTAGTGTAGAAAGTCTTAGCTAACCAGTCTGCTACTGATGCATGAGCCAGAACAGACTCCAGCTTGCACTCCCATCACCTTGTAGTCCTGCAGAGCTAACAGGAATAAAAAAGTTGTAAAAGTATATTTTTGCCATTATGGTTAGCGGATCTGATTTTTTTATACACTCAGGGAGTAGAAGGAGGTATGGTGACAGAGGGGATTTCCAGAGTAGAAAGAAACTTCAAGAAACATTAAAAAAAAAAACCATCCTCTAAAAAAAGTCAGAGAAATCAAATCAATGTCAGGGAGACCTAAAAATAGCAGTAGGGAACTGTGGGAAATTTTTGAGGAGGAAAGGCACAAATGCAGGACCAGCCATAATCAGAATTTTAAAAGGAAGAAAAGTTCTAAAGATGTTGTTCAAAAGTGGGAGAGATTGAGGGGGATGAGGGGGGAGGCCCACGATGGACTGAAATGGATGTGAGAGGGTTCCACGCTTTAGCACCCACCACAGGAACTACGTTGGAAGTGTTTTGCTTTCCTTTGCACTCCTGTTAAACTCTGATTTGTAGCACTCTTGAACACGGGCCTTCATAAGCTGAGACTAAGGGCTGGTCTAACAGTGTGGTAGTGTTGTATGGCCTTTGTAAATGGACTTTAGTTTGGGGTACTGGGTTTATTTTTTTTTTAAATCATTTTACTTACATTTTTATTCCCACCAATTCCAAAAGGTTTGAAATGCATTTCGATTGCTATCTAATAGCAGTTAGCTATAAATACCTAAATGCCTGCAGGTCATTTACCAGGTGTAAGAAAATGAAGGGAACAGGTAAAAGATTAATATGTTTCAGATTTATACTGTGTACTTTAGCAATTTATTTACTTTGGTTAAAAAAAGCTCCACTGCCTTGAACTCTTAACAGCTATAACCTGATCCCTCATAACAAACTGTGCAGATCTTAAAGAAACCGTGTGAATTTAAAATCTGTAAAACCATGTTTTTAAAAGCCTATGCCTATGAGCAATTTGTCCAAGTTTGTTTGTTTTTAAAATACTAGTTAAAGACATTATAAATATTTTTCCAAAGCTGGATGCCTTGTTGGAAGATATAAGTTTTTGGGCTCAGTACAGAAGTAACTGGATTCAAACATAAGGTCTGTGTTATATAGGAGTTCAAACTAGATGATCTAATGTACTTTGGGCACCTAGGAAATAAACATGCCCATGACATGTCTGAACCCCTGATCTTTCAGTACTGAGAACTCATGGTCCTGCGAACCCTTATGCACACAACTTTACGTCCGGGAGCTCAGATGTTATATAGTGATGTGTTCCATAGAAAAACTTGGATGGCTTGATAGTTCAGTCATTAGAGAGACAGGACTAGTCACATTGATTTTAATGGGAGAACTGATGTGTGTAAAGTTAAGCACATGAGCAAGTGTTTGAAGTACTGGGGCCTAAGAAACAGTCTTGCATAAGTGGGGTGCACTGCAAGGCCCAGAGCTGCAGGGTTGCCAGGTGTCCGGTTTTCAACCTGAACACCCGGTCGAAAAGGGACCCTCCCCAGCCGGGTGAAAATGAGCAAGTGAGTGAAGGTTGGGGAAAGCGAGCAACAGAGGGAGGGGGGATGGAGTGAGTGGAGTGGGGCCTCAGAGAAGGGGCAGGGCAAGGGTGTTTGATTTCGTGTGATTAGAAAGTTGGAACATTGGAATGTTGTGGAGTTTTTCATGTAACATTGAGCTACAGAGCAGTATTGCCAACCTGAAGCATTAATAAATCAGGCCCATCAGACTATCTTAAATATTGAGATGTAGAAAATCTGAAAATTAAATAATAAAAATTTAAAATTAATCTTGGGGTTTTTATTTGCTTTCTGGTATTGGAATGTTTAGCCTTCATATTTTAAAACTTTTTTCTGCCATCACGATGTCTAGAAATTTACTTTTAAAGAAAAAATGAGGGGTGAGATTCTCAATAATAACTGGATTTCAGCAGCTGAGCTCTAAGAAAGTCACTAAATATTATAAAATCACAAGTGTTACCAATACTGAAAGAAGGCCATCTATATAGGTTAGTGTTTCTGGGCGTCTTGGAAAATATGAGTGGTCACAACTTTGACCTCAGCTTAATCAGATGTTTTTCCTGGCAATTTCTTTCAATTTTAAAATAAATTTTGCAGGAACACCTGTGACACTTATTGCTGATTCTGGGTTTCTAAAACAGTGTTTGCGCTCAGCTTGATATCTGTGCCTTCCTGATATGGTCTGAACAAAATAAATAACAGTCTAGTAATCAAGCACTACACAGCAGTGGATTCAAACAGAGAAATTTGCAATCTTGTTGCCTTTGGCTGTGTATATTCTAAGGCACACATGGTACGAGCAGTCCAGTACAGGCCTGAGGGGTTCTGCAGCCAGGAGGCACACATGGAAGGCTGCATGGGACATAAGGTGAACAGGGCAGGTGTTTGGAATTAATTATAGTATTACTATGCTGTGGCTATCCTAAGGAGCACAGGTCATGGCAATTCTGACACAATGCAGACTCCCTGCACCAAGACCTAGGAAACACTCCTGCTACAGACCAGATGGTTGCTGCTTGAAAAAAGCTTAATTGCTACTTTTGATATTTTAAAGGTATGTTTTTATTAAAGTGCCATGTTAAAGTTGATTGACTAAACCAAGCCACCCCTACACCCCTTTTGCCAGCTCAGGTAATAATAACCCCTTGCAAGACACTCAGTTTTTGCTTAGCTACTTCTGCTATCTTCCTTAGGTCCTGGAGACCCATTTTGTGGGCTCCTGGTTCCACCTCTTTATGGATACAGCCCGTCAGTTTCCTCCACTTTCATATGTTTTAATAGCTTTGTGTGTGTGTGCTTTAGCCCCCACTGCCTAGCAGGAATCCAGGAGATACTAACACCAGCCACCCATGGAGATACTTGGCAAGACAACAAGGCAGAAATAGAGAAACTCAACACCCATCAGCCTGTATTTGAAACTTTCTGCCCGTGGCAGTGGGAGGGTGTAGTACTGCATTCCTGCCACCATGTGGTGCTGTATGAGGCTATAAATTTGTACCACTGGCCAGGCCCATGCTCCCATCATTCCAAAATGGTGTCCCCCAGCAGAAGGTAGATGCTGCTGGCTTGTTCTGTGTCCCCTGGATCCTGAGGAGATGCTGAGCAGCAGGGACATGTGCCCCAAGGTAAGAGAGTGCCTAGGTCTCTGGTTCTGTACTGTGGCAGGTAGGAGGGTGGTTTGGGAGCAGGTGTGCCACATGCACCTGCCCTGTGCTGATTGCACCTTGGGGTTCTTTAATAGCTTTGATGGAAAGGTTGTGATGTATTTAGGGTGCCCTTTGGGGTTGCCCCTTTGAGGGTCCTTCACCTTAGACTTTCACTGCCTCCCAGTTAGATTGTTCCAGCACAAATTCTTGGTGTACTAGGGCTTCATTCACATTTCTCTTTTTCTGTCTGTTTTTCTTCAAAGTGTTGTATTCTCAAGGTACTGATGTGGCCCCAAATGCTCAGGAACAACCACAGGAAAAGCCAAGAGTCGCTCTCTAGGAATAGGGGATTACGGGTAATGTAGTAATTGTCACAGTTCAGGGCAATGACACTCATTTTCCTCCTGTATGGTCCAGCAAGGGCTGAACCCACTCTTAGGCTTCTGGCTTCCCTGCCATCACTTTTCTTGAGTAGAGACACACACATCTCTCCCGCTCCTGACTGGGCTGTTCCCAGGCTGCCTGGTTCCCTGCCTACACTGAGAATGGCAAATCAGATTGCCTCAGCAGGCCTGCTTTGCCTTTCCTCACAGGCTGCAAACAACATCAGTTAAGTAACCGCACAACTCTTTCTCGGCAAGTACCTTTATCCTTATTCAAAGCAATAACAGATCCTACGTGCTTGCTAATAAGCCAATCAGAAATCACCCCAACTCCAACTCGAGCTCTGGCCAGTGAACAAACCCCACCAAGGGGTTTTTATGGAGTTACAGGGTTCGTAACCGGGTTGACTCTGACCTGTGAGTCTTTCCTTTATACAGTTGGGCCTCTCATCTTGTCTTGATGTAAGAGGTGATGAGCAGGTCCGCTCCTGAGGGGGGAGTTTCAAAGACTGTGTCTGGAGGTGGGGAATTTGCGTTCCCTCCACCCAGGTATTTCCTAGGGAACCCCTTAACTCCATAACCCGACGAAGTGGGTATTCACCCACGAAAACTCATGCTCCAATACGTTTGTTAGTCTATAAGGTGCCACAGGACTCTGCTGCTTTTACAGATCCAGACTAATACGGCTACCTCTCTGACCCTTAACTTTGTTTATCCCACGAGTTCCTTCTCATCTGGCCCATTATTTTAAAATAGTCATTTGAAGCTTATATAGGGTTTAAATTAGTCATGTGTGCCTCCTTCATTCACATTGCTGTCTGTCTGTCTTCTAAGGGTTGTATTCTCAGGGTACTGGTGTGGCTCCAAATGCCCACAAACAACTACAGGAAAACTTGTTACATACAATCCCACCATAACAGAGAAACCTTTGCATTTTAATATAATGAACTCCTAAGACACTTAACCTTACTTCAGTGGGGTTTAATTGAATTCAGTGAGGTTTGTCCAGGATGTGCAAGAAATTGCCACGTCTGTCACAGTATTAAATTAGACAAGTTTGGCAGTATCTCATCAGCTTTTTTGGAGGCACGTGGCTAAAAGAATTATTCTTATTTAAATGCAAATCAGGGGCAGAATTCTGGTCCTTTGCTCTGGTGTGCAAGGGATGAAGATCATGCACACAGAGTTCTCCTCCTCTTGTACCATCAACTGACTTCATTGTGTAGAAGCTAGGTGTGGTGGCAGGTTTTGCCATCAGGACTTCACGGGGTTAGTGCCACACTGTGCAACGGAGGGGGGAGGAGTCTTCTCCCCAATCGCTTGCTGGGCTAGCCAGGCCATTTAAGAGCAGTGCAGATGGCTGTACCATCAGGAGCTTGGCAGAGTCCAGAGTGTCTCCTGGAGCTTCTACTAGGCTGGTGCATCTCTGTACTACCCTTAATATAGAGCTATGGCAGGGGTTGGCAACCTCTGGCGCACAGCTTGCCGGGGTAGGCACCCTGGTGGGCCGGGCCAGCTTGTTCACCTGCCATGTCTGCAGGTTCGGCTGATAGTGGCTCCCACTGGCTGCGGTTTGCCTCTTCAGGCCAATGGGGGCGGTGGGAAGCCGCGGCCATCACATCCCTTGTCCTGCACCGCTTCCCACCGCCCCCATTGGCCTGGAGCGGTGCACTGTGGCCAGTGGGAGCTGCGATTGGCCGAAGCTGCAGACGCAGCAGGTAAACAAAGTGGCCAGGCCCGCCAGTGTCCTTACCCTGGAGAGCCGCATGCCAGAGGTTGCCAACCCCGAACTACGGCTTAATGCTACAGCTTAGTCCCGTCATTTCTCCATAAGTGGGGAATATTTTACTTTGCAAAGTATTTGTGCGATTGCAGCGTATAATGGGTAGTTCTGACTTTCACTGAAATGGTGACTTGTTTTTGTGCATGTCTATTCTTACCTCATACATATTGCCTGTGTTAAATGTAATGATGTATTTTAATGCATGAAAACAGCAAGGTAAACTGCAAAGGAGTTTTCTGCATGTGCTCCCGGCATATGCTTAGGGCTGTTTTGAGATTTTGTGCTGTCTTAAACACATTAAAGAGAGACAAAAAATCCTGTGGCACCTTATAAACTAACAGAAGTATTGGAGCATAAGCTTCGTCAGACTATAAGGTGCCACAGGACTCTCTGTCGCATTTACAGATCCAGGCTACCCCTCTGATACTTGACATTAAAGAGAGAGAATCTTGCAAATGCAACACAGTGGAAAACATTTGTATTTGTCTGTGAGCCTGTTTGAAAAGATTGTGTAAATATTACAATTATCAGTGCACCTATATATATACTCCTGTAGCACCTGCCCCTGTCTCTTACAAGGGAAGTGGACTTTGGATAAACTGGAACCAATGACTTCTTGCTTGAAAAACCCATCAGTGTGTTTGCAAGGGGGGAGAAGAGAAAGAAAACTACCTATTTAAGAATTATTTTCTATCAATAGCTGTGTATGAAAACAACCCCAGAGAGAGGACTGATGGGGGGAGGGATAGCTCAGTGGTTTGAGCATTGGTCTGCTAAACCCAGCATTGTGAGTTCAATCCTTGACGGGGCCATTTAGGGATTTGTGGCAAAAATTTGTCTGGGGATTGGTCCTGCCTTGAGTAGAGGGTAGGACTAGATGATCTCCTGAGGTCCCTTCCAATCCTGACATTCTATGAACACAGGAACCATAGTTGATGGGATTCAATTTAGCAAGGTGTAAGTAACTGTGGAATTCCATATTTCACATTTCCATTTCCACAATATGTAGACCTGGAGAAAAAAAAAAACTTGAGTCAATATTTCACTACAAATGTTTTTCCAAAGGTGGGTAGGAACATTGGTTACATTTATTGGCTCATTTGATTCTGCCAGCCAAGACCCTGCTCATCTGGAAGGAGGAGTACTCCACTTACATAACAGTAGTTCAGCCAAATCGTATAAAGGGGTGACAAGAATTGATGGAACACTATATATTTCCATCAGTGTGCAGTGCTACCTTCACTTTTGTGGAAGCAGGCTTTGCATATTCAGGGCCACACTGTATGATGATCTTGTTAGAAATGGGTTTATCTGGGTACTTCCAAACACAGAGGAGCTTGTGTATAGCCGCTAATAAGTCTGTTTAAGTTCATGTCCTGACCTGTCTCTTTGAACAAAAATATGTACAAGTTTTGTTTCCCTGATACTGCTCCTGGAAATACCTTCCTTGAAAATAACACATTTGGGCGTGACCTGCACTAACTGTCTGACAGACACTTAAAATGTTGCCTGTATGGTGGTACTTGTGGAAAGTCATGTCACAGAAATGGTAACCTTGGGGTTTTTTCTCAAAAAGTATTTAACAAGGATTTATACAGAGTGTAATAAAGGAGTATCCTTTAAGGTTTTGGATGCCCTTGTCTATTTTTTTTGGCCAAGCCAGGTGAAATCTAACACTCAGCTCTCTGGCATTTTGCTGTCTGCCTGTAACATGATCTCACTGAAACCCCATATCTGACAAATTCCAAAAATTCAAGGAGTGTTCCAGGCATCAATAGGCACAACCCTGTTGATTTTGCTGCAAATCAGAGCCCCAGAAAAACCTGATTCCATGGAAAATCAGGGCTCCAAGACTGCCTCCTGCTGCAGGCAGAAGAATCTCATTGCAACCCTCTGCTGCTGCCTAGACATATGAGAGGCAACAGCTTAACTTACTGTGTGGGTTGATTGTCTATAGCCTGGATTCCAACAAAAATAAGAGAGCCTTACAGAGAGGGCTTGGAGGTGGAAGGAGAAAGAGAGTGCACAGAGCTCCTGGCATGGAGGAGATGGAGTGGAGGTGCACAGAGACACTGGCATGGAGGGAGATGCAGGACCAGGGATGGTGGGAGCACAGAGACCCTGGAATGGGAGGAGGTGAGGGGGGATGTGAAGAGACACTGGCATGTGTCAGAGAGGGGAATGTGAGCTACATAGAGCCCCTGGCATGAGGCAAGTGGTAGGGGGGAGCTGCACGGAGTAAATGAAATGTACAGGGCTGCCCAGAGGATTCAGGGGGCCTGGGGCAAAACAATTTTTGGGGCCCCTTCCATAAAAAAAGTTGCAATACTATAGAATACTATATTCTCATGGGGGGCCCCCGCGAGCCCGGGGCAAATTCCCCACTTGCCCCCCGCCCCCGGGTGTCCCTGGAAATTGAGGGGATGGGAGCTTGTGGGAGAGAACGGAGGGATGCAAGGAGCCTCTGGTGTGTGCAATGAGCTCAGTTTACAGAAACTACAAAATGTGCACACACACCCCAGTCTAGAAATACGGTGGATCAAACAGAAGCATCAGTCCACTCGATCAACTTGAATACACAGCGATGACATGAACAACTGAAATCAATCGATCCCACACAGAGTCTCTAGAGCTGCTGTATTTCACTGTTGTGTATGCAGTTAAAATTGCTTTTTGGATGAAATCCATCTCCAAGCAGAAAGCCAGCCTAATGCCTGGGCACCCTTGAGCTCCCATTTAAGCTCTGTTTGAAGGATTTAAGTGGGACTAAAGTGGGCCTTGCCCTTGTATGCTAGCTCTTTGCATAGGTGAGAATCTCACCCTTTAGGAGCAAACCTCAATGTCAAATTTGGCTCTTTTTATAAATGACTAACATAGTGTAAAACAAGTGTACTTACACATGGCCATCTTCTTCATTGATTATATGTACCATTTCTGCTCCCAGTCGGGCCCAAAGCAGAGTCAATATGTTCTTATTCCAGAGAAATTCAACTTTTGTAATATTTCTTGGGTTAATTTCAACATCAACATACTTGGTATAAATGCTGCTTTGATGAAGGAGTCCACTGCAAATAGGAGAATGAGGAGAGTGACACTATCTGATATAGTCCAGGGGCAGGGGTTCTCAACCTTTTTCTTTCTGAGCCCCCTCCCATGTAATAAAAATTCCACAGCCCAGCTGTGCCACAACTGTTTTTCTGCATATAAAAGCCAGGGCCATTGTTAGAGGATAGTAAGCAGGAAGCTAAGTTGCTCAGGCTTTGGCTTCAGCCCCTGACGGTGGGGCTCGATGCCCCAGGCTGCAATCCCATGCGGCAAGGCTTCGGCTTTCTGCCCTGAGCCCTAGTGAGTGTAACACCGGCCATGTTTGGCGAACCCTGTAAAACCTGCTTGTGGCCCCACAGAGAGCCCCAGACTGCTGGCTGAGAACCACTGGTCTAGGAGGCTGCAGAGCTAAGACAGGTTCTAAAGAACTTTCAGCATGTTGCCCTTATTATTTTATAACACTTCATACCTTTTTAAATAATAATTTTTATTTTTGTAGCATCCCCTGTGCTAGATGCTGTATAGGTACAGAACAAAAAGATGGTCCCTGCCCCAAAGAGCTTGCAGTCTAAGAGTAAAACAAGAGACAACAGATGACAACAGACACATGGGGAGAGTAAAAGGAAACAATGAGAAATATTGGTCAGCTAGCTGGGTTGTGGTTCCAGCATGCTGGTAGCTTAACCATTGTCGAGGTTTTTGGAGACATCATTGGAGAAGAGAGGTTGAAGGAGGATAATGAGGTAGCTTTGTGGAAGTTTACAGGGAGCTCCTCCCAAGCATGAGGGGCAGCATTGGAGAAAACACAAAGGTGAAAATTTAGCAAGTGGGAGGTGGAGGCTGGCATCATGGGCTGAACAGAGGGAGGAGTTAGGTTGTGAAGGTCCATACACCCTTTGCACCCTTCATCTAAAGGTCTCTGTGCTGTTCTCACATTAATAAAGCTTTTTAATGTAGTCAAGATAAGTAGTATACCCAGTTTACAGATTGCGTAAACCAAGCCCCGGAGGTTAAGCAGCTTGCATGAGTTCATACAGCAAGTCAGTGGCAGAGCTGGGAATCATGCTGGCATGTGGGAGTGAATATGCTAACAAGCTATCACAATGCTAGCATGGAAGTGACTAGGGCTAGGCCAATGCCTGTGGTAAAGCTGCACACACCCTGGTGTGACCTGAATGGAAGTACAGGAGCCTAAAAATCTTACCACGTTATAGGTGAAACCGTGTTATATTGAAATTGCTTTGATCCACCAGAGTGTGCAGCCCTGCCCCCCTGGAGCACTGCTTTACTGCATTATGTCCAAATTCGTGTTATATCGGGTGGCTTTATATTGAGGTAGCGGTGTATGTCTCTGTCAGAGCTGGCTGGAGCCTTCTCCCCAGGCAAATCAGACTCCCGAGTGCTTGTTAAATGTTAGAGCCCAGGCAAAGGAATTGACTGTCATGCCCCTACTCTAACCATTAGCCAGTTCTCATAAGCCTTGTCTCTTTTAACATGTATTAACTAAGATGACTGCAACAATGAACAAACGTTTGTTGCTTGCAGTCTTTAAACATGACTTGCAAACAGAGGTGTGAATGAAGTATAGACACACTACAAAGCCTAGTCTTGTGCCATTGAACTTACCAGATAATTTTGTACTGCTTTGTGAACCCGTCTGTACCATGCAAAACTATGTTTAGTTCCCCTGTCGCTTTCTTCGTGCCCGACAGCTTGACAGATATTCGGTGGCTCCAACCTACACAACAAAAGCCAAATAAAAGTAGATTGCTGGCATTGTTTAGGTTCCTTGCATACCGCAAACAGTGACAGTTCTCTTTTTAAGTGTACTTTTACTGTTCTCGTTTGAAGAACAGGCAGCTCAAGAGTCTCAGCAAGAATGGACTTTGGTAAACGGTTTAGTGTTTTTCTTGGTTGTCAGCAGCCGTATACTAGAGAGATGTGGAAAACTACCACCATTCAGCTTATCAAAGGTTTATAACAGCACAGCAAGTTTACAGCTTTAGATCACCTCATTTCAAACTCCCACCTCTTTCCCCCCCGCATCTATTTGGCTAAATAATTACCCTTCTACACTTACTAGTGAAGGGTGGGTGTGCTCCTGTGTTTAAAAAATATTTTTGGTTTATATTCTCCAGTTTAGCTGGATATTGATCCGCGTAGTGACCCATCATTGGGCAGCCTTCTCTGGGACATGGGAAGCAGAGTCCCTAGGGGAAAATAAGAGCATCTGGGTAATGTGGAATATTTTTCTTTTCATCCTAACTCTTGCAAGACTAAAGCTGAAGAGGTGGCCCTGATGCTGCCAAAGCCTTGACCATTTCCTTCCCACGCTATTGAACCCCGCTGCGTTTCAATGTCCTGTTTCTGATGTCAGTTTCTTTACTGATTATTTATGCTTAACCATCTGAGGATGAAACAAACTAACTCTTTACCCATAACAATGAGGGGTGCACTTAACTTCCAGGTGGTGATGGTCTGAACCCTTCTATTTCAAACACAGCCTTTTTTTCTGCCTAGGATTTGTACAAAACTTATGCTAGTCATAAACCTCCAATGGAACATGTAGCATAGGAGACACCTGAGGTTTGACCTATCCCAGTGGAATCATCAGATACCCAGGATTCCACCAGTGGTACGGCATGGGAGCCAGGGTTTATCTGTATCTATCCTGCCACATGCCTGCTCTCTACCAGCTGGCATTGCTTTATTATTGTTGGGAGCTTTGTTCTCCCCAAGTCCTGATCCCAATCAGGCACTGGGAGAGCAGAGACACCCTAGCACCTGAGACTGTGTGTGATGTGTGCACATGAAAGAAGAGTTGTTAATATCTGCAGCTCACCCATTCTTGGGCTGTTATGCTTACCGACCGGAAGAACTCGTATGTCCTGCAGGGATATCCAAGAAATCCATTGGGATGGAGGATACTTTGAAAATAAAACTGATGGCTGCGTGAATGATGGCATATAGGAGAATTGGCATCTGTTGAATCAAAATTATGAGTGTCTCTGAAACCATCTTCTATTACATTTGGCCATGTAGCGCAGGGGTGGTTTTTTCTCCTTTATAACAATAATAAAAATTCTGGCTGGAAGGATAGATGGTCCTGTAGCATTTCTTAAGGGGAATCTTAGGGGTTTCTGGTCGTCAATAGCATACGGGAAGCTCTCCGCTTCAATTGACCAATGCATTGACTTCTCATAGCTGGAAAACTGGGTTCCCACCTGCCTAAATTCTCTTGTGGATATTGATCCATGTTACAAAACAGCTACGCAGCACAGTATCATTTTTTGTGTTGCAGCATGTCATACAGCAGCAGTTCTCAAACTGTGGGTCGGGACCAGAAAGTGGGTAGCTGTGGCTGGCTTAGACTTCCTGGGGCTGAAGCTGAAGCCCGAGCATCACCTCCCAGGGCTGAAGTCCAAGGGCTTTAGCCCTGGGCATCTGGACTCAGATTACAGACCCCTGCCTGGGACTGAAGACCTAGGGCTTCGGATTTGTCCGCCCCCTCCTCCCCACACACACACACCTGGGGCTTGGACTGGCTTAGGCTCCTGGGGTCATGTTGTAATTTTTATTGTCGAAAAGGGGTCACAATTCAATGAAATTTGAGAACGCCTGCCGTAAAGAATGCAATTCAGATGAACTGAATAGAGTATAAGGGATACACAAGCTTTGAGTCCACCATTCCAAGCCATGTAGAGAGGGGATTCTTTCACCCTTCTCCATGGAGACGTTCAGCCCAGCTCTTTGGCTCAAGTTGCTATAGGGAGGGGGGATGCACTCTCAGGCTTTGTGCCTTTGCTCAATGCCTTATGGGTGCTAGATGCAGCATGGTGAGAGGTGTCACTTGCAGCCTCTATTCCAGGGGTCAGCAAGCATTGGCACGTGGCCTGTCAGGGAAAGCCTCTCCTTGGCCTATGCTGCTTCCTGCAGCCCTCATTGGCATGGGACAGCGAACCGCGGCCAGTGGGAGCCACGATTGGCTAAACCTGCGGACGCGGCGGGTAAACAAACTGGTCTGGCTCACCAGTGGCTTTCCCTGACAGGCTGCGTGCCAAAGGTTGCCAATCCTCGCTCTATTCCAAAGTGAGAGCTAGCGCTGCCCCAGTATAGGTATAATCATGACCTTGTCCTCACCCTGGCCAGACACTTCAGTCGTAATGGGAAGTACTAAATGATCTCTACCCCAAATCTACAGTCAAATTATGAAAATTAAGGCTGATCCCATGTCTTCTGTATGACCATTTTCCCCCCTTACGCTACCTTCAGGCCATCAAGGCTGTCATCTGGCCCTCATTGTTTCATGGTTTTTTTTCCCACCCATCATTAAATATGCAAAAACATTATTTTTAAAATGAAACCCTCAAAAAAGCTCCATTTGCCATGTTCAGAACTATGATATGAACAGACACTGAGTAAATGCTGCAGATGTTTGAAGTAGATTTACCTTCAGCGAAGACTCGACAGTCTTTTTTAGTCACTGGAATAATTACATCATCGCATCCAGGCATAATGCTGCCTCCATTTGGGTAAAAGTCAAGGTGGCCAGTGGTATTAACCATTCCAAACCCTGAAATACATACGCGACATGGGGAGTGCCTCAGTTAATTCAGTGTCAGGACTGTTGCTGAAAATGTTTATGGGATCTTACCTACAGTAGGAAATTGGGCAGCATTACTATGAATAACGTCAACAAATCTTGCATCCGTAGGGTCCAATCTGACTTTAGGCGGAGTGCCTTCAAAAAAGGGCCCAGCGGGGTCCAAGCCTAAAGAGAAACAAATTATTCACTGTTGGATTGGAAAAAAATTGTGCACATGTAGAGCATCAGTTTCAAATGAAGTATATAATGCATGGGGAGTAGTAATGTAAAGATGGGTTAGAACTCCAGCCAGTGCACTGAACATTTGAATGTAATAAACATTTGTACAGTGTCAAAACACTTACAGAAGTCAGAATACTTCATAAAATGTAGTCACTGCAAGGAGAATGAAGCCTTGTTTCTCTTAGTGGGCTACTGTTTTTCCCAAGTGATCTAGAAGTGAGTCTCAACTCCTAGAAGGCAGCTTTTCTGCAAACTCATCCCAGCACAAGCAAAGTACTATTGGTTAGTGTATAATGGTGTCATATGACCAAGGATAAGGAGAGTTTTTAACAGAATGATCCAGTTTCCTACATTTTCTGCTGGTGTGGAATGGAAAGACTAAAAAGTTTTTGATCAGTTTTTTATTTGTATTTTAGCAGCACCCATTGGGCCCAACTGTAATAGGCACATTGCAAATGCAAAGCAAGAGACAGTCCTTGCACAAAGGAGCTTGCAATCTAATCAGAGAAAGGAAGCATTATCATGATTATCCCCCTTTTACAGATAAAGGACTGAATCACAGAGATTAAGTGACTTGCTCAAGGTCACACAAGAAGCCTTTCACAGAGCCAGGAACTGATCTATCCTAGTTCAGTGCCTTAATCACCAACCTCCTATCGCTAGCAATGGTAACTACTACAAATGAATCTGGAGAAGTGAGAGGGAAAAAACAAAATACAACACAAGAATGCAGTTATAGCCTGTCTGGCTCTGCTGGTTGTGCCCACAAACCCTTAGCAGGGTCCAATAGCTGTATAGGGAGAACCACCTTCTCCCAATACTTAGACCTCTATCATGGTTTAAACATGTGGTACAATGGTGCTCCACTCTAGCAGGAACTCCTTGCTGTAAGAGAACGTGGGAACTGTGCCAGAGGTGTCTCTCACTCTAGGCAGAGCTAGTTTTGTGTCGGAGAGAGGTGAGGATGTGACCACCCTCTTTCTATTGCTGAAGCAGTGCTTGTGCTCATGGGAGTGCAGAGATTGCTGTCACGCTCTGCTGCTGTGCGGGTGCATGTAGGGGTGGAGAAAACCAAGAGACAGCACAGAAAAGTCCTCAGGGGACTTGTGTGGTTATTTCCTCTCAAAGGCCTGGGAAAAGGTCATTTAGTGGGATTGTAGCCTGTGTTCCCACCTCACTTCTTAAACCCATTCAGAGCAAGACATATGTCTTAACAGTGGCCTTTGGGAGACTCCTTGGAGGCAGAGTGTATCTGCCTTGTTAATAAGTCCCACCCCAGTTCCCACTTCCACTAAAGTATATTAAGGAGAAACTTAAGCTTCACTTTGCAAATTGATTGTAAGACATGGAAAACTGTGTGTGGGGAGAAACTTTCCAGTCGTATCTCAGGTCATCATTTGCTTGAGACCACTAAACAGATCTGCACAAGAATCCTCAGTGTTGATATTTTAATACTATTACTATTTTAATACTGTTACTAAAGCAATACTGTTTTGCTTACTCATGATAACGCCATAAAGAATGCATAGTGATGTCTATAGGAACAACACACAGAATGGGCTAAGCAAGCACCCCAACTCATTGAAGTTGGTGAAGATACACCCCTTTTGCCTGTTTGGCTCAGTGGGTCCAGCTTTGCAAACTTCTTTCCTCTTAAAGAACATACCGTGTAACGTTCCATCTTAGGGACTAGCCTACCGGTTATTCTTTTGATGCCTCGTATTCTTCTTCCCGCATCTCCTGCAGCATGTGCACCCAGACTATGCCCAATGATGTGGATATGAGAAGGGCAGTATTGAAACATTTTCTGATGAGTTTTTGAAAAAAAATAATAAAACATATGTATTTAAATTTCAAATGCAGAAGATGCCTTATTTTCATAGATTTTACAGCCAGAAGGGACCATTGTGATCATTTAGTCTGACCTCCTGCATAACACTGGTCATAGGACTTCCCTGTATTAATTCTTGTTTGAACTAGAACATTTTAGAAAAAAAATCCCCCCCTTGATTTAAAGATTTCCAGTGATGGTGAATTCATCACAACCTTTGGTTAGTTGGTCCAATGATTAATTAACTTCACTGTTAAAAGTGGGCACCTTACTTCTAGAATGAATTTGTCTAGCTTCAGGATCTCGCCACTGGATCTTGATATTCCTTTGCCTGCTAGACTGAAGTGCTCTCTATCAAAATTCTGTTTCCCCATATAGGTAATTATGTATTATGATCAAGCCACCCTTTAAGCATCTCTTCAGTAAGCTTGGATGTGATGAAATTCACCCACCTCTGTGCGGAGTGACTGTACAAGGCCTGTTCACCCCTTAGGTGTCACGTGGCCCTAGAAGTTTAAGTGGCGATTAATTGGTGAATACACTCTGTAAAGGGGTGTATTTGACCCAAGGAGTTGCAACTTTTGTGACACTGAAAGCAACAGTGACTAGTTACCTGGAGTCCACAACCTCACTTGCTTATGCATGTATCAGAAAAAGTGCATCCAGCCATATTTGCTTGTCTTCCTTGATAGAAGAACAGAAAAAACACTTTGGCTACAGTATTTTCAAATGTTTTTACCTTTAAATGAAAGAGTCCCAGGCTTTCAATTTACAGTGTTACCCACTTTCCTTATCACTTTTGCCAATGATTTTAGTAGGTATCCATGCTAAGTTCAAACCAAATATCTCCTAATAGTTCCTGTTGGCCATTCATGAAGCCATAGTGGTTTGATTTACTTGTGACTGTTGCAGGTGAATTGTTCAGTGGCAAAGTCCTGTTCCAGAGTCCTCACAAATACTGTGTTCATGGAAAACATATATAATTAGTATTGTACAGGCGTAGGACATCTACACTGAAGATCCAGTCATAATACAGTTGTCTCATATTCTGTTAGGCACAAAGAGAAAATATCTGTCTGTGAACTGTCTCTGCTTCAGTTGGTAGCCAATAGCTTGGCCTGGGTTTGATTGAATTTTGTGCCCAAACTCAGGGCTTTGAGCGATGGAAGTAGGTTATACAATTGATGGGAGAGAAATGCATAAACCACAATTTAAAAAAAATCAATTTACATCTTTATAAAGGTCTCAGAGGGAGAAACCAATCAGTGAACAGAGAAAACAGTAGAAGCCCAAGAACCATGTATGCAGTGATTTCATTATGGCAGTATTTTCATTGTGGTGAAGTATAGGTCTGGATAACAAACACTCCACAGTACAGCCATATTGAATGGAGAGAGGGACACACAAATCTCATGAGCAGCTGGGGCCTCCTCGTCCAAGGAAATGAGATGACTCTGTGGAAGGCAGGTCAGTAAGTATCTAGGATCTTGTACAGGAAGAAGACTAGAGGCATAGGACCAAAGCCACCAGGCTGGAAATGATAGGGTCTGTCAGGCAACAAGTTTAGAAGGTACTCCCTTGAGATGCTGGTTTTTGCAAAACCTATACTACATCAGATGGAGCCTTACGGTTGCCAACTTTCTAATTGTACAAAACCGAATACCCTATCCTGGTCCCTTACCCGAGGCCCTGCCCCTGCTCACTACATTCCCCCTCCCTCGATGGCTTGCTCTCCTCAACCCTTTCTCTGGGCTGCGGCAGGGCCTGGGGGCAGGAGAGGGTACAAGCTCTGAGCTGGGGGTGCATACTCTGGGGTGGGGCTGGGGATGAGAAGTTTGGGGTGCACCAGAGGGCTCCAGTTGGGGATGTGGCCAAGGGATTTGGAATGTGGGAGGGGGCTGCGGGTTGAGGCAGGGTGTTGGATGTGGGAGGGAGTATGGCTCTGGGCTGGGGGTGCATGGTCTGGGGTGGGACTGGGGATGAGGACTTCGGGGTGCAGGTGTGGGCTTCAGGCTTGGGGGTGGGGCTGAGGGATTTGGAGTATGGGAGGGAGGCTACAAGTTGAGGGAGTTGGGGAGTGGGACAGGGTGTGGGCTCTGGGGTGCGGCTGGGGATGAGGGTTTTGGGTACAGGAGGGGGGCTCCCGGTTTGAGGTGGGGCTCAGGGCTCGGGCAAGGGGTTGGAACTCGGGTTGCAGGCTTACCTCAGGTGGTTCCTGGTCAGCGGTGCACTGGGAGTAAGGCAGGCTCCCTGCGTGTTCTGACACCATGTTGCACGCGCCCCAGAAGTGGCCAGCAGGTCTGGCACTAGTATGCGGGGGTGGTGGGGTAGGAGGCTCTGCACGTTGCTCTTGCTCGCAGGCACACACCCTTTAATGGCCCAGTCGGCGGTGCTAACTGGAGCCGCCAGGATCCCATTTTGACCGGGTATTCCGGTCGAAAACCGGACACCTGGTCACTCTAGATGGAGCCTTAAGTACCTTGGCCAAAACTTTCAGACATAGATGTCTAATCTGTGACATCTAAATCCACATGTATTTAGCTATATAAATGCCCCGATTCTCAGAGGTACTGAGCATCCGCAACTCTATTCAAAGTGCATGTAGGTATCAGCACTTTTGTAAATCAGCCACTTTGATTTAGGTGCCTAAGTTTGAAACTCTTTTCTCTTGTGTCAGACAAAGACTAGGGACTGGCAGCAGAGGCAGGACAAGAGAGTTGTTAATAGGGAAACCCGGGGATAATTCTCAGGCTCTTTTGTGCCAAGAAGTAACAAAGTCAGAACTAGAGGACTTAAGAGTGTTTATATCCTGTAGCCAGACATCAGAACCAGAAATCCAGCAGTATTAAGTGAGCCTCTGGACTGCTCCCAGTATCTGATTGCTTTGGGAATGAATTGCTAAATTGAGAATGTAACGCTATCTCAAGCATAAGTATGTATTCCTAACAAGTATTTACTAATCACTTTAAAAATCATGTTGGTGCCTCCTTGCAGTGATTATACAAATACAGTTGAGAAAGCAAAGAAATATTGCCACCTACTGGTCTTTTAAGTTAATTAGTCACTTCTATCACATTACTGTACTATCTTTAGGACATATCTTAGTACCATTTGTGTTTATGTGAGGTATCCCCATTTTGGTGGTTCTCAACTATCTACTGTGTTCTGCACTTCCCAAAACATTAACTTTTTGAATCCTACTTTTCTGACCACAAGAAAACAAGATCAGAGCACAAATACACGGGTTACATAAACCCATTATGCTCATGTGAATCTTAGCTTTAAAAAGTAACTTAAAATTCATAATATATTTTTACCATAAGAGTATTTATGAAATAAGCAATCTCAGCTCCAACAACACGGATGTTGTTCACTGCACTGATGTATGTGCCTTTTGCACCATCTGCCCAGTCCACGGCAATGCAGTTCACATCTTCCACTTCCACTAGCAGCTAGTGTGTAAACAGAAAACAAAGAACTTATGAAAGCATACAGTAAAATAGTGATTCAACTTAAACCTAAATGAATCGTTAAGTAAATTGAGCATTTGGGTTGATTGTTGTTTACAAAGGACAAACTTTTACTACAGCACTTACACACATTAATATGGGTCTTTTCATGAAGCACAATAGGATGAAAACTTTGACGTTTACACAAACAGATGTCTGAACTTTAAAAAAGCGCAATCAAAATATTTTTCAATTTTTGTCACCATAAACACTTATTTCAGATCAGAACTATAAACTGATTTATTGCAGTTTACAATTTCTGACTGTTTTGTTTTCTCTTCTGTAAACAGTTTAATGAAACCTTTAATTTTTAAAGCTCTCGCTTCAATTCTGAAAAAGACAACTGAGCGTGAGGGGCTCAGACCTGAGTGGGAGGTTTCTACAACAGCACGTAAAGCTAAAAGCCTGATGACTTCCACACTGGAGGTTTACAAACGTCAGGGATATTGTTCTCTCTAATTTCCCATCATAACTCACCATTTACTATAATAAGAGTGTAAACATGAAGGTGTGCACTGTGCTTCTATCGTCTGTCCTCTTCACAAGGCAGTATGTCTGTGCTGACCCATGACTCATGCCTTAGAGAGAGGATTCCTTCCCTCCTTCCTATTTTGCTCCATGGGACCAGTAATTAGATGCTGGTGGATTATTACCAACAGTTCAGCTGCTCTGCTTAGAGGAGCAAAGGCTCCACTTCCTGCTCAGGGGTGGGTGGGGGATGGAAGTGCATAGAGTGCTGGTTTACCACTTTATGCCTAGACCTAAGGCTTGGGGAGGAGATGAAATGGTTTGTGGGGTTCTTACCCCTCTCATTCCCCTGAGCCGGTACATGGACCACATTGTAGCCTGGCCTTTTTTGTATTCAATGGAAGAAGGTAAATTTTGGTCATATCCTATATAACATGAGACAGTGAGAGACACTGTATGGCCATCTCTTTTTTTTTCCATTTTAAGGTTAGTATTTTGTATCAAGAGACAGTATAAAACAGCCTCCACTGAGAGGGCATTGAAATATTTACAATTTACAGAGAATTTAGGTTCTCTGCTGTGTATTGACTTTTCAAGATATTTTTGGTCATGCGTGGTTTATTTTTCCTAAGTGTCTAAGATGATTCCAGTAATTGCGAGTAGAGCCGGATGGAAAATATTTTCCTCTAGAAAATTTCAAATTTTCACTGAAAAACTGACCATTTTAATTCAGAAAAGTTTTATTTTCTGAAAACGCAAAATATCCCATAGAAAATTGATATTTTTCACAAAAAATCATTTTGTCAAAAGTCCAATTTTCCATTAAAAAACAGTTTTGATGGTAAATTTTCGACCCGCCTTAACTGAGAGTTCTAGATATGAATTGTGTGCTAAACCAAGACAGCATATTGGTATTACTGTAGATTCTAGCCTTCTCATGCTTTATTCTTTCAGAAGGTTCTACTGAACAGCTAACTAACCTTTGGATAAAGATTTTTTTAACTTTTAAATGTAGTGTAGGAGTAGTGAGTAACAAGACCATCTGTTAGCTTCAGCACAGTTAACCAAACCGCAAGGAAGAAAAAAGTTAAAGCTATGTCTACACTAGCACTTCTGTCAGTAAAACTTTTGTTGGTCAGGGTGTGAAAAAAACACACCCCTGACCAATGAAAGTTTCAACCACAAAAGTGCTGATGTGGACCATGCTGTGCGGGCTGGAAAGAGCTCTCTCCTTTCAGCACAGAGTGGCTACATAGATGTCCTTATAGTGGTGCAGCTGTGCTGCTGTAAGGTCTGTAGTGCAGACATTGCCTAAGTTTCAATATCTGAATGCTTGGAACAGTGTAAGCTTGGCATGAGATCAAAATAAAATTAAACACCATCTCCATTAGAATAAAAATCCAACTTCTGGTGAATTTGCTAAGATTCCCAATACTACAAAGACTTCCACATGTGCTTCATTTTACTCACTCTGAGTGGGCCCACTACCTCCAGTGTGTAAAATTAAGCAGGCGTGCAAGCCTTCATAATGTCAGGGCCTAAGGTACTATCTACTTCCTGGTTACGCAGTGGTTAGCTTGATCCTGAGTATAAATGGATTTCCCCTGGAGCCTTATGCCATAGGCTCTCTCTGCTTTTGCAGATCAGTGTTTGTTGAGGCCCAGACTTTCCTCTTTTTAGTTTGCTGAGTAGGAGTTCTACTTTGGGGAGAAGAATTTCCTTTTCTCTGTATATACATGCACATATCACTGCTTTCCATTCATTTGTCCAAAGTAGAATTTACTCTGTTAGACTGATTGACATAAGGAGCCATAATAGTTCTGTGTGACTGGGGCTAAACTTTCAGGGCTGGCTTGTGAGTGGTAATGGCAGAGGGATAGTCTCTTCCAGCTGAGAGCTGGTATAGGTGAGTTGATAGCGCACTGGCTGGGAACTCAGATGACTAGGGTTTTATTCCAGACTCTGCCACTAGTCTGCTGGGTGACTATAGGTAAGTTATTTTATATCTGTGTGCCTCATTTTCCCCATCTGTTAAATGGGGATAATGACATTGGCTGCCTTTGTAAAACACTGACATCTATGGATAAAAGGAACTATATAAGAGCTAGGTATTAGTGTTATTAACTCCCCCAACCACCCAGGGAGGAGTGGACACCACAAGAAGTATAGGTTTTTCTTCCAAAGCTGGACTACTACAAAAACATATGCACAACCTTAAACCCAACCCAGCATTCTCATTTCCTGTCAAAGCCATATGGAATGTACAGTCTAATTCACTCCCACACTTACATTCATTAAAAGGGCGAGGTGATTATTAAAGTTGTTACATATGGGTTAGCACCTCTTGCCCATTAGGAACATCAAGTGGCAGTCAAAATGCAAGTTTAATATTAGTGTTTAAGAAACAGTGATTGAATGTGGCTGCAGTTAAAGTTGGAAATTATAGGATATTCTCTCATACCAAGCACATCTCTACCACCCAGCCGCGTTTTCCGGTGCTCATGAATCCATGAACAATGAAGCGTGTTTTTCTATGTGGGCCAAAATGTGAGTCTTTGATAGTTGAGGAATGTATCGCAGAGATCACCTGTTTTGAGCAAAAACAACAGTAATAATCATCGTCCTCTATTCTGTCATCCTCCGGCTTTTCTTAGCTAGGAAATAAAAACAAAATATGGTCCAGATTGTCCCTTATATAGGATGCTATCATCACTCCTGGAAACCCACAGCTCTCTAACCCCAGTCGCAGCAGAGCTCCTGTTCTGTCCCCTGCTGCTCCAAACTACTCCTCTCTGTGTACAAAGCTCTTTATATAGAGCCAACCAGCATAAAATAATCACAATGAGCAGCACCTCACTGAGTATCCCCCAAAGCCTGTCCTCCCAGCTCCTGCCTGCCCCCTTACTGACCTAACTCCTGAATCCCCGGTGCTGCAGTGCAACTGAAGAGTGGCTTTGGGAAGTCACAGGGGATGGAATCATTGCGGTACAGCTCTGTGCTAGGTGCAGTAGCAGAGGTACATTCATTTCTCTAACCCTCAGTCTAACTTTTTAAACTAATGCTGGGTCTCTGCTCTGGGTGCGTGGAGAGAGTGGGACTCTGAAGCATTCCAGGGGGATGCCCCTATGAGCTTAGTCTGAGTTGTTTGTATTCAATGCAGGTTGAGCTGCTGGGCCATAATACAAGGTATGTGCTACCTGATTTAATGTATTGGATAGCAGTAATGTTTTGTGTAACCCACTTGTGAATGTATGTTACAGGTCCTCATGTGCCCTCTCATAGACCCGGCTTTGGTAGCTCCTGTCTTTACCTTTTGAGGTGCCTGGTTGGATCCCTGTTGTGTTGGCCAAGATGGTGGCTGTCACATTTATACCATCACAGCTTGTTGCGTTTTTTATGTTCATGCATAACACAAAAGGCAAAATGTTCAAAAGCTCCTAAGTCCCATCTTTAGAAGAGTCTTAGGCTCCTAAGTCTCACTGAAAGTCAACGGGACTTAGGCTCTTAAGTGTCTAAGTCATTTTTCTAAGTCACTTAATTTTTTTTTGAAAATATGACCTCCTGGGCACATTTCACTTCCACCCCCAAAGTGATATAGTTCTGGCTCAGTGGGATGGCACTTGTACTGCAGTGTCCATGGGGCAGTAGCAATAGCGCTGGCTTACTCACGCTGCTCCACTGCCTCCCCCTGTTCGGCCGGGAAGAGATGGCCGTTCACTCTCCATGCTCATTCAGTTTTTGGCTTTTGCTGAAATTGCCAACAAGGGCACCAGTTAGGGTGGTGGTTTTGTATGATGAAGGCAGCTGTGTTCTGGGGAAATGGACTGAGACCACAGACTTCACATAGGCCATGACAGAGAAATAATCTTCATTTGAAGCTGAACTTGGCTGCAGTGGCTACAGGTATTAAAACGTGAAAGGCTCCTTTCCCCCTTGCAAGTTCCCCAAGCCATTCAGTTCCCGTCAATTCTACTTCTTCACTCATCTTCCCTTACTCGCTGCATATTTGAGTTTAAAATTATGTTAGCTTTAAAAGGCAGCAGGGCTGGAGGAATAGACAAAACATTGGGAGTGAGGAGCCTAATTCTGGCTCTGCTCTGGACTTTCTATATGTTTTTTGGCAAATCATGTTGCCCCACCTCAGTTTCCCCATCGGTAAAATGATGATGCTAGTTCTCCTATCTGTCAGGGGTGATTGAGCACTTAGAGCACTGCATAAATGCTACTGACTATTAAAACATGTCTCCTCATTTTTCTCAGAGAATTAAATGTGTTGCAAACAACAGTAGTGTGCAGCATTCCCAGTTCCTTGCACAGGAAATGTGCCAGAAAAAGTTTTCATTTGTTTGGTTCATTTTTCAGTTTGTGCATGAAAATATTTCAGTTTTTACCCCAGTGACTTTAACCTCTGTTAGTTACTGCATCTAACAACAACCTGACTCTTTATTTCCTCACTCGGTGAGTGACATGCTCTTCTTACAGAGCTAGTGAACGTTGGGAGATATAATTAATTTTTTATATTAAAATAGAGGTAGGTTCTCACTTGAGAATTATTTCTAGTTTCTTTAGTGTAAAGGGTGAAGCTGATGTTCATACTCTCTGGAGAGTCAGGTAAACCTGCCAGAAATCTCCCTGGTATTCCAGCCCATGGCGGTTTATCTGAAAAGCAGCCAAGTCGTCCGTAGCAAACTTTTTCGCCTGCAGCATACAAAGCAAATCATTAGTATTTTGGGATCCATTACAGTTAGATGGTGCATTGGAAGCGGCAACAGCTTTAAAAGAAGCAGACACTGGGCTTTGGTTTTACGATTAATTTTGAAGTCCAAATTCTTTCTGTCTGTGTTAGCTAATGCAGGTAATAGAGAATAGATGTTAGCGACTCATCAAACGCAATGAAACACCAGGATACTCTTGTGGCAACTTTTTTTCCTTAGGGTTGTAGAATCCTCATACCAAAGGGAAAAAAAACCAAAACAGACTTTAAACAAATGTGTGTTGGTGTCACTACTGCCAGCTCCTGACTCAGAAGCAGCAAGTGTATATGTCACAGTTCCCAGGTTAACTGCATCTCTGACCTTCCCTGGTCTTTGTGACGGCACCCCACCTAGGTCTCAGGCTCTAGCTGTCACCTTTATTGGATCGGGATCCTGTGATCTCCTCTGGACCAGGGAAGTAGCCTGCAGACTCCTGCAGTTCTCTATGGCCTGGTCTACACTACGCATTTAAACCGATTTTAGCAGCGTTAAACCGTCCACACTACAACGCTCTTTATATTGATATAAAGGGCTCTTTAAATCGGTTTCTGTACTCCTCCCCAACGAGAGGAGTAGTGCTAAAATCAGTATTACCATATCAGATTAGGGTTAGTGTGGCCGCAAATCGACGGTATTGGCCTCCGGGCGGTATCCCACAGTGCACCACTGTGACCGCTCTGGACAGCAATCTGAACTCGGATGCTGTGGCCAGGTAAACAGGAAAAGCCCGCGAAATTTGATTTTCTTTCCTGTTTGCCAGCGGAGCTCTGATCAGCATGGTGCAATGCAGTCCCAATCCAAAAAGGCTCCAGCATGGACCATACGGAGATATGGATTGATGCTGTATGGGGAAACAAATCTGTTCTATCAAAGCTCCGTTAAGAAACGAAATGTCAGCGTTTGAAAAAAAAATTCAGCTAACAGTGCTGTGTGACCACGTAACGGGAAGCCAGAGCCAAATGGAGCTCCTGAGGGATGGGGTACTGAGGACTCAGCTATCCAGTCCACAGCAGTCTCAAAAAGTATTTGCATCTTGGCTAGTTCCAATGCTGTAGGTTCAACACATTGTCCGGCTGGTCAGGGAATAGCTCTCAATTTACTCCCCACATGAAAGAAAAAGGAAGAAATCGTTTCTTGACTTCTTTCAATGTGACCCTATGTTATGAATGTGCTGGTAGACGCGATGCTGCAGCAGTGAAGTGCATGTCATAGACCGGAGGCTGCTCCCCTCATTTTATGTCACTAAAACTCAGTGTTTCTTATTCCTGCATTCTATTTACTTCATGACAAAATGAGGGGACTGCCACGGTAGCCAGGAAGGTTGGGGGGAGGGAGCAATGGTGGGTTGTTGCAGGGGCACCCCCGTGAATGGCGTGTAGTCATCATTTTTGGGGATCTGACACACTGCGGGATCTGATACACTGGTTCTAGTAACTGCATATTCTAGGCGCTTGACTCTATTTTAGAAACTCAAAGGAGGGTTGCTCGGGGAGTCATTCCAGTTTGCTTTTGTTGCCCTGGCTGATCTCAGCCTGGGGCACCATGTAGCAGCAGACGTCAGAAGGACAGATACCGTCATTCCTTGCCAATTTACCAGCAGCAGACGGTACAGACGATGAAACCGTCTCTGCTATATGCAAAGACAATGAATGCTGCTGTGTAGCGCTGGAGTATTGCTCTGTCGCGGATCAGTAACTGGTGATTGTAAAAAAAAAAAAAAAAAAAAAAGGCTGAACGGGCTCCATGATTGCCGTGCCTATGGCGTCTGCAGGCAACAGGGAAAGGGCGGAATGATGTTCGTTCTTCAAGGGGAGGAGGAGAAAGGGGTAGAAGAATGACTGACAAGATTTACCCAGAACCACTGCGCAATTATTTTTGCCCCATCAGCCACTGGCCTCACCAGAATTCTAAGGGCAGGGAGACTGAGGGAACTATGGGATAGCATGGAATAGCTACCCACGTGCAACACTCCAAAATAATGCTCGCCTCGGACCATGGACGCACACCACCGAATTAATGTGCTTAGTGTGGCCGTGTGCACTTGACTTTATACAATCTGTTTTATAAAACCGGTTTATGTAAAATCGGAATAATCCTGTAGTGTAGACGTACCCTATGATCATCACCTCAGCCTTCCCATCAGCACCTGTTCTCACAGGTGCAATGCCAGGGTGAGCAGCTAGCTCTCACGGAGCACATTACTGTTTATTCAGAGCAAAAGCATTTCAGAGGAAACATAAAAACAATAAACAGCTTTTACGCATTCCTCACTTATGAAGCTGTCACCCATCTTCCACATAATGACCCTGATTGAATTAAAGTACTTGGGGCCTGTAGCGGGGTGGTTACCGGCTCCTGCCCTTTGCAGCTTAAAACAGCCCAGGAGGGGGCTGTAGCTGGAGCCAGAAGCCTGGGCTGATGGCGGGAGTGGCTGCAGCTGGGGGCCACACCCCAAACTGAGCAACAAGGCTGTATAAGAAGGCCAGGGGAGCCAGAAGCAAAAAGAGTCTTCCTCTGGCTGTAGAGGGAGAAGGGCCTGGCTGCTGGGAACTAGACAAGGTACCTAGCGTGGAGCAGGGCTGGGGAAAGGCAGTGGAGCTGGGGAGCTCCTGCCTGGAAAGCCCCAGGCTGCAGCCTAGGATTAGCCCAAGAGGTACTGGGGTTGCAGGGTGCAACCCACGGGTAGGCCAAACCCCTTGGCTGATGATGAGTGGCTGATACTGCAGTCTGCCTCAGGGTGTGGGGCTAGCTAATGACTGGCAGTAGCCAATACTGAAGCAAAGTGGGGATAGAGGGTGGGGGGTTCCCAGAAAGGGGAAACCCTAAGGAAAAGGGGTTGCTGCCAGGGGGCAGAACCCCATGTAAAAGGGCACCGGCTTCAGGGAGTGACACGGGGGCCAGCCGGGACAGGTGGATTACTGGCCTGCAGAGGGCGCTCACAGCTGGAATTTGAGCTAATTCCCAAACTAACCAGCAGGAGGCGCCGCAGGGGTGAGGCCGCCTGGTTACAGGGCCCTTTCATAGCACCTGTCTCTCGTGGTCGCAGTCTCATGTCAGTTCTTGGACTGACTGTGCGTGACCCTCCCCTCTGATCAGGGCTGTCATTTGATACAGTTACAAGTCCTTTGTATTAGGCTCCTTGAACCAGGTCGAACTAGCATATGTTATTTTCCCGGGGCCAAAAATTCAAAAGTCTGGTTACTTGCATTTTTTCAGCATTGGGAATTGCATTAATTACTCCCTACTGAGTTTAGCTCCTGCAGGATGCACCTTTTAGCTCACCTGTTGAGGCACCTCACCTAGCCATCCCATGAAGATACATGCAACATTTGTAAAGTTGATACAATATCAAGTGATTATAATCTTTGAATAGTCCATGTTTCTAAAGTATGGCATCTCTCTCAGTATATGTCTAGGAGAGGAGATTCCTCTCCGCCCCCCTCCCTCCGTAAGAGTTCTGAAGGAATTTATCACAAAATTTTGAGCACTTATTTCCTTTGACTTTTCTGTTCATCTCAAACAATGTCCATCACATTGAACACTCATTCTACTGCGCTGCTCCTGGGAAACAGTGCTCACGTGTAAAATAAGTGTGTCCAAAGGACTATGCAGAATCAGGGTCTAAAGGTGAACATGGGATTTATGCATCACTTGAGCTCTTATATAAGAACTTAAATGGTGCACAGGCCTTTTGCTAATTCTCAGCACCAAGTGAACAACATCATAAATCACACAGAATAAACTGAGGTCAAAGGAAAAGAATTTCCATTATACTTATTAATTTTTTATTTCATTTGAACATGACTAAATTCAACATGTTTGGTGTAGTTATTTATAAATATTGTATCTCACCTGCTGTTGGGTCCAGCAGATACAGTGCAGCAATCCAAATTCCAATCATCTAAAATAAATTAAATATACATGTGAAGTCCAGGTAAAGCATTTTATTTGGATACTAATTGATTTAGATGTCTTCATCTTGTAATAAGTGTATAATACAACAGTATTTTCCCAGTGACCTATATAGCACTCAGTCTAGCATCAATTTCTATGCATTCATTACTTATGTCTTGAAAAGTAAAGGTAGCATGTTCTTAAATGTGTGCTTTAATCTACTCCTATTTCAAAGCAGGGTACATCAAAATACACTACAGAACATTTAAGGCATGGCTAGGGTGACCAGGTACCAAATGTGAAACATCGGGACTGGGGGTGGGGGGTAATAGGAGCCTATATAAGAAAAAGACCCCCAAATTGGCACTGTCCCTATAAAATTGGGACATCTGGTCACCTTAGGCATGGCAGCAAGGGCCACATGGAGACTCAGCATGGCAGGTTAGTGCAGGGTAGTTTTACACCCCAACTTGCTCCAACCTAAGTGCTCATGTAGCCAAGCATTAGTGTAAAGTGCTGTTTTCTTGATATCTCCTCAACAGCAGATGCCCCTTTTTAGTTCATTGGTTATTTTTTATGCTTTCGGCAATGTCAGTCTTTGCTAAGTTAAAAATTCCAACTTATGTCTTACACTTAGCCTGATCGTGCATTCTGTGCATGCCCCAAAACTCCCGTTTCCTTCCCTGGAGAATTTTGTGTCTGTGAGGAATGCAGGCTCCAGCTTGTTGAGGGAATAAATTCTGCCTCCAGTAGATCCTGGAAATTTTCTGACAAAACAGTGTTTGAGCTCTGCCCCTCCTTGTGATTCTGCTTTCATCTCTATTCCCACTCCCGAGGCGCTACACAAGCCTATTCCCTTTATCTACTCTGACACTGTGCCACAAACTTAGCACCCTCCCAGTTGCATTCTTCTAACAATACTTCAGTTTGCCTTTCAAATCTCCCTTCAAATTCTCTTCCTCCCCACTGTGGTTTTGCATAGGAGGCATTTGGAGCCCGGGCTCAGCTCTAACTCCATGCCAGGGAGCCTGGAAGCCCTGAGAACAGGTTTGAGCCAGGCCTCTCGGGGCTTCCAGGGTCCCAAGTCAGCTGGCTCCTGGGTGTCCAACTTCCTCAGCCTGGTGAACCAGTTGCCCCAAGAGTCAGGAAGCCTAGGGAGCCAGCAGAGGTCCCTGGCCTGGGCAGTCAGCCTACCCAGGCTGCCCCAGAGCTGCAGACCCTGGAAACTCTGTCAGGTGCTGAGTGAAAATGACACAAACTGAGAAGATTCATCTGCTGCCAACCACTGAATAGCATCATGGAAACTGACTCAGCAGCCACTGAGTCCAGGGAGCATTTTTCATTTTGGAAACACCTTGTTTTGACCAGCTCTAATTTGAAGGCTTCTGATTTTTCCGTCATCTCCCAGGAGCTGGGTAAAGTTCGGAGGGGAACAAGAGACACTGACATGCGAAACTTGTTAGAGGGTCACACACTTTGTTTCTTCTGTAGGCTGAGCGCTGTGCTCACACCAGGGACTCCTGGTGTTATCTATCCCATCACATCACCAAAGAACCAGGGGTCACCCAAGAGGCAGCAGGTTGAAAACAAACCTAGGGAAGTATTTCTTCACACAACACACAGTGAAACTGTGAAAGTTGTTGCCAGGGGATGTTGTGAAGTCCAGAAGTATAACTGGGTTCAAAAAAGAATGAGATAAGTTCATGGAGGACAGGTCCATCAATGGCTATTAACCAAGATGGTCAGGGATGCAACTTCATGCTCTGGGTGTTCCAAAACCTCTGACTGCCAAGTGCTGGGACTGGATGACAGGAATGGATCACTCAGTAATTGCCTTGTTCTTGTTATTGGCCACTATCAGAAGAGAAGATCCTGGACTAGATGGCCCATTGGTTTGACTCAGTGTGGCCATTCTTATGTTCCTTGCAGTCTTCCATTCCTCTACAAGCTCCCCATGTGGCCTCCCAACCTCTCCTCTATTTCAGGGACTCTCTGTGGCCTCCACCCCTTTCTTCATGCCAGATTTAGCTCAGTATGCTTTAGGATTAATACACAGGACGAAAGCCTCAGTTGGTGTATATCTGCTAAGAAATATGACCTTTGAAGCTACAATAGTTTATACCAGCTGAGGGCAGGGCTGGCGCTACGATTTCTGACTCCCTAGGCGCCGGGACATTTCGCTGCCCCCCGCGCGGGTTTTGCGGCTCCAGCGGAGCTGCCGCAGGCATGCCTGCGGCAGATCCACCGGAGCCGCAGCTCCCTGACCCCGGGGGGGGGGGGCGCGCCACGTGTGCTTGGACGCGCCGCGGCTCCCTGACCCAGGAGCGCCCGGGCTGCCAGACGCGCGGCGGCTCCCTGACCCGGGGATGCCCCGGGCTCGGACCGCCGGCGGCGGTCCCTGACCCGGGCCGCCTGGGCTGCCCCCGCTGGCGCGCTGACCCCGGGGGCGCCCTAAGCTGCCGGGCTGCAGGTAGCTGCTGCCGCCGGCAGCTCAGACTATGCAGCGGCCGCTGCAACCATTTAAAAAATTTTGGGGGGGTGCCGCTTTTTGGCGCCCCCAAATCTTGGCGCCCTAGGCAACCGCCTAGTTCACCTAAATGGTTGCACCGGCCCTGGCTGAGGGTATGCCTACGGATATGATATAAACAATTGCAAGCTCCTTTCTTTGGCCTTCTACTTCAGTCCCACCCCACTTCCAGTTCACGTGGAATAGCTACTTGAGAATAGCAATGCCCGTGAATTTCCCTGTCAGTTCTCTCACATCACACCCGTCTCAAATGCATATGCAGGCTGACCCAGTCCCGTATGCATTTTAAGAATCTTTCTCAATTCTGCCCATTTACAATTCTGCTGTCATCTCTTCCTTTGTTCACACTCGTGGGGCACTGCACAACCCAAATCCTTTTATCCCCTCTTACACTGTGCCTCAAACGTAAAACATCCTCCCAGTTGCAGTCTTCCAAGCATTCTCCCTTTTGTATTTCAAACCTCTTTTTATATCCTCTCTGCACTTCAACCCCATGGTTTTATCTACCATTTACTTAATAAATGAAATGCAACAGGGGTATCCACTCTTGCACTGCAGTTATTACTTAAATGCCATGCAAAATGGAGAGGAAGGAAGGTCTTAGGGGTAGTGCACCTGCTGGAGACCCAGTTAATTCCTGTGTGACCTTGGGCAAGTCACTTAGTCTCTCTTTCTCATCTGTAGAATGGGTTTAATAGTGTTGTCAGGATAAATGCATAAAATGTGAGGTGCTCTGATGCTGCAGTAATGAGAGCCATATAAGTACCTGAGACATAGAACTACCAATTTCTGTTGCTATATTGTTGTTCCACCCTTTGGCTGCTGTCCTGGAATGGCTTATGCCAGCAGCTGTTGTGCTGTTTTCTGCACAGATCATATTATAAATTCTCCAAAGCAGAAAAGACGTCTCTTTAAAGTGCTGCATTTACCAGATCAATACAATATGTCTAAGTTGTCACCTGTTGTCTTTTATACTTCAGTTTAAGGCCAAGGATCAGATTCATTAGAAGGAAAGAGGTAAATAAAAACATGCCAGATGATTACAGTTAATGTCTTTGCAAACTCAGAACAAAACCCTTGAAAATGGAAATACCTGACAGTACAAAGTTCTCTGCATATCATGTCCCCTCTTACCTGTGTGAACACCCAGTTCGCCTCTAGAAAATGACTATTTGGAAACACACCGGCCCACTCCTTAAAAGGAATCAGAGAGTAGCCTCGTCTCTAGGCACATCTGTAGTTCAGGTTGGAGATGGCACAGTAGGATCCCAGTTAGCTGCCCAGACTCTTCCAGACACTGAAAACTGGTGCATAGAGAATTTCATGGTCTGCTGGTGACGTGAAGAGTAAAGTAATCTAAACAGGAAGTGGAGGACTTCATCCCATCTCCAAATGCTGCTTACTCCTCCCATGTGTTTGTACAGTGCTTAGCATGGTGATCCCTAATTGCTGTTAGGATTACTGCAATGCAAAGTATAGCAGAGATGGAAGCATCTTGACCTTGGCCAATCTCCTCTTCCTGTCTACCCACTAGGAGCTGTATGGGGAAATTCTCCAGGAGGCAACTGACTTTAAATAAAGGCTCAGAATGACACAGATTTAAAATTAGGCAAACCAGCCCTCCAGTGGACCAGAGTGCTTTGGGACTTCTTTCAGACTCTCCTTCTCCAAATCAGCTGACAGAGCAAAAGCAATAATTAGGTCAGTGAATAGCATTCATACACATCACTTTGTCTTGCGTAGGTAAGAAGGGAGGCTTTAAAATATCTGCCGATCTCCTAAATTATGTTGGAGTCTCTCGATTGAAATAGTGACGCAGAATAGTTGCTAGGGGATGTTTTTCTGAGGTATTTGATGAGGGTACAAAGTGTACAGGCATTTGCTCACTGTTGGAGACCATGTACCAGGGGTTGGGATTTCAAAATGTTAATGTTATAGCCCGATGAAGAACCAAACACAATTAATATGATTGTAACAAAGGACAGAGGAAAAAGGGATATTAATCCACAGCTTGGGCATGGATCACAGTCAAATGGACTCAGATAATGTAGTGATTAAAAAAAACAATTCAAATATCCAATTTTGTATCTTGCCAATGTAAGATTGTTCCTTTCAGCATTTGTCTAGTCTAGTTTATTGTCCTAAGTAAGGAGGATTCTACCACTTCCTTGCACTGGGATTCATGGGTTTTTAAGGCCGAAAAGTACCATTATGATGATCTATTCTTGACTTCCGCATAGCACAGGCTATAGAAGAGTTTGGGAGATGTTTGTGCTACCTGTGGATTCTTCCACTAGTTTATAGTCAGTGACTAGGATTTCTTGCCTCTTCTTTCTTTCTAGTGGCTCTTTTTCTCCTTTCTTCTTGGTCAGTAGTTAGGTTACTGTTAATCTCTGTCCTATTCTCAGTCTGTTTATCAACTAGCCACCCTCAAATGCAGGATACCTTTTGCTGGCAACCAGCCTGAATGTCTCTATAGATGATTGTGGAATAGAATTTTTTCTAATTGCCACATTCTTCCACTTAGTATCTCCATAACAATCCCATCCATTCTTTAACAATGTGGTGCCTCTGACAGTACTTTACTTCATGCTTTATCTAACTTTGCTTCCTCAGTTGACTTCAACTATTACTCATCTCTACAGCTGAGCATGAAATGGTTCTCCCATCCAGCAACATTTTTTAAGATTTCAAATATGTTCCTGTTTTGTATTGGGATGAAACTAAGACCTTCTGACATTTCTCACAAAGAGAGACAGACAGACACAGACCCTCTGCAGAATAGCTAGTTGCATGATGCTCCAAATCAGACAACACCAGGACTTAACCAAGGCTCTCCCACATCCCAGGTAAGTGCTCCAATGATTAGGCTGGTGGCAGTGGATGTTTCTCAGTATCTCCTGTTGGAGCTATTCCACTTTGTAGAAATAATTAATTCATCATTGGACAGAGTACAAGCAAGACTGAATACAGCACAGTGGTTTAATCACTGATGTGGGAAACCAGGGTTCAAGTCCTTGCTCTAGAGCAGGGATTTGAACCTCTGTCTCCCATGTGCCAGGTGATGTGCTAACCAGGACTCAGATGGTCAGAGGCACACACTTTAATCCAAAACCTGAGAAACCTTTCTGATGAAAGTTTTGTTGACTGTGACTCTTTCCCATGAAAAGCTTTGGTTTTGACAAATAGGTTATTTTCTGATGAAAACCTGTTTCATCAAAAAATTCCCAACCATTCTACTTGTGCCCCTATATATTTGACCCTGGAAAGGATCCAGATTACACTTCCTGCAGATATAGCTTTTCTGTTCTTCTTTCAAACTGGGACAACATCCCCCTCGTCCCTCCCCCTGAATCCCAGTTACAATACATTCTCTCTCCAAAGGAGTCTCATCACTTGTTGGGATATGTCATTGTTTAGACACAGCAACCTCTTCCTTTCAGAGCTTCCAGGGGTAGCCCTCAGAACTCGTTTGTTTGCTTCTCACATGTTGGCTGAGTCACTCTACTGTCCCTGTCTTAGATACATCCATTGGTTAGCAGTAATGGATTTCACGGTCCCCTGGCCCCTATATGGAAACAATCAAACACAGCATACTACCCGTCTTATTATTTTTAGTCACTTACCACTCTAAATCCAGCATGTGCGGTTGCTTTGTAATCTCTGTTCAGATCACTCCCTCTGGAACACAGGCTCCTGCTCTCTTTCCTCAGACGTCTCATCTCCTTGGGTGTGGACCCACCCATAAAGTGCTTAATTATGTATTTAGTGTGGGGGAGTGTGAACCTTTGTGGTGATCATACAATGAGACATCCTTGTTCCACCCTTTCCTGTCTTGTCTTTTCTTATCACCTTGTGGTCATCTAATTTACACCTATTAACATTTTACCATTGACCTAATTAAAAGCAGGGTCAGGCCTTTTACTCCTCTTAGTAGGGACTGTGACTTTATTTCTATAAAGTGCTGTGCAAACTATGATGTTATTTATATAGTCATAAACTGCCTTGTTGGAGTTGGGAGCAAGACGCTGCCACGTCTATTCAATGACTATTTCCATAGTTAGGACCTGATACTGCTTCCATTAAAGTTAGGGCCCTACCAAATTCACAGTCCATTTTGGTTACATTCATGGTCATAGTATTTAAAAATCATAAATTTCATGAATTCAGCTATTTAAATCTGAAATGTCACGGTGTTGTAACTATAGAGGGCCTGACACAAAAAGGAATTGTGGGGGGGGGGTCGCAAGGTTATTGAGGGGGGATTGCAGTACAGCTACCTTTACTTCTGCGCTGCTGCTGGTGGCGGTGCTGCCTTCACAGCTGGGCAGCTGGAGAGCAGCAGCTGCTGGCCAGGAGTCCACCTCTGAAGGTAGAGCCACCGCCGCCAGCAGCAGCGCAGAAGTAAGGATGGCATGAGGGATTGCCACTCTCACTTCTGCGCTGTTTCCTGCAGAGCTAGGCCCTCAGTCAGCAGCCGCAGTGCTCTGACTGCCCAATTCTGAAGGCAGCAGCGCCAGGGCTGGCTTTAGGCACCAGCTTATCAAGCAGGTGCTTGGGGCGCCCACTCCAGAGCAGGACGGCACTTTCAAGTATTCGGCGGAGGGTCCCTCACTCCCGCTCGGAGCGAAGGACCTCTCGCTGAATTGCCGCAGATCGCGATTGCAACTTTTTTCTGACCCGTGCTCAATTTTTCTGACCAGTGCTCAATTTGAGATGCTGTAAAGGATCCTGATTTTCAGAAAGTGCAGGGCACATGCCCTCTGAAATCAGGCCCCTTTAAATTAAGAACCCTAAATCACTGGATAGTCTTCAGAATTTTGTTTGCTACCTGCAGAGTGTGTGTATTCTCTCTCATCACAGAGCACGCTACAGGGGTATGGTTACAAATTAACTGAAACAGCAACTTCACCACAGTAAGAAACAAGAGGAGGGTTTCAGGCAGGGTGACCAGATGTCCCGATTTTATGGGGACAGTCCCGATTTCTGGGTCTTTTTCTTATATAGGCTCCTATTACCTCCCCCCCGCCCCAACCCCTGACCCGATTTTTCACATTTGCTGTCTCGTCACCTTAGTTTCAGGGCTCTACTATAACTGAGAGCAAATTTGGTCAAATGAAACCAACTGAGAGCTTGTTTTCACCAGATCTACATTTCTGGAAGGGCTATATATGGAAAAGCCTATTTGACGTGATCACATGCATTTTCAGCTTTGAAATAGAATTTTGCTGTTGGTGTGTCAGGAGAACCCAAAGTGGGTATATTTAATAAATACGGGCTAGGATAACTGGGATGGGTCAATAAACTAATGGCTTTGTTCTCTAGGCCAAACTGCAGAATTTTTGTGAATTCTGTGTTAGGAAGGAGCTTCGACAACAGGATCTAGATTTCAGTTAGTCTTGACCTGTTTCTATGGATCAGGAAGATTACTTTAGAGAGAGGGGCTGGATTTTGCAGAAGTAGCCCTGATATCTTGTATTAATGGGAGGCAAAAGCAATGGGTTTGCCCTCGTGTATCATTTAAGGGTTACCCAGCAGCAGTTAGGTAAATATTTATTAACTCTCAGTTAATATACACCATCTGCTGCATAAACAGTTCAAAGACCAGCAGAGGTAGGTCATAGCATGAATTAACGTTTCGAGGGAAATTGGGATCGGGGGATCCATCAGAATGGTGTTATGGTGAGCAAATAAAGATGAGAGCAAGGGAAAGAATTTCATAGCTGGAGATACAAGTGAACAGGGAGGAAGAAAGTGGAGGGGGAGTCAGTTCACCTTTCCCCACTATCACTCTTCACCAGAAGAAGTCCTTTTATCCTGGATGTCAATTCCTGGTAATGCTGAGATTGTAAACCTGGTTTAGGCTTAAAGACTTTTATGTGATGGGAGCAACACAACTGAAAGAATCATATCTAGAGTGGTATGGTCTTGGAGATCGAGGCACATTAACATCTTCACCGAGAATGTTGTAGATATATAAAGGGATGGTTATGAGCTGCTCCTAATAAGAACCAGTGGTCAGTTGGAACCAAAATTTTAACTAGGAGCATGAGCAGCCTTCAGATCAGACCCCGGAATGTCCTAGTGTAAAACAGCTAATAGAGTGAGAGGGTGACTTGAATGAATGAAAACACTAGATTGTTACACAATGCCTCTGCTTCTTATGTTGTAAGAAGACTGGCTCTCTCTGCCTCTGCTTCCTGTGTTGTAAGATGACTGATTCTCTTACCCCAGCCATTCTTGCACGAGCTGGAATGAGGGAGGTGTGTTTCCTGCAGTGCAGCAATGTAGGTGTGTGTTGTTTGGAGAGAAAATCATCATCCTTTTAGCAGGAGTTTTGAGAAATCTGATATTCTACAGATAAGACCAGATCCACGGTTCTGTTCCATCCCAGAAATCTGGTTTAAACATCCATCTAGGACTTCCCAACTACTCCCTTCCTTACAAACCCCACTGATCCTGGAAACAACGGTGTGCAGTCAGCATTGTTTAGAGCAGCCTTTGATGGGGTATTCAAACCCCACTCTGGGCCCCAAGGTGTTAAAAGGCAAAACTGGGCCCAGGTAGCCCCACTCCTCCAGGCTTGCCAAGCATTCTCTGACTGGAGAAACAGGTTAAAAAGGAAGCTCAGAAGCCCAGGCCAGGGATGATGGATGGGTTGCAGGAGAGGGCAATCCTTCCCCAGGAAGCCATACAGGAGGCTGAGAGGGGACCACAGAGAGAGTATCGCCCACAGGCACTGTCTTCTCTAGCCATCACCCCCGTTGAGAACCAACAGGCTCTGCTCCTTTGGATTCCATTTTTTATTGAACTATAGGGGGCCATGCCCCAAATGGAAGGGACCTATAGGTAGGAAGTAGCTCAGGGAAGCAAACTTAGACTTGCTTCAAAGAGGACTTGCTAATGTTGCTTCCCACTGGGCCCTGGACTGGGACTTTGTGGAGAGGGAGGGCTTGTGTCTCCCTAGCACTCCCCCTTATTGCTTGAGGCCCAAATGTGGGTGGAAAGTTGAAGATTTCTGGCACTTCTACTGCCCTGACAGAGAGTTAAAGGGCTGGAAACTGGGTGTGCTGACCACTAGGCTGCCCCAGCCCTCCGAGCCCCTATCCCATAGCCTTATTCCAGGGATGAAGCAACCCCCAACTTCCCCCAACATTAGTGGGTTCTGTGGGGGGCAAACTGGCTGTGAGCAGCTCAATGGAGTATCTGAGTCTGGGGGGGATCTGGATGCACAGGGGCTTGTTGGGGAGTTCTGGGGTGTAACGGTAATGGGACTCTGCAGGGGGGTCCAGGTGAAGGTGGATGGAGCTCAGCGTGGGGGAATCTGGGTGTGGAGGGCATAGAGCTTGGCAGAGGAGTCTGGGTGTGGTGGGCTCAGTGGGGAGATCCAGATGCTGGAGACTGAGGCTCAGTGGGGTCAGGATCCAGGTGTAACTGGTTGGGGTTCAGTAGAGTGGGGATCTGGGTGGTTCATTAGGGTGGTCAGGTGCAGGGGAAGTGGCTCATTGAGGGGGTTCTGTGTGGGGGGGGTGAGGTTCAGCAGGTGGGTCTGAGTATGAGGGGATGTGGATCTAGGGGGGTTGGGTGAATGAGGGATCAGCTCCCTCTAGAGTGATCCCTCCCCCTGCAGTGGAGGAGCAATGGATGCAGGAAGAGCGAGGAGGTGGGGGTGGTTACAGAGTTTCCTACAGCCAGGTGAGAAATCTGGAGATGGGTCTGACCCAACCCTGGATGCCGTGCAGGGGAAGAGGAAATCCCATCCTCCCCAGCCCAGCTGGGACTAGCAGCTGAGCCCGGCACAGGGTAGGAGCCACCAGCCAGGTTTCCCTAGTCCCGCCCTCTGCCCCACAGTAATTTACCTCTGCCGGTTGCCCTGGGCACCCAAAACATACTCCCGGGGAGGGTCGCATGACCACTTTTGTGGCTTCTCTTTGCTTCCCTGCAGAAAATTGACTTTCTGACAGGGAAGCAAAGAAATCTGCAGGGGACATAAATTCTGCGCATGCACAGTGGTGCAGAATTCCACCAGAAGTAACTATTGCCTCCCTGCTCCACTATCAGATAAATTATAAGAAATACAGTTTCCATCTGTAGGCTCAAAGGTGGAAACTCTTACCCCAACACTAAGTGGAGAATGAAGCAGAAGATCAAAATGAAACAATGTTAAAATGGAATACGCATTTTCCTTTGTGCAGAAATCATTTGGGAGCAAGTAATGTAGGGATCCTGGGGAGTTATCTGGTGAAGGAACAAACCCTAATGCATTTCATGAGGAATTTCTTATCTCAAATGCTGAATGTGTGTGTGTGTGTTAAAATCACTTATATGCTGTACATTGTTATACAGTCCCAACAAGGGAAGCTCTGTACTGGAATAGGAGCGAATTCTGGCACATGATTGGGTTATTAACTGATAACAGGAAAGGACAAATTTTTACAGGCTGTATGGGTGAGTAGTGAAATATATATATTTGTTTATTTCTCAAGGTTTTCGTTCTCTAACTAAATGTTGAAGAAAGAAAATTACTCTGGTAAAACATCAGTTCTTGAACGATCTGATGCTGAAGTTGTATTTTCTGCAAAAATCCAGCTAACTTTTAAGAGTCATATTATTATCTTCTGGGATGTCAAACTTTCATAAAAGCATCTGAATACTGCACAGTGGGAAAAGAGATGAAGAGGATCCAAAGCAGAAAACTAAGGAAGAAAGATAGTATACTGTACGTTGACTTCACTTAGGTTACCAGTTAGTTAGTTGGTTAGTTTATTTATTTGAGGCTGTTTTTATGCTATTGTTTACTCAGGCACCAGGATATAGATGGGAGAGTCTCTTATTTGTGGACCATCTATTTCCCCTCTTCTTGGAAAGGAGAAAATGTGTTGTGGCATGCAATTAAACATTTTATTTCCTGTTAGTGGAGAATCCTGATGTTCATGGTTCTTCCTATCAAAGTGACACATTTTTATGCATCATTATCTGCAAAATGGATTCTCTCTCTTAACATTGTCCCTCTGGGGGGAGACACAAATTGAAGGCAGTTGGATAAGTGGCTCTAAAATATTGTTAGATTTTTGGTACAGTATTTTAATATTCTGGATTATTTATTTACTATTGCTGTTCACTTCTTCCATGGAATTAAAAGGAACATATAAAGTTCAAGAATCTAATGTTTTTTCACCTCCAACAATAACAGAAGAAATGTCATGCATATAATAATAATAACCCCACACACACACTGAAAGCTCAATATTCTGTCATAATTTTGTTAGTAATTTTTGAGAGTATCCTCAGCTTATTCTTTGCACCAAGGAAGAACTTTGGACAAAGGTTTTTGTTTTGTTTTTAATTTTAATAAAATCTTTTTCTATTGTATTTCCCAAAAGCCAATACAATGTTATAAAATAAAGAAAAATCAATAGAATAACTGAAGTCAGCTTTTTATGGGGTGACAAAGGGAATGCAAATTGCATAGCAGAGGAATATGCCCTCAAAAAACAGACTTAGAGCACAGCTGTTCAAAGAGTAATTGTCTTTTTCAACATGGCAGGAAAATGCATCACGTAGCGCATTGTGAAATTATGAATTATAGATAAGATTTAATTCATTATAAAATGTAGGCTTACTTTCTTTTGCCATTTACAAGGTATGAACATCTTGACTGATTATCTTTTTCCCAGGCAAATTTTCCTGTGATTAGATCAGGCCTTTATAGCCTCAGACTAGTTCCAAAAATTTGAAATGACAGCACCACACAAATCTGAAACCAAGTTACAATTTTAAAATTTCAAAAGAGGTGAGGTGGAAAGACACTGTGATACAACAATAACTGGTAAGTGTCAATGCTTTATTAAAAGTACCTGTGATAAGTTAGCAGGAAAGATCAGTACTTCCACCCAAGTAATTATTACACCATTATCATCATCTCATATTGCAATAAGGAATATAATAAATCTTCTTTTGATCTACTTGGGGAAGCTACTTACCCTCTCTGTGCCTCAATTCCCCATCTGTAAAATGGGGATAATTCTTCCTTTTCCTATTTTTTGTCCGTGTTGTCTAATTAGACTGTCAGCTTTTTGAGACAGGTACTATGGGTATCTTTGGGCCTAGCACCAACAGTCCTCCAGTTTCAGTCGGGTCTTCTAGGTGCTACTGTAGTACAAATAATCAACAACAACAGGGAGCATTCTCAATACCTCAGAACTCCTCCAACTCCAGTGTGTCTCAAAAGATCTATAGGAGAGGACTCCTCATATTAGGAATTTCCAAAGATTCACAGGAATGGGTCGTGCCGAAATAGACTTCCTAAGTTGGACTGGAGTAGGTTCTTTGGTTATGCAGGTCTTAGGACCTTTCTCTGTGTGTGGTTCGTGAGTGCACTGAGTTACTATATCTGAGCAGGAAGTCTGCTGAACTTGTCAACACTGCTGCAGGTTTCCTAAGCTGCTTCCGTTCCTCTGGCAAAACTCATAAGAAATGGCTGGATTTAGACATTTCTAAATATGCTTTTTCTGTCTCTCTGGTTTGGCCTTGCAGACTAGATCTCATTAAGATCTTACTAATAAATCTTGTTTGACGTATTCCAGACAAGCTAGTAGTCAGGATTCGGTAGTAAAGGAGTTGGAAGAATTGTCAGATAATGATTAATACTTACTATTTCTATGTCCCATATTTTAAAAATGGCTTCTTGAAATGGTCTGACACTTGCCAATTTCAAAGCTGAAAGGACTTTTATGGGGGATTTTAGATACGAACCAAAATTTGGTTTATAACAGAAAGTGTCTGCCTTTTCAACACTCTCTGTTAATTCATCTTATAGATAGGCAGAATCTGAATACCTTCAAACTTTGGGAAAAATTCAAACTATGCAGCTCAAGTTCACCTCCGATATGAACAGATGCTGGAATTCTGATGAGGAGGATAGAGATTTATGGCACATGTTCTCACATTCCCCACCGTTGTGTTCTTTGTAGGAGGAAAATAAACATGATCCTAAGAACTGATTAAGCCTGTAGCTGTAGAATTTCTGTGACAGGTGATCTTAATGGTCTTTCCAGACTTAGTAAGCCACATCAGTTGTTTGTATAGAAAATTCAGCTTGATTGCTAAAAGACAAATGATCATATTTTGGAAGACACCAGGGATGTTTAACATATCTGAATACCACAGTGTTGTTCTGGCTAATGAGATGAGCCATGCTCTGTGAATGCAAGGGGTTGGGAAAAGGAACTGGTTGTCCACCAAATCCAGCAGAGATGGATGGAGTGGACCACAGCAAGCACAAGTGGCAACAGCAAATTTGATCTTGAGGAAAATGAGAAAAATCAAATGCCCTGCGTTACATTAGGCTGGCCTGATACGCTGTGGTTCCCAGCAGTGACTAGATTTTATTTCCATGTACATGCTTCACTTCATATCTGGATACACCGTGCTGCCAATTCTCAACAGGCTTTTGAAGGTATTGTCAAAAAGTAGCTTTAAACGTGTGCTTCAGGAAGAAAGGGCACATCTCAGATAATTCTAGTCCAACTTCGGAGGCTTTTATTTTCAATAGACACTCTTCAGAATACTGGTGTAGAAGCAGATGGTCCCAGGACAACCATGGGAAATTCCATTCAACAAAGTGAGTATTCACCCACGAAAACTCATGCTCCAGTACGTTTGTTAGTCTATAAGGTGCCACAGAACTCTTTGCCACTTTTACAGATCCAGACTAACATGGGTACCCCTCTGATTCCAGAATGTTTAGTTGCCCAGGAAATGGGGATTAAGAAGAGATGGTCAAGCAGCCACTCCCAGCATGAGTTAGCATATTTAAAGCTCCTATGCTTACAAAGTATATTCAGAAGGGCAAAGACAGTCTTTTCCATTTTATTTGAACAAAGAGAGACCTTTTCCGTTTCAGTATTTGTTTTCACATTGAAACAAAAATGTAACCAAACCATGCAGTTATAGCATTAGTAAAACATCTATTATATTTGGTTGTCATTAACTGAGCTGGACAGGAGTTTAGCTTCCCTTGAAGGAGTGGATAGAAACAATGAATGAACTTGAAATCACAACATTAGTATTTTTGCAGAGAGCCAAGTAAATAAAGTTCTAGTATTTATTGAAGGAACCTAGTTCGAAATCAGTTTGCCACTGAACAAATGAAAGAAGATTATGTGGCTCTGTGTACTGTGGTCACAGGAAATACAAACACAGAATTTCCATCCATATGTTAGCAAGGTCTAAGAGTTTGTCAAACTCTAGGCTGCACAATGACTTTGCCACAGAACACAGATCTGAGAATAAAAGAAAAATATAAGTAAATGTACAACTGGAATTTTTTAAAACAATAGCAGGAGTTACTAAACATGGAATCTATTCATTTTTTTAATGTCATGTCAACATGCTGGTTATTCTGCCTCAAAATATTTGCTTTTTCTAAAAATGTTTTTTTAAATTATCAGAATAAATATTTTAAGGGCCACTATGTAAGATTTAACTAAACTATTCCAAAATATATTCACCCTCAGGTTCAGCCCAAACATGGAAAATTTCAGCCTAAGAGGGAAACATAACTTTTTCATATGCCTAAGCCAAAATTCCAAATCTGAATTCTCCTGTATCTGGGGTAAATCTGGATATAATTCACGGTTGGCTGTGATATCTAGAATGGTCAGAATCAAAACCCTGGACCCAGTGGCGGATTAACGCTCAGGGGAAAAGGATAAATGGACACAAGTCAGATATTCGGAATGGCAATATACAAACAATCTCCCTGGACACACAATAGCAGCTTTAAAGGTAGCCATTCTGCAGTAAAAAAACTTCAGGACCAGACTTCAAAGAGAGACTGCTGAGCTTCAGTTCATCTGCAAATTTGACACCATCAGCTGAGGATTAAACAGAGACTGTGAATGGCTTGCCAACTACAAAAGCAGTTTCTCCTCCCTTGGTGTTCATACCTCAACTGCTAGACGAGAGCCTCATCCTCCCTGATCGAACTAACCTCATTATCTCTAGCCTGATTCTTGCTTGCACATTTATACCTGCCTCTGGAAATTTCCACCACATGCATCCGATGAAATGAGTATTCACCCACGAAAGCTCATGCTCCAATACGTTTGTTAGTCTATAAGGTGCCACAGGATTCTTTGCCGCTTTTAGAGAAGTGGTTATATTATTGTCTGCTGCGCATAGACCTAGTTACAGCATTACCCCTGTACAGGGCAGCATTGAGCAAAATGTCTAATGGGAAGTGGCAATTGTTACACCTTTAAAAAGGTGTTGTGTGCCTTGACTCTCATCTTGTTGGAGGTGTGCAGTGAATGATTGTCATCCACCTAGTTGTATCTCTTTGGGATGCCTGCTGCTGCAGACAGCACCAGCAAAACCCCTTATTGTCTAGTAGCTTGAGGATGTGGTTTAATTTTTTATTGGAAAAGGTCACAATCCAAAGTTTTGAAGGAAATTGTATTAAATTGAACTTTTAAGAAAAAATACAGATTCTGAGCTATTAATGTTTAAAAATCTTAACTGCACTCACAACAACTTTACCTGAAATATTTTGCAATTGTTAATTAACATTCCAAGCAGAGGTTTCCTGGGATTTGTAGGGCCCTGTGAAATGTGCTGAGTCCCACCTATTGGTGACCGCCTCCCTCCTGCCTTTGTATACACTTGACACTTCCAAGAAGTTTGGTCATCTCTCACTTTGTGCACCAGGAAGCTGGAGGAGCAGCACAATCTTCCTAGCACAGAGCAGGTGAGGGACAGTTAAGAATTTCACTCTCTTTTGCAACCCAGTCTTCCTAGAGTCAGACACGGCTCAGCAGGGGAAATTGGGGGTAGCGTTCTGGCTGGCAAGTCAGTTGTATGCAGGTGATATGGGATCTGTGGAAAAACAAGGCCATCTTTGTATCTGATCACGTAGGCTTAATGCTATCGCGTGCGGTCTGTATTGTGGATAGCAGTAATTCCTGTGGTTTGTTAGGTTCTGCCTTCTTGCTGAAAAAATGTGCCTAGTCCTATCTGACAAAGTAGTCTATGGTACCTGTTATTCTTCTACTGTCTCGTTTCCTTCTCCTTGCTTTCCCCTCAGTATGTGCTCTAAGACTACAGCCAATGAAATGGACATTGGCAGGACAGTATCCACATTCGTTTTGTTAATGTATGAAAATGAAAAAAAGCATACATATGTTTGTGCTGGGCCCAGAGAATGCCAGGGAGAGGACTGCGTTGGGAGCTAGATCTTCTGACCCAGTTCCCTGCAAATGTCTGTCCCACAAATGTGCAGTGTATGAAAATGTTAGAATATATGTGGGACCTGACTTGTAAATTAGAGATACAAGCCTAGTGCAATGGCCTGATGCTCAGGGCCCAATCCTGTGAGGTGATGTTTGCCTTCCTCCATCATGGACTTCGTTATGACAATTTTACCCCCAACTCGTGCTACATCATGACCCCCCATTGCTTCCATGTCTTCACCCTCCCCTGCACAAGCACACTACGATAGGCTCTAAGGTAGTGTCTAGCCTGCTCCCCACTCCTGGAATCTGTGCAGGGACAGCACAGTGACCCTGGTTCCCCTCCCTGAACCCCTCTTCCTCCAAGCCCCATCCCCATCCTTCAGGTCAGGGCTGTGAGGCCTGGTGGGGAAGTTTGCGCTTTACCCATCCTGTGGATAAAATAAGTGTTTATTGTACAGGGATGTCAGTCTGAGCCCTTCCACCAGTTCTGTTCATATGCACACTAAGTAACATCATGTAATTTAAAAGCAGTTAAAAAAAACAGTTAAAAAAAATGTGAGAGTCATGTCCATACCTCTCACTCAGTGATGGGCCTGACAGCTTCATTTGTGTGAGGAAACACTGCCACCTAGTGGCTTGTTGGGTAAATTGACCGCCTCTTTCATGGGGCTGCAGTTGTGTGACCCAGATTTTGCAAACATATGCTTAATTTTAATGGGATTCTCAGGCACTTAGAGTAAAGCCTGTATTTTTTCTGTTTGTTGGCTTGGGGCCTGTGCAAGGCAGCCATGTTTATGTGATTATCAACTGCTGCATTCAGCATTCCCCTGCTTTCTGACTGTGCCATGTCGGATCTAAGGACACCATTGGTATTTTCTTAGACCCATCATGTGAAAAAGCTCTAGGGTTTGTAAAGAAAATAAACCTGATTTAAACTCCACCACATGGACTGTATGTCAGTGGGTCAGCTCCACAGAGCCTTGAATGGTGGCTAAATAAGATATTTTTACCTTCGGAAGGGCCACAAAATAGATCAGTTCAGCCCCCACAACACAGATATTGTTTGCTGCTTCAGTTTACAAGGCATTTGAGCCATCTCTCTAGTCCACAATAATGCAGTTCACCTCTTCCACTTGAAACATGAACTGGTGGATATGAAAAAAAGAGGACAGAAGGAAACCAGCATGAGTTAAAAGTCAGGGTCAGGTTATTAGAACTAAATAAGTAATGATTGGATTATATTGTGCTATGGCAGAGAGTCTCATCTCAGTCACTGAGGGTTGGATTCTGCAGCCCTTATTTATGAAATTAGTATCTGCTCGTGCAAAAAGCACCATTGGCCTCAAATTCTGCTTGGGTTACTAATGTGACTAATCATAGTGAAATCCATGGTGCAACTCATGGGCTCTATTCTGAAACTTTTCCACTAAGGAGTACCTCATCTTGCAAGTAATTCCATTGATCAGTGGGCTACACACAGAGTGAAATATACATATCACCGGTAAGGGGAAGAGAATGAGATCGTATGAGTAAAGTGAGCAGGATTTGGCCCCAGGTTATGTGGAAAATTTTTCCATATATAATTGTAAAGCAACTCAGCTAAGATTGTTTTTCAACATGATTTTTTATCCTATATTTTTCTAATAGCCCTTCAGAAGGTCAAATCTTGGTGTGTTTCTATTTAGAAAAGTGGCAGTATAACAATGACACAACTGCCTCATCAACTTACTTGACTAATGAAGATAAACTTTGAGTACTTTTTTACTCCTGTTAGCGGAGTCAACACATCACAAAATGGTGAGGAAGGATGGTCCAGTAGTTAGGACACTGCACTAGGACTCGGGGGACCTGGGCTGAAGTAGCTGCGGCACCACAGACTCCTGTGTGACCTTGGGCAAGTCACTTAGCCTCTCTGTGCCTCCATTCCCCTTCCCCCACTGAGGATAATAGCACTTCCTGTCTCACAGGTATGCTGTGAGGATGAATATATGAAAGACTGTGAGGAGCATACATGAAACATTGTGGTGCGCCTGGCGTGAAGGGGTGGGGCTTCGGTTTGTTTGGAGGTAGGCGTGAGGCAGAGCAGAAAATGCAGCAGCCTGCCTGCATAGTTTTTCCTATTGCTGTTAACTAATTGTTCCCATTCTTAGTGAATTCCCCAAGGAGCATAAAACAGATGTAAACATTTTAAGGCTCTTTTACATTGCTGGAGTGGTGTAAAGGAGTCTTATTGTAAATGACAGTAAGGGAATCCTCAGCCAGGAAGATCTATGTTTTTTCGCTTTTTTCCTGTGCCAGAATGGTACAATGGGGATAAATTACAGCTCAGGGTCTATTTTACTTACCCATTTTAAAAAAACAGACTTTGAGGGTGAATCAAATGTTTATCAAGCAGTCAGTAAAATGTCAGGACAGTCAGAACTAAGCACTTTCCAAAGTAACCAGCCAGAATTATAACTGGAATGCAGGGTATTGGTTACCAAGTATTTGTAACTTAACTTTGTGTTTAGGAAATGCTAACTAATCCTTAACTTTTTTCTGTATTGTAGTTTAAATAAATTACCAGTATAATTGAAACTGACCCGACCGTATTGCATTTTTTTGACAAATAAAATATGCAGAATTTTTGTTAATTTTTGGAGCAGAATTTTTAAATTTTTGGTGCAGAGTAGCATATAAAGAGCTTCATGAGAAAACAGAGCTGATCATGTTTTGAAGTCAGTTCACTGTAGCTAGAAAATACATACCAAATAGTTTTAAAAAGGAAAGCTGAAATTTCAGGTTGAAATGGAATGACTCTGAGATAATATTCGTATTATACCCCACATGTATCTGTTATCTAGGGGTAGTCTTACCAATGGTATATCCATGTATGATGAAAGGAGTTTTCCTTTGTGTTCTGAAATTTGAAGCTATGATAGTTGAGGGATTTATAGCTGAAATGTCCTGTATTAAGAAAGAAAAGGAAAAAGAAAAAGATCTGTATATCCTACCATGGCATGTATTTTTATGTGGAGGTAGACTGGCAGTATGGCCTGGTGAGTAGCGCATGGGATTAGGACTCAGGAGAGCTGGGGTTCTATTCCCAGTTCTCCCACTGGCCTGCTGGGGGACCCTGGGCAAGTCACTTCCTCTCTCTGTGCCTTACGTGTGGTCTGTGCATAAAACTCAGGTCCATCGTTCAGGGCTGTGAAAAATTGCATTGTGTATGTGACCTAAGATAGGTAGACCTAGCGCCTAGTATAGACACAGCTAAGTCAACAGAAAAATTTTTCTATTGACCTAGCTACTGCTTCTGGAGAGAGTGGATTTCCTACAGTAACAGAAAAACACTTTCTGTCACTGTAGTGTCTACGCTAGAGCAGCGTAGCTACAGAATGTGTAGTGTAACCATACCCTTAGTTTCCCCTTAGCTTTGAGATCTACCACCATATCAGAACTAGGTATTATCAGAAGAAATACCTTCAGGCTGATGGGGGAGGGGTGCCTGTCAGTCTCACTCTTTTTTAAAGAAAAAATAAGGGAGGGGGACCCTGACTTTCTAACCCTGTTTCTTTTTTATCTTAAAAACTCTCTACATAACTGGAAAACTACCAGTTATCACATCAGAGACCAGGGGTAGGCAACCTATGGCACGTGTGCCGAAGGCGACACACGAGCTGATTTTCAGGGGCACTCTCACTGCCTGGGTCCTGGCCACCGCTCTAGGGGGGCTTTGCATTTTAATTTAATTTTAAATGAAGTTTCTTAAACATTTTAAAAACTTTATTTACTTTACATACAACAATAGTTCAGTTATATATTATAGACTTATAGAAAGAGACCTTCTAAAAATATTAAAATGTATTACTGGCATGCGAAACCTTAAATTAGAGTGAATAAATGAAAACTCGGCACACCACTTCTGAAAGGTTGCCAACCTGTGTCAGAGACCCTGGGTAACATTTGATTAGTTGAGAGGGGAAGCAATGTTTTAATTATTTTTTTTTTAATTGTGGCTTGTTAAGGCTCATTAAACTCGAATACTTCATAAGCAATTGGGAAAAAAGATGACTTGAAGTACTTAACACCTCCATGCCTTCCGCGAGGGGTTGAGAGAAGTCAGAGGATATATCTGAGACCCTCATCAAGTCCTCCAGAGAAGACCAGACCTGGTAATCCTGAAGGGTTTTTAAGGTGACACACAACCAGGAAAAATAAAATTTTAAAAATCCCACTTTTTAGAAACTAACACTAATAAAAATCTCTTGAGTCTTTTTATGCATTATAAAAAAATAAAAAACAAATAAAAAAAGACACACACCTCACTATTTTTTCTATTGCCAGGTAACCATTAAATTACTTGAATTTTGATTTCTCTTTTAACACAGTTAGGATTGACTTTGGTGAGTCATTTTTCTTCTGCCACTAAAGTAGTCTCCAGCACAGCAACTGCATCGCACATACACACTATGCTACAGATGGGCCCAAGCCAGAGCCCTCAACCCAAACACCTGCAATGTCTCGAGAAGGTCAGATGCGAATTTGGATACAAATTTCACCCAGTGCCGGCTGGTTCTTAAAATAATTGACAGGACTGAGACATCCCCCAGCTCCTTTCTACCCTCCCAATGAAGACACCTCACTTTCTCCCGCCTCCTGCCAGTGCAGCAAACCTCTTCCAGCTGTCCCCTTCTGCTTCCTCCTGTCTCCCACTCCATTATTTCCTCTTATCACACTTGCTCTCCTGTCACTGTAGTTGCCCCTGCTGCCTCCTTCCCTTTCCTGCTGCATGTGGCTCCAGAAAGCTGGCCCAGCCACCTCTCACTGCTGCCTCTCTTCGCCTCTCTATTTGAGCAGGCTCTAGAGACACAGCCTGCTCATACTTTCCCTGCCCAGCTGACCCTGCTCAGAAGAAGCCAATATCACCTCCAAAGCCACCACTACTTTAAAAGAAGTTGATTAAAGAGATTTTCTTATCTTTACACCAGGGGAGCTGAGAAGAGCTGAATCAGATTTGAATGGTACATGAGCCCATTTCTAGAGAAAAGGGGTTCAGTTTTCTGTTGGATACTCTCATAGTAACCCCACCGAAGTCCACACAGTGATTGCACTGGGAGTAAGACTGGGCCCCAAAGCATTCTGAATTGCTCCAGTGGTGTTCCTAAGAAAAAAAGAGTAATGGATAGAGCAGACGTCATAGCTCTATCACCCACACTCATGACATCTGAGAGGAGATGGGAAGGACCTGAGAATCTCTGCCAGGCAGAGTCCACAGCACTGGGTTTGCACTGGTTCCTCTTCTCCCCTATAGGCGGGGCAGAAGTTGCCCTTTATTGCAGACATGTTGACACAGAACAAGCCCACCCTTTTTCTGGTGTTAACAGTGCACTAACTAAACAAGGAACTCCTAAGAAGAATAGCCATGTTAGTTACTGCATGTTCACCAGTAAACTTGTGACATCCACTGATTTTTAGCCATTTTTAGATGTGCCTGGTACAGGGCAGATCACTAAAGACGACAGCACTGTAACAATAAACTTCTTCAGAGCCTACTTTTAATTAACCAATATGTACATCTTAGCAAACCGTGCCTGCAGCTCTGTATCCAGGGCCTGTTACCAGAACTTGTATCTCTGGGGAACTTGGTTTGCTATCTGCTAAAACCTAGTTGGCTATTTAGAAATGGTCTTTAAGTGCTGTCAGCATACACAAGAATTAGGTTTGAAGACGCCTCAAGAGACTCTAACCTGGTGGAGCTTCACCTTCAACATTTTTAGATGTTATTACTTTACAGATGACTGAGGTTTGGGTCTTTGGTCTAAGAGGAAGAGAAGCCAAATGGGAAATACATTTAGCTTATGGAACTCATTGTTTACAGTTGAGGCCAAGACCTTTAGTAGGAAATTTATGTGAATAACAAGAATATCCAGTCATATTAGTGAGGAATTTAAAGAGAGTTTTGGAAGGGATATAAACTTACATACGTCAGAGATTAAATCAACTTTTAACTAATGAGGGTTAGGAAGAAATCTCCCCTGGGAGCTAGTTATCCCAGAATTGCTTAGTGCAGGGTTTCTTGCATCTTTCTTTGAGGTAGCTTGTAGTGGCTACTGTCAGAGACAGAATACTGGACTAAATGGGCCTTGGGTATGATCCAGTATGGTAGCTCCTGTCTTCCAACGGCCTGATTGGGAAGAGTTTAGGATCTGATTGGCCCAGATCTTAAATCAAGTATCTGCTTTTACTAACAAAAAGATTTGAAGTGAAAGTAATACTGCCTAAAGCGATGCACAGCCTGGGGAAGTGGTGACCTCCTAAAAAAAAAAAAAAAAAAAAAAAAAAGGTGGAGTCTCTTAGTTTCTGTAGCTGTTTTAAATAGCAATACAGTGACAGTACATGGGAGTTGCCATTTAAAAGTCACCATTTACCAACACTTATCACTGCACCTGCAATCCTCCAACTCGTTCCTGTTCTAGCTAGAGGAAAATAATACAAATGGTTGGAAACTACGATAACCAAGGATAAATAGCGAATTTTTAATAGTGGCAACCACAACTTGTATGTTATTCTGAACTCTTGACAAGTGGCTGGTATAATAGATTGTTTGCTCTAGAAACACATTTGGGATAAGAACGAAATTTGAATATGGAAATGTAAATACGGTGTATGTTGAAACCCTACTGAACAGTAACTAATTATTTTTAAAGAACCTTGAAGTGTGGTAGGAGCCTTGCTGTACAAATAGATTCAATGGCAAAAAACGGTGTTAATGCAAAGTTAAGGTTGCTTGGTGGTATATCGTCCCCTTGAAGAACATTGCATTGAGCAAAATTCAAATTTCTGAAAACCAGGAAATGCACAGCAAAGGGTTGTCCATGCAGATGTAACTTGGCCCTCTTTCAGGATTTCATATGGATTTTAGAGCACTTTAAAATTCAGCTCTTGCTATGCTCCTAAGTGACTTAGACACTTTGCAAATGGGGCTTAGGCTCTTAAGACACTTAGGTAAAATTTTCAAAGGCACTTACGATGACAATATCACAGGCCAGGTCTACACTGCGACTTTAAATCGGTTTAATGGCCGATATACCGATTTAACGCTGTATCCGTTCACACGACGTCGTCATTAATATCGAGTTAAACAGCTCCTTAAATCGATTTCGGAACTCCTCCCAAACGAGAGGAGTAGCGCTAAATTCGATAGTGATAACTCGGATTAGGGTTCATGTGGACGGAAATCGACGTTATTGGCCTCCGGGCGGCAGTCCCGAGTGACCAGCACGACCGCTCTGGACACAATCTGAACTCAGATGCAGGGGCAGGTAAACAGGAAAAGCCCGCAAGACCTTTGAATTACTTTCCTGCATTTCCACGTGGAGACTCTGATTGCCACGGCTGGCGATGCAGGTTCTGAAATTGAAAAAGAGCTTCCGCATAACTGTAAGGGCATACTAGGTTGATCACTGTGATTTGGGAGTACCAAATCTGTTGTATGTCCAGGCTCTGTTAAGTACTTACGAAATGCCAGAGCGGTGTTGATCAACAAAAATCTCCAGGATACATAGCGACTGCGTGACAAGACCGTTACAGTGGAAAGCCGAAGATCCAAATGTTCCGCTTCATAAGGGAGAGGAGAGTGTATTCTAGTAGAGACTCCGCCTTATCTCCTCCAGTAGCTTAGTCAGTCTCTGAAACTTTATTGCCATTGCTGATGTATACCAATGTCTGTAGGTTCAACACAGTGTCTGGCTGGTTCAAGGGAAAGTCCTTCAGTTTTATTTCCACCCCCACGCACGTGAAAAAACAGGAAGATTGCTGATGCCTATTGCGTTTGCTCAATGCACTCCGTAAAAAAGCGCCAAAGGGTTGTCTGCTGCCTTCACAAAACCGGAAGGGGGTGAGGCCGTGTTACCCACAACCACCGGTGCATGTTTTCCTGCCCCATCCAGCACTGTGCTCTCAACCGTGAAGTGTGACTGTGGGATAGCTGGAGGAACGCTCAACCCCCGCTTTTCACCGCTTCTTGAGAATCGCATTGATAGCATTCTGGCACAATGTGACGCAAACAATCGATTTCGGGATCCCACTGTGGATGCGCTAAACCGATTTTATTAGATCTGTTTTGTAATATCGGTTTAAGCTAATTCGAAATAATAGTGCAGTGTAGATGTACCCACAATCTTGTGTCCAAGATCTAAAGCAAAGGTTTATACTGTACAGTTATTCCTGTAATTCATACTCGAGATACTACACCTCAAGCCTCATTGCGGGGAGCTTAACTCCTGCCAGCTTTTCTCAGAGTATATGAGATGATTTTTCAGTGAATCCCTTACTGCTGCGCGGCAGTCAGTATGATTCCACAGTTCCCACTCCACCACAGAAAGCATCACGAGCCAAATTGCAGGTAAAGCGGGGGACAGCCGGAGCATCTTCATTTATTAACAATTCAGTCAGAGGATTTACTAGAGCAGACAAGCATGAAATGAATTCTCCATAGTAGTTTGTTAATGCCAGTAAAGCTTTCTCCACAGAAGTCGACAGAGTTTGTCTGCTTACAGTATTAACCTCTGGTTTTCTGTTCTTTCATCACAGACTTTCATTCTTATTCCTGCTTCCAAGTTCTACAGTTGTTTCTCTGATAATTTGGATGTCATCCAAAAACATAGGATCCCTTTCAGATTTTGCAATATCTGGTTCATAATGGATTGAAAACCATAGCCAGGATTAGAGTATGAGATAAGACAGGATTCCTTCCTCCCCAGCCAACCTGCTGATTTTAACAGCTCCACCTCTGGTGTGTTTTCCATTAACTCCTACAGCTGCTCAAAGCTTCAAGATCAAACATAGGATCCATTGTGCCAGTGCATCTTTCGGAAAGTTGCTTCATTGTGTCTCTATTGACAGAGATGTCCAGATTGCAACTAAGATCCTGGTCTACAATGCAGTTGTCATCCCCACTCATCTTTATGGGTGTGAGACATGGTCACATGGGTGACATACCAAAGTCATCTGGAGTGGTACCACCAGCACTGCCTTAGGAAGATTCTGCATATCAGATGGAAAGGTTGTCGCACCTATGCAAACGTTCTCTCTGCAGCTAACATCACGAGTGTTGAGGTGAAGATCATGAAACATTAACTGCGCTGGGCTGGCCATTGTGTGCTGGTGGCTGATACTTGTCTTCCGAAGCAAGTCCTCTTTTCTCAGCTTAGACATGGTAAGAGGATTCATGGGGAACAGAGGATACCACAAAGACACCCTGAAAGTATATCTTAAGAAGAGAGACCACACGAATTGGGAAGAGTTGGCTGGCAATAGACTGCAATGGCATCGTATCATACATCAAGCCTCAGTCCATTTTGTAGAGAATTGCCTTGCTCAAGATGCTGAGAAATGTCAGAGGAGGAAGTAAAGTGTACAGCATCCCAGCCAGCAGTTGTGCTGTCTCCAAGCAACCACCTGTCACATAGATGGAAAAATGTGTAGAGCATGGATTGGACTCCTCAGCCATCTTAAGTCTTCTCAGTGACTTTCTCCCCTGGCAGATAACATCCTCATATTGAGGGACAGCCGACGACAAGGACGAAACACAACATGGAAGTTAGAAATACAGATTAGGGAACTGAAAAGTGTCACATGCGGAGGAGATTTTAAATCACTGCTGCAGAAATATTTTAAGGATGAGGGACACTTATCCTAATCCAAATTTCAAGGTATAGGTGGGTTTATCTAGACAGCAAAAGAGAGATGAGACACATTTTTGAACCACCCATTGGGGTGAAATCCTGGTCTTATTGATGTAAATGGCAAAACTGCCGTTTGCTTCAGTGGTGCCAGGATTTCACCCTGGATCTTTATTCTGAATTCTCTAAGGGGATGAAAGAAATGGTTACAGTAATAATGTTTTTTTCCCAATTGATTTATGACTGTTTTTACTTTTCTCAAGGGGCAGCGCTTATATAATTGTTTAGCCCATCATTTTCGATAGCTAGTTATGAACAATTTTGAGAATAGATAATGAAATATTGTATGAGATGCATTTCGCAGATCAGTGGGCAAGGGTAAGGCTATTTCAGGATAGAGATTCTCATCACACTCATTTTAGAAGATCTCATAGAAGACTGATGATATAAGGCAAATGAATTGTAATCATGAATGACAGATTTTATTATGTAGTCTTAGAATGACATTATGGAGGTTCTGCCTGCAGACCTTGGATATTATGTGTGTGACCTATTGACTCAGTTTGTTGAGGTTGTTGCTAATTGTGAAAAAAGAGCTATTTGGATCAGTCCATATCATGACATAATAGTTATGATGCCTTTAGGAAGGAATTGTGTATATTGTTTAATTACTTCGGTTCTTTCAAACAAGAGGAGTCATGTTATGTTACATGTGTAATATTAGCTGTATAAGATGGTTGTATCATCTCTCTTCACACTCTGATTAAAGTTTTTATCCAACTGAATATGTGATGTATTTGGAAAAGAACAGCCTTAAGACCAGGAGTCAGAAAATCTAAGTTCTGTTCTTGGCTCTTCACAGATTTCCTGTGTGACATTTACAAACTGCCTTCCAGTTCTATGAAATAGTTACAGCTCCATATTAAAAACACGCTTAATCTCTCCCTGCCTCTGTCTCCTCATCCTTAAAATGGGGACAGTAATAGTTGGGCCAGTTCCTTAGCTGGTGTAAATAGACATGGTGAAGTCAATGGATCTATGCTGATTTACACCAGATGAGACTCTTACCTACTTAACCATATAGTTAGGTGCATTTGCATTGGGTGGGTCTGTTTTTCCTTTTGCTGACACCAATTTTCCACTGGTATAATCCATAAACTTCAGGAGAGTGACTTCTGATTTACACTAATATACGTGTGTGTGTTTATTTTTAGACTCTTAACTTTTATGTTGCTTAAGGACTAGATAGTGTCTGGCCCTGTGCACAAGGGGAGAGAGGGTACAACGAGCATTTCCCCCGTATGTCTGCATAGGGATCAGACACAATCACAGCCTTTGTGCTCCTCAAAAGTACAGATATTCCACATTAACGCCGTTAGCAGCCCTAGCCTTCCCAGAGTGACAGGTTGAGAGCAGAGCACGATCGCCTGGTGCTGGCCAGTGGAGCAGAGCTGCAGAGCGGAAGTGCCCACTATAGCCTAACTAAGGGTGGTAGAGCTGCCACTCCAGTGTCCGTGCTTCTTGATTGCTGGAGGAATTCTCACAGAGTCAACCCATATCCCTCCAGTGACCTCACAGCAGCATAGCTTTCCCACAGCTTCCCACCCTAAACGCAGTGCAGACAGTGGCATATAGCCACAATCTAGCCAAGTTTGTTCTAATAGATCAATAATTTTGAGCACATTGTTGGAGCTAAATCAATTATCTTAACAGGGTTGCCTACCTTTTACTATCCCTGAAAGTGCCAGGCCTTGGACACTCCTTGCAGGTCTATCAAGTAAATGCCATTTGGGACATCAAGAGGGTCAGACACGGGAGACAGTTAATGCTGACAGAAGATCCCGGAGACCATTAGCTTTACAACACACTGTATCGAGAAATGAATGTAATTTGTAACATCTTCCTGTAAATGAAGCTCTTAAATCAGCTGCATAACACCATAAATGTATTTTGCAAACCAGCTCAGTTGTGGCTGGAACAACTCCAGGTTATGACTTTACTTCTATAAAACCAAGCATTGCAATTTAAAATGAAAGCCTTCAGGTTTAAACGTTTTTTAATTCACTGATACTGCCATATTTGCCATTAGGAAGGAAGAGTCTCTGAAGAACTAGGTGAAAATTCTTTAAATGCAACACTGAAACAAAAGAGCTATTTTCAATTTAGCAGAATTATAAGGACAGGATCAGAAAGCACAATGCTGTTTGAAATCTAAACCAGTTGGGCATGGAATGTTGCAATCAGCCCAGCAAGCAACGTACAAAAGAATGACAATACTGATGTTATCTACTAAGCATAACTGTATACTTGTGTAATATGAGTCCAATGCTGCTCCTCTTGAAGCCAAGTGGGAATTTTGCCATTGACTTCAAGTAGAGTAGGATGCAGCACTGTATTTCTATATTGACTAACATCTGATTTACTTGTGTAAATTTGAGGGGCATGGAGGTGACTGAAAAATACATTCATTATTCAAAGGCTAATGCAATTTTTCTTCCTATATCTAAAAACCTGTGTATCAGATGAGATTTAGAAAAATATACATCCTGATGCACTAGTTTTCCATTTTTTTGTCCAAAGGAAATACCATTTAGAATGTATTTTGCTGTAAGTTCAATTCAGAGTATTTGAAATTCACAGACAACAAACAAAACAAAACAAAAATATACACACCCAAGCCAGGCTACGAAACATTTATAAATTAAATGTCATTGGCATTATTGCTAAAATATTTCAGAATAGCACTATAGCAAATCCTAAACCTTATCTCATTGATCTCCTACACTGCTCGCTAGATGAACTGCATGCTGAACGGAGGAGATTTAAGTTTATAGGGCTGAATTCTGACCTGACGTAAACCTTGTGTAAGACAATTGGAGTCCATGGAGATTCATTGTCACCTGAACCAATGCTTCTTAATATGACTTGTAAGTATTATGTGGAAAACAAACTATATCAGGGAGAAGTTTTATATATAGCAATTGAATGGGCTGGCTCTTTCACCTTATTACTATTCAAACTAAGTCTCTGGTGGTGATGTAAAGGTCCAGCATTTAATGTAAGGTCCCACAGGCCTAGAATCCAAGCCTGTAGAGCTGGTAGGCAGCAGCATCTTCAGGCTACCATCCAGCTGTAGCCATTTTGTGTCCCACTGCCATTGGCTCACTGTGGACACAGACTGTGGGAAGTCCTGCCTCAAAGGGTATGCTAGGAGTAGTCTCATGGCTCCTGATTGGCTGCCTGCCCTAAATAAATGCAAGGGGCATTCCAAGAAGTTCCAGGCAACAGCGCAGGTTTCCTGTAGATGCAATGACCACTCTTGCTCCCTTTTCTGGAACGCCTGGCTTTGACCTCAGCTTGATTTGGACTTCACCTCATGGCCTAGACCCTAAAACCTGACTTGGACTCTTATCCTTGTTATCAAACCCTGAACAGCTCCTCTAATCCCCTTCTCAGGTTTGACTCGGCTCTGGCCTTTGGTTCCACTGTTCTTGTTAGGATTTTGACACTTAAATTGAACTGGGATTACTTGGGGTAACCGTACGGGAAAGGCAAAATGCTGCGTGAGGCAGGTCTGCAGATGAGATAAGCCCATAGTAATTGAGAGGCAGCACCACAGAAGTGTGGCCTATTTCCTTCATCCTGCACCAGGATATCCCTGTGCCAATGATACTGCTGACATCACTGGACAGATCTACTCCTTCTCCCCACTGCTTTTTGACAATATGTCACTGCTGAGGCAACTTTCCAGGCACGCAACTACAAAGCTTTGTATTCTCCATAGGCAGAATAGACCTGCTAACTGGGGAGTGATTAGTCACCTTCTATCAAGCATAGAGCATTAATGTAGGGCAAGGATGTATGGTCAGCTAGGCAGGCCTGCAGAATCCTCTGAGCCAATAGTGGAGCAGTCCCCAAACTGTGAGGCATGCCCCCGTAGGAGGTGTGGAGGAATGTTCAGGGGGGCGCAGCTGGAAGCGGCTCTCCTCCGCAACCCCTCTCCACTTCCAGCTCTTCTCTGGCTTGGCCCCCAGCCCTGGGCCCAGCTGTGGCTCTGCTCCCGGCCCTGGTCCTGGCCCAGCTTTCGCCCCCAACTTTGGCTCCTAGCCATGGCTCCGCCCCTGGCTTTTCCCCCCAGACCCGCCCCCAGCTGCGGTCCCAGCTCGGATGAGGTAAAGGGGGGCATGACTCTGAAAAGTTTGGGGATCACTACATTAGTGACATGAGCACGAGACTGAGCCTACACCAGATCTGCTTTGCTGAGAGATGGCAGATAGAGCCTGTATGATCTATTTTCCCCCATCCCTTGCCACTAGATATCTGATCCAGATATTCCCATTCATTGCAGTGGGAGCTGGTTCGGGCCCTAGAAGAGATGCAGTATGTAGCCAAGGAATTCAAAGGAGCTCTTGTTACTGGTACTTTAGTAATAATACTCATTTATCTCTTTGGAAGAATTCCTATTTGTCGTACTGCAAAATTGATTTCAAAGGAATTATTTTTGCCAGACACCGTGGTTTCTTAGAGTAATAATTTACAATGTGCACTACAAACCTGAAACCTGTGAAACCTATCACGCAGGTAAAGTGGCATTTTTCTAATCTGCTGTTTACAGCAGAAAATAAAGCTGGTAAACAAGTTAAGTGCCTGTTTTGCATATTGCTGCTGCTGTAGTAAATACAATGGCTTCACCACCATGAAGTTTTGAGTTTGTGTACATTTGTCTTACTTTTTTCCCCCTTATAGATGGTCTCTGCTGCACTTTTTGCATGATAGTAAAATTTGATTGGACTCTCTTAAAGAGGTTTTTTTTTGTCTTACTAAATTGAAGAAACACTTTGAAGATTAAAACAATTAAATTGTTTACACAGCACCATGGACATGTCTGACACTTCAGCAGATTACAGATCTCTGCCCCACAGAGTTTAGTCATTGTAATTTCTGATGCACACGTGTGATTTGTTTTTAATAGCAGGCGTGCTTATTTTATATTGTGTTTAAAATCAAATCTTATATTGACAAAAAGATTTATTCAAGTGTTATTACTTAATCTACGGGCAAAGAGATAGTGGTAGGCGATTGTGCTTTGGAAACCTTACGTAATCCTTCCTTTCTTTGTGTGATTGACTGGAATGAGGGTCAGACCATAGATGGACAATGGCAGAAACAATGCGTGCACTAGGTCAAATGTATGGGGGAGCTGTTATGCTGCAGGCAGGAAGTGCACCTTCCACTCCCTCTATCATACCTGGTTTTCCAGAATTGAATTCTTTCTTCACTGCAACAGGTTGGTGGTTTTGAAATGTTGTCTATTAGCTCATTCAACTGCTTTACTAAATGCTCAGGCTTGTAACGTGTGTAGGTAAATCTACAGTAGCTTTACATCAATATTTGTACAATTCTTTGAAGATATAAAAGCTTAACACTATTATTACAGGCAGGACATTAAAAGAGCTTGTAAAATTGAAACTATGTTAAAAGGAAATTAAAATGTTTACGTTGGACAGTGTAAGCATACGCTAAGGGATGGGGATATGTCAGAGGAATTTTGATAGGAAATAATGTGACTAGATGTGTTTTTTAAAAAAAATTGAAAGAAAAACAAAATAGAGTAAAATTGCAACTATGAATGGATTCGTATCTTGAAATAACAAATTTAGGTATTTTCATCAATTGGGCAGAGCAAATGCCCAGCTTTATTATCTATATAATATTTTATATGTATAGGTAATTGTATATGTTCCGCTAGCTAAATATGACATCTTGACACATTTAAAACTAGAATAGACTATTAAACATACACTAGGGAATAATCCATGGAAATGGACTATGACCTAAGAAGGTATTGCCATCTTTAGATTCCATGGGACAGTTTCTGGGCTGGTTTACAGTGGTGTAAATATGGAGCAATTCTGTTCAATAGAATTAGAATACTTTTGCACTATCAAAAATATGATCCAAATTTGGTCCACTGATTCCATGATCATCTTAATATTTTGTTCAGTAAAAAAAGCCTATTTACTCTTTTGCCTGATCCTCTTCTCCCCTCCCCCCCCAAAAGTGAAAAGACATGTAATGTTTCAACTGAAAGCACTAGAAGTGCCGAGAAATAATTGTAGTGTAATTACTGAATAGGATGTTCCCACTAATAAATTGAGCTGGATGAAATTTTTTTGATCAATAGTTTATGTCAGGAGTCAGCAATCTCTGGCACGTGGCTCCCCGGGGTAAGCACTCTGACAGACCAGGCCAGTTCGTTTACTTGCCACGTCAGCAGTTTCGGCCGACTGCGGCTCCCACTGGCCACGACTAAAAACAATTGATGAATTTTACACAAATTTACTGAGTAGGTTCAGCCCAAAATTTCTAGATTCACAGGCTTAAGTGCCATTCACAAAATGGTGAGAGGAGGAGATAATGTTAGAGGAACAGGTTCAACAGGAGAGATTGAGTGATTTACCTGAGAATACTATATAGCCTAAGGGGGAGATCAGGGTTCAAATCTCTGTTCCAAAGCAGGGATTCAAACCTGGATCTCCCACATCCCATGTCAGAGGGCTAAAGGTCCTGAGGAAAAGTGACACTACCACTTCAAGCCAAACAGAATTTTTTTATTTTTTGTATCTGCCCCAACTTGAAAATCTATTAATAGCCCAGATGTACTCATAATCCAGTAGAAAAAGCCACTGAATTGTGTATCTGTTGCGAAGTTTTGTATGCCTCAGATCAATGTAATATTATGCTTTGCAGAATGGAACAATTAGCCTAAATTAACCTATCTTGAGTTGGAAATATAGTGCTCTTCTCCTTCCTCCTTCATTCCTACCCTGCAGTGTACTTGCCTCCCTTTGTTGCCTGAAATTAGACTGTAAGCTCCTTAAAGCAGGTAGGTCATCTTATATGTCCTATGAGGCACTAGCTCACTTTTGAGTGCTGCTGAATGACATTAATAATCTTAATTTACAGATTTTTTTATATGGGGATTATTGCTATGTCTACCAGCCTTATATTGCTTGTTTGCTGCACATTGGATAACAAGATTAGTTGCCCTCCCTTCATGTGTATGGGATAGTATAGAGAAGTGGGTCTCAACCAGGGGTCTGAGGCCCCCTGGGGGGCTGCAAGTAGGTTTCAGGAGGGTTGCCAAGCAGGGCTAGCATTAAACTTGCTGGGGCCCAGGGCCGAAAGCCAAAGCCACGCTGCATGGGGTTGAAGCCCGGGGCCTGAGCGTCGTCACCTGGGGCTGAGGCTGAAGTCTAAGCAATGTAGCTTACAGAGGCCCCTGTGGCAGTTGCCCTGCTTGATACCTTCTAATGCCAGCCCTGGCTTTTAAATGCAGAAAACCAATTACTGTGACACAGGTGGGCCGTGGTGTTTTTATAGCATAATTGGGGGTGGGGCAAAAAGAAAAAGGTTAGGAACCCCTAGTTTAGAGTATTTGCATGAAGGTTACCTGGAGCCCAAGCACACATGCTTACTGCTGGCCATGAGACTGATGCAGATGATAAATCTACTGGTAAGCATCCTCCTGAAGAAAGTGAATGTAAAATTCTGTGAGAGCAACACGTATCTTGACTTCCTTCATTACCTGAATGTCCCCTGGATGCTTTCTGATGAGATACTATGGTCTTTTGTATAGTAGTAGGGGATATAACATAGGCAAAGGGATTTAAAAAAAATCATTGTACAGCTTCATATAAGCTGTTAAACTGTATGATTCATTTCACCACACCCTTTTAGAATTGTAACGATACACCGTAGTACCACCTGCGTGCATTGTAGAAAGGTGCATACATAACATAGTGTGGTGATGGATACCTGACAAGAACCAGTTCCCACATTGTCCTATCAGCAGACTTCCAGCACTGTGGTGACCAACATCCGACAAGTTTGTTCATATGTCAGCCTTTTTACAGTTAACTCAGTATAGGTAATACAATAATACAAATCACTAACAACAATAATCACAGTTCTATCAATCACACCTAGCATTCAGTAGCACAGTTATGAATCTTGAAAGCCTAGATGTTTACAGAATAAGTCATGAGTTTAACTACTGGGGGAGATGAAGAGGATGCTTCCTGCTTCTAGAGTAACCTCACAACTCAGGATTCCCCCTACTTCTGCCGCAGTGCCAGAATCTATGGCTGCTGCAGATAAGCCAATGATTGCAGAATGAAGGAAGTAGCTAACAGGAAGAGGCAAATCTGTGCTATTTCACTAAGTCTTTAGACTCACACAAGGAAATGGACTCCTGAATTTGTTGGTAAATTAGAAATGGCAGAATCTGAGTTGCATGGGTGACCTAATAACTTTAGCAGGTACCAGGAGCATATGAGAGGTGCTCAGAGATACTATGGTGAAGTGAGATGTGAGTACCTAGACAGATGAATTAAACAACTGAAGGACAAAGGCTAATCAAATAAATAGGTAAAGTGAAAAAGGGAACATAGCTTTAAAGAGTTCAAAACTGAGCTAAAGGGAAAAAATCTTGGGCTGCAACCCATTGTCTATTTAGCTTTTTAGTATTTTGGGGCAGCAATATTTCTTCATGTGTGTTTGGTCAGTGCTTAAAAGACTAAGGCTTTATATAAATAATTACAGAGAAAATGCCAGTTTGCATCACTCACATCCTCAGTACTCCAACACAATAACAGTGGCACACCTAGCTTCCAGCATTGACCTGATATTTTGCTTCCTTCATACGTGACTGCTGCCTGCCCTGCAGCCACTGACTTAATGGTCTTGCTCCAACAGTGGTAGGCTACAACATTTCTTGTGATATGTTATGACTAAAAGTATTGGAGAGCCAACTGTCATGCAATTTGTTGTCAATCTACAGATACTGAATTGTGTTTGGCTCAGACAGGATTGCAGATGTATGCCACTCAACAGCCAGCAAAGCCTGGCACCTTCCGAAACAGAACAGAATGTGGTAGAAGTGTGTAGGCCCTCTGGTTCACAAGGGGAAGAGCCACCATTATGCCATGTAAAAACGGAGTCATGCATGGATATGTGACTTGCCCAAGGGACTCCAAAACTGCATCTTGGAGCTGGATTCTGCATAGGAGAGAGGAAGGAGTCTCCACCCACAAGAGAAAGTCTATTTAAACCCTTGGGAGACACCTCCATTTTGTCTTCAGCTGGCTCAAGAGCCTCTTCCGCCCCCCCAAGGACACCTGAGAGAAACTGGAACAAAGGACGGTCACTATAGGGGATATGAGTGATTGCTGGACCCAGACTAGAAGGAGGCTAGTCTGTAAAAGGAAGCTCACTGGAACGCCTCTAAGGGTGAGGTTTTATCTGTATTTAGTTTCCTTACTGTATTTGACATAGAGTTGCGTGTTCTATTTTGTTTTGCCTGGTAATTCACTTTGTTCTGTCTGTCACTACTTGGAACCACTTAAATCCTACTTTCTGTATTTAATAAAATCACATTTTATTTATTAATTAACCCAGAGTATTTATTAATACTTGGGGGGAGGGGCAAACAGCTGTGCATCTCTCTCTATTAGTGTTACAGAGGGCAAACAATTGATGAGTTTACCCTGTATAAACTTTATACAGGGTAAAATGGATTTATTTGAGGTTTGGACCCCATTGGGAGTTGGGCATCTGTGTATTATAGCCAGGAACACTTTTTAAGCTGCTTTCAGTTTAAGCCTACAGCTGTTAGGAGATATGGCCCAGACTCTGGGTCTGGGTTTGCATCAGGCTAGTAGGTCTTGCTCAAATGAGATAGGGCACTGAAGTCCCAAGCTCCTAGGGCAGGAAAGCAGGGACAGAAGTAGTCTTGGCACATGAGGCAGCAGCCCCAAGGGGTTTCTGTGATCCAACCTGTCATATACCCTATCAGTACTTTTAGTGTGTTGTGGAAAGGGAGGATGGCTATTTAGTAGTAGCTCATCTTTGTCTTGGTCCTGTGTAATGTGCAGCAAATCGATTTTAAGTAATAGGATGATAATTTTGTGGGATCAAACAGTTTCTGGCATTCTGACCATACTGGATGAAGTGGTGTGGGGCAAGCATGGTATATTGCTCATCACTGATAAGTAGCTATGAATTATGTTAAGAGTTATGAATACCTTGGGGATAGAGGTTGTTCATAACTCTGAACAAAACATTATGGTTGTTCTTTCAAAAGTTGACAACTGAACATTGACTTAATAATAGCTTTGGAATAGGGATATAAATATAGGTTAAAAATTTTACTGGTTAAATGATTACAATTATATCGATTAACTGTTAACCGAGGTTGCTCCAGACAGACTGACACGGCGGCGGCTGGGGCTAGGGTTGTTCCAGCCGGCCTGGTGCAGGGCCACCGGAGTTAACGATTAAGGTCGGTTAACGATAAGCGTAATGCTTACCAGTTAATCATTTAACCTTTTACATCCCTACTTCGAAACCTTACTATGCAAAAGAAAAATGCTGCTTTTAATCATCTTGATTTAAATGAAGCAAGCACAGAAGCAGTTTCCTTACCTTATCAAATCTTTTTTTTTTTAAACTTTCCCTCCATTTTTAAGTTTACATTTAACACAGTACTGTACTGTACAGTATTTGCCTTTTTTGGTCTCTGCTGACTGATTGCATACTTCCGGTTCCAAATGAGGTGTGTGGTTGACCGGTCAGTTCGAAATTCTGGTGTTCATAATTCTGAGCTTCTTTTGTGCTTTTATATTTGCAGTGTAGTCTGGTGATCTCCATTCAGCCAGTTTTTTTTAAAAAAAAGATACTGTAAAGTTTATCAAGTGTTTAAAAATGTTTCTATAGTGAAACACGTCTTTGTTCTTATACACATTGCAACTGTGTGTGTGTACTGTGGTGGTTTTTCTAGTCTTAGAGTGTAGCTACTTCCAATCTTGAATCAAAAAAGTAGCGATGTGTTTGTGATCCTTATGCAAATGTTATCAACAGAGATGATGAGAAACCTCTTTCCTATGACAACAATGTAAGTAAAGTTACTTTGGAACAGTTGAGTTTTGTGACACCATGTCTTTAAAAATAACACTGGGGGAAAGAGGTCAATATGGTTTGATGGTTCCATGATTTGTAGGTATTTAACTACAGGCTGGTCCATATGCCACATTCTCCACTGATCCTAAGAATGCTCCTCTGATGGTCTTCCAACATTGCCTGCAGATTCTCTCACTCTGCAGTCTTCGGGGCAGGAGTTGGAGATATCTACTCCCTTTTACCTACTAGTGATGGAATAATATCCAGCAGGGAGGACTATTTTAAGCTGTCAAACATATCAGCATAGAAAAAGATGTACTGAGCCATTGTAATACCAGCAGCACTGTCACTCTATCACTTATGAGTTGAGTGTCTGCTGTTTTAGGGAAGGAGATGGGATCAGAGGAGCATTTTCAGGTTCTTTTGGGGACAAAGTCATCTACTGAATCTTCATGTGCAAAAATCCAGAACTCTTCTGCCTGTTAAATACTCAAAATCTGATTACTGTGCAGCCAGAATTACGCAAACCACCTATCTGTCCAGACATTGTCTGGAAATAGTATTCACTATATCCTTGTCTTTGAACATATTTAAAATAAGTCATCTTCCTATCATCCAATATGTGTTTCTGCCAGAGATGAGGAAATTGGCAGCCTATTTGGATCAGGTCAATGTTATCAATTTCCTCTATAAAGAGTGTAATTTGGCATATGATTGCTAATACCATATTCTGGCTAGCAAACTGAAGGTCAGGTTTTCAGTGAGGTTGGCATACAATTATTTATGCAAAATATTTTGCACACAGCCATTAAAATTTCACAGTCAAGTAACTGCATAAAAATGTGTCTAAATAGCTATTTGCACATACAATTCTTGATCTGCATACACAATCTCACTAACTGCAAATATATACTAGATATACAACCAGAAACACATTTTGTGCATACAGTGGCATATCTAAGCTTTCTGGAAATCAGTGAATGTTTCACTATGAAAACTCAGTGATCTACTGCACATGACTACTGTATTTTCCTCACTGCATAGAGTGTAGGCGGGCATACCTCATAAAGCTGTAGGTTGAAACAGCTGCCGATTGTATGAAAAATAGTGTAATTTTCATATCACTGAATATGCATCATTTATTTACATAAATACTTCACAATTTAATCTTTCAATTTCTTACTCCTCCCTTGAACATCCATCATTTCCCACTCTTGACTTTCCCCTCCCCTCTCTCTTTGGCTTCCCTACTGAGTTTCCTTCACCTCCTTCATCTATCCCCCACATCCTCTCCTCCTAGAAGGATGTTGTAACAGCAGCTACTTAAATTAGACATTTTAAAATCAACAGGTTGGGATAACTTGTATGCAAGAGTTTTAAAATTGCTGGATGAGGCACTCAGTAGATCATTTATTTTGATCTTCAGTAAGTCTGGGGAAGTTTGAGGAGACTGGAAAAAACCTTATGTTTTGCCAATATTTAAAAAGAGAAAACAGGAAGACTTAGGTAATTATAGGTCTGTCAGTCTGACATTGATTCTGGTCAAGATAATGGAGCAGTTGATACATGCTCAATTGATGAAGACTTAAAGGAGTGTAATATAATTCATGCCAATCAACGTGGTTTTATGGAAAACAGATCCTGTCAAACTAACTTGATATCTCTTTTTGACGAGATTACATGTTTGGTTGATAACGGTGGTAATGTAATATACTGGGACATCTGTAAGGTACCACATGACATTTTGATCCAAAAAACAACCTAGAATGATACAAAATTTACATGGCATGCACTAAATGGATTAAAAACTAGATAGCTAATAGGTTTCAAAATTAAATTATAAATGGAGAATCCTCATTGAGAGGGAGTATGTCTGCTGGGGTCCCGCAGGGATATGTTTTTTGGTCCTATGGTATTTAATATTTATCAATGACCAAGAAAAAAACACAACATCATCACTGATAAAGTTTGCAGACAACACACAAGTTGGGGGAGTGGTAAATAATGAAGAGGACAGGTCCCTGATTCAGAGGGATCTGGATCTTTTGATAAGCTGGGCACAAGCAAACAATATGCATTTAATATGGCTAAAGGTAAATGTATACCTCTAGGAACAAAGAATATTGGCCATACTTACAGGATTGGGGACTCTCCTGAGAAACAGTGTGTCCAAAAAAGGTTTGAGAGTTGTGGTTGCGAGTCAGCGGAACGTGAGCTCCCAGACGTGACAGTGTGGCCAAATAGCTAATGTGATCCTTGGATGCATAAACAGGGGAATCTTGAATAGGAGTAGAGGTTATTTAATGAGATACCACCAAACCTTTCATGGGTTGTCTATACAACCAATATATCCCTTGCCTAATGCTACTATAAACTATACAAGTCTCCAAATCCTATTACAGGATAAGTCTGAGTTGATAGTTCATGGAAAAGCCATAATGGCTTGTGAATGTGACACTGATTTAGTGCCCAATAGTTTAGTGATGATATTGTATATGGCAGCATTTTAGTTATGTACTCTGATTTCTTGTGGGGTCATGTTCAGGACTCTATTGACCTATACTTCTGTTCTCTTGCAATGACTGGCATGAGGTCCACAGTCTCTTTTATGATGTTTGTATTAATGTCTTTGCATTTGTTTATCTTGATTATACCCTACGTGCTGCAAGTAGAAGTACTGTATGTGCTCCCCAATGGCCACAGTAGACATGTGAATTGACAATTGATGTCAACAGTGGAGAAATTTCATTGTACTCCACCTCCCACCTAACTCATTGTGAGCTCATCAAACTGCATGGAAACTTTTTAAAAACACCATAATAGAGGCTCAAATTAAATGTATACCCCAAATAATAATATTTAAAAAAAACGAAGTAAGTGCCACCATGGCTAAACAACAGAGTAAAAGGGGGCAGCTAGATGTAAAATGGCATCCCTTAAAAATTGGAATTCGAATCCTAATGAGGAAAATAGAAAGGTGAATAAACTGTGGCACATGAAGTGAAAAATTGCTTTTCTAATTCTTTTTTGACTTGCACTTAACAAAAAACTCAAACTAACAGCAAAACAAAACAAAACAACAACATGAAGTACATCAGAGCAGGAAGCCTGCCAAACAATCCGTGGGGCCACTGGACAAATGAGGGCCTAAAGGAGCACTCAGTGAAAACAAGGCCATTGCGAAGCAGATGCATGAATTCTTTGCATCGGTCTTCACTGCAGATAACATGAGGGAGATTCCCACACTTGAGCCATTCTTTTTAGGTGACAAATCTGAGGAACTGTCCCACATTGAGGTAACAGTAGAGGAGGTTTAGGTTCAAATTCATAAATTAAATAGTAATAAGTCACCAGGACCAGATGATATTCAGCCAAGAGTTTAAATTCTGAAGGAACTCAAATATGAAATTGTAGAACTACTAACTGTGTGGTATATAACCTATCACTTAAATCAGCTTCTCTACCAAGTGAATGTGTAAGGGATATCTAATGTGACATCAATTTTTTTAAAAAGGCTCCAGAAGTGATCCTGGCAGTTACAGGCTGGTAAGCCTAACTTCAGTACCAGCAAATTATTTATCAGAGTGGTAGCTGTGTTAGTCTGGATCTGTAAAAGCAGCAAAGAATCCTGTGGCACCTTATAGACTAACAGACGTTTTGGAGCATGAGCTTTTGTGGGTGAATACCCACTTCGTCAGATGCATGTAGTGGAAATTTCTAGGGGCAGGTATATATAAGCAAGCAAGCTAGAGATAACGAGCTTAGTTCAATCAGGGAGGATGAGGCCCTGTTCTAGCAGTTGAGGTGTGAAAAACCAAGGAGAAAACTGGTTTTGTAGTTGGCAAGCCATTCAACAGTCTCTGTTTAATCCTGAGCTGATGGTGTCAAATTTGCAGATGAACTGAAGCTCAGCAGTTTCTCTTTGAAGTCTGGTCCTGAAGTTTTTTTGCTGCAGGATGGCCACCTTAAGGTCTGCTATAGTGTGACCAGGGAGTTGAAGTGTCCTCCTACAGGTTTTTGTATATTGCCATTCCTAATATCTGATTTGTGTCCATTTATCCTTTTCTTAGAGACTGTCCAGTTGGCCGATGTACATAGCAGAGGGGCATTGCTGCATATGATGGTATATTACATGGTGGACGTGCAGGTGAATGAACTGGTGAGGTGTGGCTGATCTGGTTAGGTCCTGTGACGTGTCGCTGGTGTAATATGTGGGCCGAGTTGGCATCGAGTTTTGTATGCAGGATTGGTTCCTGAGCTAGAGTTACTATGGTGTGATGTGCAGTTACTAGTGAGAATATGTTTCAGGTTGGCAGGTGGTCTGTGGGCGAGGACTGGCCTGCCACCCAAGGCCTGTGAAAGTGAGGGATCATTGTCCAGGATGGGTTGTAAATCCTTGATGATGCGTTGGAGGGGTTTTATCTGTGGACTGTATGTGATGGCCAGTGGAGTCCTGTTGGTTTCTTTCTTGGGTTTGTCTTGCAGTACGTCTGGCTCTGTTGATCTGTCTCCTTATTTCCTCATGCGGGTATTGCAGTTTTGAGAATGCTTTGTGGAGATTTTGTAGGTGTTGGTCTCTGTCTGAGGGATTAGAACAGATGCGGTTGTACCTCAGTGCTTGGCTATACATAATGGATCATGTGATGTGCCCGGAAGCTGGAGGCATGAAGGTAGGCATAGTAGTCGGTAGGTTTTCGGTATAGGGTGGTGTTAATGTGACCATCACTTATTTGCACCGTGGTGTCTAGGAAGTGGACCTCCCGTGTAGATTGTTCCAAGCTAAGGTTAATGGTGGGGTGGAAGCTGTTGAAATCATGGTGGAATTTTTCCAGAGTCGTCTTCCCATGGGTCCAGGTGATGAAGATGTCATCAATGTAGCGTAGGTAGAGAAGGGGCGTGAGTGGACGAGAGCTGAGAAAGCGTTGTTCCAGGTCGGCCATAAAAATATTGGCATATTGTGGGGCTATGCTGGTGCCCATAGCGGTGCCACTGATCTGGAGATATATATTGTCATCAAATTTGAAATAGTTGTGTGTGAGGATAAAGCCACAGAGCTCAGCAGCCGGTTGTGCTGTGGCATCATCAGGGATACTGTTCCTGACAGCTTGTATTCCATCTGTGTGTGAGATGTTTGTGTAGAGAGCCTCTACATCCATGGTGGCTAGGATGGTGTTTTCTGGAAGGTCACCCATGCATTGTAGTTTCCTCAGGAAATCAGTGGTGTCACGGAGATAGCTGGGAGTGCTGGTGGCATAGGGTCTGAGTAGAGATTCAAATTATTTGAAACTATGGTAAAGAACAGAATTATCAGATGGATAGATGAACATGATTTGTTGAGGAAGAGTCAACATGGCTTTTGTAAAGGGAAACCTTGCCTCACCAATCTATTAAAATTCTTTGAGAGGGTCAGCAAACATGGACAAGGGTGAGCAAGCTGATATGATGTACTTGGGCTTTCAGAAGGCCTTTGATAAAGAGTTCCTCACAAAAGGCTCTTCAGAAAACTATGCAGTAATGGGACAAGAGAGATGGTCTTCTCATTAATCAGAAATGATAGGAAACAGCAATTAGGAATAAATAGTAAGTTTTCAGAATGTAGAGGGTAAATAGTGGTATGCCCCAGGAATCTGTACTGGGACCAGTTCTGTTCAACATATTCATAAATGATTTGGAAAAAGGCATAAACAGTGAGGACTTTGCATATGATATGAAATTACTCAAGATAGTTAAGTCCAAAGCAGGTTGCGAAGAGTTACAAAGGGATCTCACAAAATCGAGTGACTGGGCAATAACACAGCAGATGAAATTCAGTATTGATAAATGCAAACTAATGTGCATTGGAAAACATAATCCCAACTATGCATACAAAATGATGGGGGTCTAAATTAATTGTTACCACTCAAGAAATACATCCTGGTGTCATTGCGGATAGTTCTCTGAAAAATCCTCTCAATGTGCAGCAGCAGTCAAAAAACCTAAGAGAATATTAGGAACCATTAGGAAAAGGATAGATAATAAAACAGTAAATATCATAATACCACACTATAAATCCATGGTACATCCACACCTTGAATATCGTGTGTAGTCCTGGTTGCCCCGTCTCAAAAATGATATGTTAGAAATGGAAAAGGCACAGAGAAGGGCCACAAAAATGATTAAGGATATGAAACAGCTTCCATATGAGGAGAGATTAAAAAACTGGGGCTGTTCTGCTCGGAAAGGAGACAACCAAGGAGGGATATCAACTGTACTCTCTGCTTTCCTACCTCCTGCCAGGGCCGGCTCCAGGCACCAGCTCAGCAAGCAGGTGCTTGGGGCAGCCAAGGGGAAGGGGCGGCATGTCGGGTTCTTCGGTGGCAATTCGGTGACGGGTCCCTCGGTCCCTCTCGGAGTGACGGACCAGCCGCCAAATTGCCACCGAAGAAGAAAGCGGAGTAGATGCCGATCGTGATCACGGCTTTTTTTTTTTTGCCCTGCTTGGGGCGGGAGGAACCCTGGAGCCAGCCCTGCCTCCTGCTTGTCTTCTCTGCGCCTTCTCACCAGTGCACCTTAGGGTTTCAGCAGTGCACTTTAGGAAGAGTTCAACAGTCCCCCAGACCTAGCCCTTCCTATATACCCCTCAGTTAGAGCCACCCAACCTGTGGAGGCAGAGAAGGTGATCCAGCCCATAGACCTTTAACAAGGGAAGTAGGAAAAAGATGAGCTGTCTTTGCCAATGCTACTTGAGAAGAACGCTAAGAAAGTAAAACCTGTAAATATTCATGGTTTGGAACACAGGGTATGTAGGGCCAAGTCCACTACTGATGTGTAACCTGTGTGATTCCATGAATTTCAGTGAGCTTGCAGAGAGTTAACAGACAAACTGTACAGTTACCTGCTATGATACAGTGAACTCTTATTATCAACAAACATCAGTATGAAATTCCTGGAAATTTCCATCAGGATTTCACTAGGTTCTGAGCAACGCATCACCATACACGTTTCAAATGCAGCCTCCTATTAGTTGAACTGACTGTGGAGTACTAGAGCTGAGGTGCACTTAACATCTGCATGTTGTGAGGAATTTGTCCTTTAAACTGGAGATTACAGTAATAGCATTGTGCTGTAGTTTATCTTGAAATATGTGAAATGTGCCCTAACTGATTAAATGGTGATGACAGCATGGTGTATTTCAAGTACGTGAATGTAGCAGTCTGCAGATGGTCAGCGAAAAGTTATGGCTTAGCTGATATTTATTGTATTTTCAATTTAATTTCAGAAAGACATTACTCCATATACAGTACAGACATAGTGAAGGACAGATCCTGCAGCTCTAACTCACTCAATACCCTCATTACAGTCTATGAAAGTTATGCCTAAGAAAGGAATGCAGGATCAGGCCATTAATGAAGTTTTTCAACATGTAAATGTCATGTAGCAGTAAATGGAAAAAACTGCAAATAATTGTGTAATCTCTCTGTGGTAATCTAGCCTCCAGTCCCAGACCTGGACTTTAGCGTCCACAATCTGGACCTGTCCCAAACCTGGACTTTTGCGTCCAAAATCTGGGGGCTTACCTGAAACTCCCCTAAGCTCACTACCAGCTTGGATGTTCTCGCTGCCACCAGGTCAGGAATTTGATTTAGAGAGCCTGACCCCCCCCTTTCCTCTCTCTGGTGTCCCCAACTCTTCCTTTGGGGGACCCCCAAGACCCAGAACCCTGGATCCCTCTCTCCCTCCTCTCCCAGCTTCCCCCCCTTTCCTGGGTTAGCCGGTGCAATGCTATGCTTCACTCCTTGAATACAACCGGAGAAGCAATCTAGCTTCCCCGAGGCTAGGTATTTACCTAGTCAGCTTACACAAGAAATTCCCCCTCCCTTTGTCCTATAGCCTTTCCGCCTGGGACAATAAGGGAGGTGAGGCACGAGTTTGGGCGTTTCCCCTCCCCCTGCCTCACTAGAAAAGAAACTTTCACAAGGTTTAAAAAGAAAACTTTATAGAAAAAAAAGAAAGAAAAATAAAACAATATTCTTGCATTAAGAAACTCAATACAGGCTCTTGCTTATAAGAAAATATGAAGAATAAGTCTGATTTAAAAGATAGCCCGATTAAACCAGTCCAACTCCACATACATGTAATCAACCCAAAGCTCCTCATAGCCGAATTGCTTGGGGTTCTTTGTACTCACAGATGTGTAGGAGAAACTTGGAGATAAGATGCAGTTAGGAGAAAGCTTGTTAACTCACAGCCGAGAAAACAACAAAGACACAGCCATCCACATCTATTCGTACAACACAAAGCTCCTCATAGCCGAATTGCTTTGGGTTCTTTGTACTCACAGACTTTGGTATAATATTTGAAATAAGAAGGAGTTAGGAGGAAACCTTGTTTACTCACAGCCGAGAAAACAAAAAAGACCCGAGTATACAAATTCCCGCCCCTGACTTTAAACAATCCAGTTCTCTGATTGGTCCTCTGGTCAGGTGTTTGGTTACCCTTTCCAGGTAAAAGAAACTTAACCCTTACCTTACCTATCTATTTATGACACTCTCTCATCACACACAGAGTCAAAACGGTCTCATATTGGCTTAATCATGGGAGAATTGTTACAGGAAAATGAATATTTCAAGAAAAATCTACTTTTTTTTAATATAAGAGCAACATTTTAGTGTTCATTACTGTGATCTGATTTTTAAAGATTTATTTGAAATACTACTTCCTGTGCATAAAGACAGGCTTTTTTCACTAATGGAAACATCAAATTGTACTGATAAATCAGAAGAGCTCAGTCTGTCTTTCTGAGGATCACAAGCCCATAAAGACCAGACTTTGCAGTAAGATTTTTCAGGAGGAAAGTCAGCCTTCTGCAGGTCACAAAAAAGAAACGTAACTCTTTGCACCAGAGAGTTTGAAAGCCACTTGGAGTGAGGAGGAACGTTCTTATAACTGAATTCTCACATTCCTAGCCATGACTAGTCTTCATTCACTGCCAGGGATCTTATTATGGATCGAAGACTGGAATCATTCCCATTCCCAGTTGAATGCAGAGGAATGAACAAGTCTGAACCGGCTTTAAAAATTACAGTGTGTATGCAGATGATGATCTGAAGTTTCACAGGACCCACTGCGATTTAGGTGAAGGAGGCTCTCTGTTTAGTTTTGGGGGAAGATATGGAGGGTGATTTTTTTTGCCCTGTCTGGTCTGTGGAATGGAACCATTAGCTCAAGAGATGTCGTTAGATTGCCTACACCCTATTCAACATGTCCCTTGGCTTTGTTTCATTGTACAGTGCAAAATCATGAATGCAGTGTGATATATTTTGGAATATGGTTGAGATGAACTTAATCTTCATACAGTCTATGATAATTTTCTTATAAAATACTAATGCCCATTCTTTATAGGGACAGAATGTTGCTAGAACACACCTACTATATACTGTTCTACAATGTTCCAGGAAATATATATAATATCAGTGCCTGTAAAATTTAGAAAGGAAAATTAAAGATGTACAAGTTTTAATATGAGGTATCTGATAAAAACTGATTAAATGAAAATGACTGTACGAGAGAGAGAGAGAGAGAAAAAAAACATTTTATATTAAATGAAAAAAATGTAATAAATTAAACCTATTTGATATCCTGTTTAAAGTTGTGTTGTAGTGTACAGCCCAGGAGATGGCACTAAAGTATTCCTTTTACAAAACCTCCTATTGTGAATGTTAGCCAGGATTGCCCACAGTTTCTACTCTAGACTAACAAGAATTTAGTAGCTATAAAATCCTGATCGCAAACAAGAACAAGCCTCATTTTCAGTGTGTATGTTTACTGTATTTAGTTTATGATTTGTCTGAAATATCTTTATACATTCCATCCTGTTTGGAAGCTGTGGGCCTGTTTACACAAAACTAAATGTTTTCAGCAACCTTGGGTGTAAATCTATCCTGTAGCACCCTGCTACTCACTGTCCATGTGGACATTGCTGAAGCGCAGTACAGTTTATTAGTGTGCTTTGATCTACCCTTTTCTCCTATATTTTTACAAATCTTTGTTAAGTAAATTACAGGATTTTTGAACTGTAAAGGCAAGCAAAGTCTGCAGCCCCTTGCCCTCTGTTAAGAGGTGATGTAAAGAACTGCATAGTGGAACCCATTTGCAGTGCCCAACATCAAGAAGTTTTATTGGTTCTGCATAACCCAGAAACGAAATTTTTAAATATCATTTTCTAGATTTTTTCTATTATATTTTACATAGATAAAGACATAGAGCACTATTATAACACCCTTTTCCAAATAAGTTGCTTAGGACTTTAAACACTTAAGACAATGGATTGGAAGAAATGAAGCATCTCCCACATCAGGTTTTTAAATAAAGTTTGAACAACCCAGCATACTTTTGAAGCATGAGTGAGTGACAGGTTTGCCCTATCGGTGAGAATATAGCAACAGTGGAGACTGCTGGTGACTGGTAATCAATGTACAGGAATGGATGAAAAATTGTAAGTGGGTGTGGATTGTAAATATTCCGCTGAACCTGTTTGATATTTAAAAAAAAAATGAAAATTAATGAAATGTGATGCATTTAATACTATTAACAAGAACATAAGTGAAATTTTATTGTTTTTGACAATGCCCACTTTATCGATGAAAATAGCATTGCTAGCTCATGTGTAAAAGTAGGACCCATAATTCCAGCTGAAATCAATGGATGCAAATGTGGTGGTTCAGCATCTCTGAGAATCAGACCCAAGGCATCTCAAGTTAGCAACTCCAAAACTGAGGCTCCAAGAATCAGTGGCTATGTTTGACTATTTGGGCCTCAGAACTTTTATTTCTGGGCCAGGTGACCAGTAACCTTTTCATAGCAGAATCTTAATTGTTTTTCTGTGTATGATATATTGCACATATTGCCACAGAGAAGGCTATTTGCCTTGGCCTTACATCTAAAATAAAAAAGGAATTAGCAATTTAGAAAAAAACAAACAAAATGCAATGTATAATATCCCACTAACGAAAGGCTGGCAAATCCCCAGCTAATGCAATGAGATTTATAGGAATTTGGTTAGCTGACCAGCTGCCATTTGTGTTTTAACTGAGACTATGCTAGAGCATGCCGATCACAAAAAGTAGAACTATTGCTATTTATGTTATTGCCAAACATGCTGTGATGGGGGTGTGCACCTCACACAGGCCCTGAAAGGGTTAATGTGGGCTTGAGGGGTCGATTATGTTATCTGGCTGCACTTGGAGAGAGAACCAGGTTTAACTGAACATGAAGCCCAGCTGGGTAGGAGCAGGCTCGTTAGTCTAAAGCCAGGAAATTTAAAGCAGAAGGAGGCTGCAGAGAGAGTCTGTGATCATTTCCTGGGAGCAGAGAGGTAGGGAGGAGAAAACCCACAAGGGAGAATAAGACTTGGAAGAAGGATCAATCCTAAAAGAATTGTGGGGGAAAGAAAGCCTGAGAGCACCGAGTAGGAAGAAGCTCAGGGAAACAGCAGCAAGGAGTAGGACTGAACAGGACTTCGCTGCTTGTTATAGGGTCTCTGGGCTAGAACCCAGTGTGGAAGTTGGGCCTGGATTCCCTTACCAGCCACTGGGACATGGCACAAGATTGTTGGAAACACCAGCTGGTCCAGAGGGACATAGTTACCCTCAATAGTTCTCCCCTTCCAGTGTATGTCTGCACTACAGTTAGACACCCGCAGCTGGCCTGTGCCAGCTGACTCAGGCTCATTGGAGTTAGGCTGTGGAGTTGTTTATTTGTAGTGTAGATGTCTGGCCTCAGGCTGCAGCCCTAGCTCTGGGGCTCTACCATCTCGTGGGCTTCTAGAGGCTGGGTTCCAGCCCAAGCCCAAAGGTCTACAGGGCCAGCCGCGGGTTTGTAATTACTGTGTAGACATATCCATAGTGGCCTGGCCAGAAGGCCGAGTCAGGAAGACAGAGCATTCTGAATTGGTGTTTGTGTGGAGGGGTGTGTCACAAAATGAATAACTGACAAAAGGGGGAGGCCAAAGTAGGTAAAAGCTGATCTCCATAAGGAGGTGCTACCTGTGGCAAGTGTACCGCTTCACACTTGCCAAGAATGATTAGATCTTCTACCTGATCCTGCACTCAATGTAGTCAGTTATAAAACTGTATCACCATCCACTTCAATGGGCACAAGATGGAGAGCCTCTGTTGTTGACTCTCTTTTTTGCTTGTGATTTTTTTTTGTTTATTCCATTGTCATCTAATGGAAATGGGGACACTAAATGTCTTTTAACTGCATAATCCTACAGTCATTTCTAAGGGAAAACACCCTGAAGTGTTTTGCCTGAGTAAAGGCTGTAGAATAGTTGTCTGTATCTCTAATTGTCTTTAGCTGAACTAACAGCAAAATTATTTCTCATGTTAGACCTTGCTGTCAAACTAGGAAATCCTCACTCCAGCTTTTCTTTAGTTAGCACTGGCACGAAAGGCCTGACCATGTTCTTGTCAGGTTCACTTAGACCAAAAAATCCAACTTTTGCTAATAGTTTGAATTGGATAATATTTTTCATATCACTCATTTAAATTTTATACATACACTATTCAAATACTGTTTATATTTAACATTTATTACATGTATACTTTGTGTTTGGGCTGCATAGCTACCCATAAATAATACCATTGGACAAGAGACCCAAAGAAGACTTGTAAATGAACAATTTAAACACATGCATATGGAGATTGAATATTAATAACAGGTTTTCACCAGATTAGGAGTCAAATCCTAGTCAGTTAATTTTCATGGCTAGGACAATCAATGTCAATGAAATCATCTGAATAAACAAGGCAGGAAAATCCTAATCCCAGTACAGTAAAGCCCATATTTATGTGATTTTCACTCTCTTCCAGTCCCATAGCATGTAAATTACACCAGTTTAGCCACCCTGAGGTTCTCTGACATAACTTGTATCTCCTTATACACCACCTCTGAATTTGACTCAGTTCAGCAAAGGACTTGAGCACTCGTGTAACTTTAAGTAGGCAACTAGTATTATTGAAGTCACTGGGACTTCTGATATGCTTAAAGTTAAGCTTCTACTTAAGTGCTGTGCTGAATCAAGGCCTAAAAGAACTCTCATGAAAAAACACTTTAATATTAATTATGAAGTCAACTGTCATCATCAACTTTAACAGCAATAGTTATTGGTAATGGTAATAATTCCTACTTTATATGACTAGGTGGTTTTAGAGTATGCTTTGGGACCAACTCTTCAATCCATACATGGACAAAACTGCTTTTAAAATCAATGAGAATTTGCTGGATTTTTGAACTGCAGAATTAGCTCCTTACAGGGATAAACTCTCTCTCTCCATCTCAGATACAAGGGGGTGGTCAGTTTCCAAAAACTGTAAGAAAATATGCTTTGTGGAGCTAGGATACAGTATTTCACTGGGGACAAATAGATCCACACCCCCTTTCATCCCCACATCTTCCTCCACACCTATGGAGTGCGCTGGGCAATGGACCTGCAGCCCTGAGGCTGAAGTGGCAATCGTGTATCATACAGAATTGAGTGGGGGAGGATTCCTTAAATCTAAACCCCAAGGAAATCCTCATTAAACAGCCCAGTTACTTGTACTGTGCACTGAAATAGGATTTAGTCTGTAGTGTTAACTGATGAGAATTTTTGGTGGGAGTGGGGGCATAATTAGAAAACATACTAACTAGCAGAGTGGCTTTGTGGTTGCTGCCACTCAATAGAAGTTATTCTGGACTTTCACTTTTGTACTTCTGGGTTATGGTCTGCTTTATGAAGCTTGCACAATTGAGCTTTTAAGGTATAAATAACCATATGGCATGGAAATATCTCCTGCTGGCAGCATAGGTGTCTGTCTCAGAGGAGACTCGGGCTATTACCTTTCCTGGTAAGAGGAGGAATATGATGGAAGTGGATACACAGGGAAAATGGTACACACAGAATGGAGTTCGTCATAGACTCTACTGTACTAGCTTGTGTGCGATATTCAGAGATGGTAAAGGAACAGCCTAGACAGGGATGCCTGTTGAATATGGGAATGGGATCACTTTCAACATAGCAAAAATGTTATTTTTGAGGTAACCAAATGCCCACATTAATAAACAGCAAAAGGAGAAGTTACAAAATCTACTGAGAAACAGAACCTTTTTTTTCCCAACAAGAAATATGAAGGATGAGAGCTTAACAACAAAGTCTTACTAAAATGTGTGTAGTTAAAGTACTGCAAAGACCTGTTTCTGTGACATTTTAAATCAGTCTTCTGTATATTATGGTATTTATTTGCCTGAAGACTTTTGTGATAATTTCTGCAAAAAAGAAAGATACATGCATGTTAATTTGAAATACATTAAACAAATCCTAATTGTGAGACTATTCTTTATAAAGAACTTAAAAGGGCAAGGACATGGTCACAACCTCCACCATAAGTCAGCTGACTTGGGCTAGTATATGGCCAGGAGTATTCACCACTCTCTTTAGAGAGGTATATTAGATATTGTTACTGCGTGTACTCCTTCACAGGAGTCAAAAACAATGTGCCAGTCTTGGGTACAATATGTTTGGGAACTACTGTCTTTGCACAGCTCCTGCTCCCTTCAGGACCGGCGCCAGGGTTTCTCGCACCTTAGGCACACGGCCATTTCGCCGCCCCCCGTGCTGATCCCGTGGCTCCAGTGGAGCTGCCGCAGTCATTCCTGCGGAGGGTCCGTTGGTCCGTGGCTCCGGTGAAGCTGCCGCAGGACCAACGGACCCTCCGCAGGCATGCCTGGGCAGGTCAACTGGAGCCGCCTGCCGCCCACTCGACAAAATGCCACCCCCCGAATAATCCTGGCACCCTAGGCAATTGCCTAGGCTCCTAAATGGTAGCGCTGGCCCTGGCTCCCTTGTACCCAACACATGGGTATATCTACATTGCACCTAAACACCTGTGGCTATCCTGTGTCAACTGGCTTGGGCTACGAGGTCCCAGAAGGATGCCCCCTAATGGGGTCCCAGAGTCCAGGCTCCAACTCAAGCCTAACAAATACACTGAAATTAAACAGCTCTATAGCCCAAGCCGAAGACAGCTGACACGGGACAGCCAGGGTTGTTTAACTTCAGTGTTGACATACCCACAGTGGCTTAATGCCAAAATCTAACATTTGAATTTTAAGAGGACTGAATTTCTTTGTACTTATACTGTTTTTACAATAAATTTTAAACATATGTAATGTATCAGTATACCAAATGAAATTTATTTTGTTTACACATCATATACAACATACTGTACATAGTGAAGTATGTAACATTCCCAAACCACCACAATCAGCTTTAAGATCAATATAGCTACATTGCTATATTTAAAGTTGAGCATTTCCATGAGGCATCTCATTTGGGGAATTTAATCTCACTCTGTGTATTTATATGGCCCCTGTCATAGTATATGAGCCTCTCCCAGCATTATTATTCTCGGCCTTGCTTGAAAGTGTACATTTTAGATGTTTTAGACCTCAGAGAAATCAAAAAAGTAGAAGTTTCCATTTTGCAAAACTTTGTTTTATGTGCTCATGATAAAGTTAATGAATGAGGTTCAAGGTTACCATCCTTCTAAATAAAGGGTTATGCAATAAATTACTCTGCCACAAACATTTTAACTGTTCATTGAAACCAATGTACACAAATCCAAGTAAGCCATATCCTGTCACTGATGCCACATTTTTTTCCCTAGTAGCAGTTGTATCATCAAACAGTAGCTAGACCAGAGACTCCAAAACATCAACAAAAACCCTTCATTCTGAAAATGAGACCCTTAAAGTGTTTACCTGCAATGTGTTTGTCCCCTTCTTTTTAAAAATTAATATTAAGAGCAGTAAAATTTATGTACTCCCCTGTGGCCCAATTGCTACATGTCTATTTAAATAAAGGTTGCTCTCCAGGATCAATGTAGCTCCTACTGCAAGATCTGCATTCAAGTGGTTCAGCATTCAAGAGGCTAATATTAATGGTGGCCCTACAACTAAATCCCTGCATCTTTTGCTGAAAATATCTCAGTCTTAACAGGTAAAGTCTTTCCGGCTTTCCCTTTTCAGTGTGAAGAATGGGGCTCTAGGCAGTTTGCAAATGGTGGGCCTAAAATTAATGGACATTAGGAGCGCTCAATAAAAATAGCATACCATCTGCAGAAATTCAATTTCTGTTTGAAGAGCTTCACAAACATTTTCCAAGTCATCATCTTTGTAAATGTCCAGTTCTTTTTTAATCCTGTTTCAATTTTTAAAAAAAGTGGTATCCAAGGTTAGTCAATTCTTGTTTCATTCAAATTTGGCCCAAGCCTGCAATCTGGTCAGCGTGAGCAGACCCTGATATCCTACCTGCACAGATCTAATTGCATGATCAAGAGCTAGATTTGCAGTTATGACAGACCTGCATGTTCAACACTGCATAACTCCTGGAGATTATTCATCACTGGCAGTTGTAGTGATGAGGAGAACTTTAGAAAATGACAATCTCTGGGTTTGAAGAAAATATATCTAGAATAAGTGCAGTAACAGACAAATGTGAATTATAGGGCTATAATTCTATTGCTGGGTTGTGGTGATAGCATAAACTATGAGAGGATTATAATCTCATAATTCAAAATTTGCCTTTCTACTAATACATGGATTTGAATAATTGATCCAGGCCTTCCACAGGCTCCCACTACTGTTTGTTCCATGCTGTTGCTGTCCTCTCCTTTGCAAATACCAATAGCCTATGTCAGGGGTTCTCAAACTTCTCCACGGTGTGGATCAATTTCATTAGAGTGATTCTCTGATTAAACCTCCCCTCCTGTTCATTGTGCTGTACCCCATTTCTCCTTCCATTCAATGTCACATGACAACCCTATGGCAACTGTAGCAATTGCTTACCTGGAAAAATAGTAGTATTAAAAGTATCTTTAATTTTTAAAAGTGTTTGTAGCTAAATTGGAATATGCATTAGCAGCTGGAAATAAGTAGGTGCCAGCACCTTGTGACCAGCCACCTCACTATGTGGACCACCAGAAAGTGCTCTGCAAGCCAACAATGATTCAGAGTCTGGAAACCTCCATATTAAAAATCTTTCTTAAACTGAAGGGCTCTAGGTCTTCACATTGAGTTTCCAGGAGGGATGTTATGAAGAATGAAATTGGTCACAAGGACAAAACTGTCTAATTGTCACTCGGTACCAAGCTCAGAAAGTAGCCCCTACAAACACAGAACCTGTGACTGAGTTAACCTCTGGCACGGAAGCAGTTAATACAGCAGCTTCTTGTCGTCAAAATTCTGAATTGTGGAAGATCCTGAAACAGAGGAAATGCCCCCTCCAAATGTTACTGGAGAGTGGATAGAGCCATTGAGAGGGATTGACTTACCTAATACTGTCTCCAGAGTGGCCTCAGAGGCCACGACCAAAACAACAGATGCCCTGTTCATCAGATAACCAGAGTCTGTGCAACTCTCACAGAACCAAAGAGAACTATTCACAAATGAATAATCCTCTCTGAAGAGGGCGAGTTCCCATGGGGAATATTACAGTTTAGGAAACAAGCAGGCAGTTAGTGCCGTCAAAGATACCAGTCCAAATTACTCTGCATCACCCATTATATTTACTTAGCTAGACATTTAATGGACCAAGGGAAAAGCTAACCCCAAACTTTTAGTGGCCTGAAGTATATCAAGCAGTAAAATTATATAGTGAGTCCTGTCATAGGTGCTAATAGCTAGAGAAACAGAAGAGAACTGCAAAGTTAGGTTAAGTCCACTTCCTATAACAAAAGAACAATTTCAAAGGGTCACGCTGGATATTTTGGTACTACTATATAGGCAGATAAAAAGGAAGAGGTATATCCTGGTGCTACTGAAATATGCCAGCCGTTCCCTTACAGCAGTAGCCCTGCGCACTGCTGATGTTGAGAGAGAAACTAACAACCTTTAAGTGTTTCATACTAGTGAGTTAGCCTAGTATGTGTATATATAGGTGACATTTCTTGAGTCAGCCTAACGTGGGCAGAGTATCTCTTCCACATGGAGCAGTGATGCTTCTCATAAAAATGGCTTTGCTAACCATGAAAGAAAAAGTGTAACCTTGATTTGATAGAATTAGCTTATTCAGAACACAGAGTTCTAGAATGGATGCATTTAATAACAGAGACTGACGTTTGTTTCATTTTTTTTCCCATTAAGGTACCAAAAAAAGGCAAACGGCGGAAAGGGATAAGTTAGAGCTGTATATGATGTGTGAGGTCTCTCTGTTTAGAGAAGGGTTACAGAAGCTTACAGAAGCATTTCTTTGGAAACAAACTGCATACATACATGTGTTCTGACAAAAAAGGAAGATTTTAAAGAAAGTTTTAAAGATGGTCTACAGTGTCCACAAACTTTTTAGTACTGCAGTTGCCTTGCAGATATTTTAAAATTTAGTGGCTCCCCATACCAAATCCCCTTTTTTTTTTTAAACTGACACAGGATACTAGAATCAAGAGGGACTCTAGAGTTTGGATTTTTTTGTGACTTTAATTATATAAAGTTTGTTTAATTATATAATCTGATCTAATCTGGGTTTTTAAAACTATAATTTGAAACTATTGGCTTTTTGTGGGGGGTGGGGTGGTGTCTTTGGACAGAGCCTAAAATGTTAGTGAAAAGAATGGACCTGTTCTGAACTGCAGGTTGTGCAATGTTTGGTTGAATCTCTGATAGTGCTGGATATTAGTTGTTTTCCAAGTTTAAATGATTTCTATGTTTAGTTTTCCTGGAAACAATTGCTGAAAATGCAGACACACAGAAATAACTAAAACTGAATGGAAGCAGTACCTTCATAGCTTCATCACTGAGTTCTTTGTACTCTCCCCTAGCAGAAATCCAAAATTCCTTATTTGTCATATTTGAAAATTTGGTGACAGTTTTTAGCATGTGATCACTTGACAATTCTAAGTGATTTTCTTGAGCAGGGATACCTAAGGTTGGAATTGAGTTAGCTGTTACCAAGAATGTCTTTCAAATGCAATTGATCTGGAGATTAATGTTCAACTTCAAGAAAATATTCATCAAAGTGGGAATATAATCCAGACAAATGAGTGAATATTGGGTCATTAATTCCATTTTGATTACTTTCACTTTGTTCTTTTTAGAAGTCTGATAATATTGGAAACATCTTGGTAACTCCCTTTTCAATGTGGCATCTTCAAAGACAAACTTTCTCCATTAATCCCCTGATTTTCTCTTTCATATCTAGTATATTTGCATTCCAACTTTGGCGTATTAGGTTCAGTGCATTCAATTTGCGAATACACCTCTACCCCAATATAATGCTGTTACTTGGGGTTCTTTCAACCCAAAGCTCTTGGTAACTTTTACTCTGTGTGAGGAGGTGTCAGGAAATAAATCAGGGGAGACACGGCCGTCCGACTGATAGATGGCTGGCACAAACAGGATAACACAGGAGTGCATTCACTTAAAGCTAAACTTTACTAGTCTCAAGCATTTACACACTCCGGCAACAAGATTAGTAAAACACCCCCAACCCTTGATAATTCCAAAGCTGAGTGTGACTTTCGAGTAACACAATGGCAGGCTTCCGGTGACCAAATCTTCCGTCTGCCGGTGGGGAATGCAAGATGTACCCAGAGGAAGAGTCCAAAAGAGTCCCCAGATGAGTCCAACTATCTCAAGCTTTTCCCCCTTATTTATACATTAATAATAGAATAACATCCCTTAAAGAAACCTTGTTAAGTAAGCAATTTCAATGATCAAGCAAGAGGCTCCTTCAGATTATTGATTAATCAGATGTGGGTTTTTCCAGCATCTGCAGCCTTGAGACCCCAATGGACATTCCTGAGGGTACATCCTGCTCTTTTAAAATGCATGTATCAGCAACTTCAACACAATTCTTATCAGGAAGGACGCAGGGTCAAGCTGCCCTGGCTATAGCACCCCAAACCCCTCCCCTCCTGCCTTGGTCAAGCTGCATGTTCACTTTACAGCTTGCTGACTAGGCCGCCTTTAACAATAAGCCATAGTGGTTTTAGGCACTTTACTGATATAACAAACGTGACCTGATATAACATGAATTCGGATATAATGCAGTAAAGCACTGATCCGAGCAGGGAGGGTGCGCACTCCGGTGGATCAAAGCAAGTTTGATATAATGTGGTTTCACCTATAACGTGGTAAGATTTTTTGGCTCCCAAGGCCAGCGTTATATAAAGGTACAGGTGTATGTCCCTGGTTAATCCAGTGTAGTAAAGAAGTCCAATTACGTATGTAATCTGCAAGATCTGTTTTCCCCAAGGAGGAAAATTCTGATTTCATCACACACTTCAAAACCACCTGCCTTTGCTGTGAAACAAAACTTGAATGGTCAGTGCCCATTTGTTCACAGAACGTACTAAAAGAGTGTATGATCACCAAGGATCCTAGTTTTCTGTGATTTTTAAAAAAATTCTCCTATAAGAAACATAAAAATCCACCTGTTTCTGTGATTAAAATTAAATGTTGAATTTCAGTTTCCCTAGCCACAATATATATAGGTATCAGTTGAACAAAATGTTATTGATACAGTAGAACCCTGTTTGTCTGAGCCTCCATTATCTGGCTCTCCATATTAACCAAACTGGGGCTAACAGCTGAGCCCTGGGATGGCAGGGCTCCCACCATCAGCCCCAGGGTGTTTAATATGGAGAGCTGGATAATGGAGACTCAGCTAAATGAGATACTACTATATATGTTTTTATTTTTTCACAAAATGTAAAAACTAAAGATTGTCTATAAAAATGCAAATTCCATGTTTTTCCATGGTAGATGGATGTTTAGGATCCCAGGTAATCACTGCCCAGGATTTTATAAAATTAACAATTTTAATAACAATGTTGAGAGCCTTATATACTTCAGGTTGCAAATTCTTTAATGGCAAAGCTTGGTGATGAATCATACAGAGTGTCCACATTGATGCTGGTGTCACTTTCTTTAATTGTGCTGCAGTGTCCCTGTTCTTTCTAGTCAGGGCTGCGGCCCCCTCCCCACACAGCCCAGTTAAGACCTTCATCCACTATGAATTTATCAAGGATCTTGAGTATTTTCTCACTTGCTGTTTGAGTTGGGCTTTTTTGCAAAATAAAAGTTCAACTATTGTACCTGCTGTGACAAATTTCATATAATGCAGAAACTGAACTATGTTGGCTATGTCTGTGAATTCATCAAGCTTCGGTGTAAAACATTTATGCTTCTTAACTTGTACTTACAACTGGTCCTAGCCGTTTTCTGCAAGATCATCAGTGTGCAAAGGGATAGAATTATTTGACATCGGAATGGTTTTGAATACCATGGCTGTTCGTTCCCCAATCATAATTCTACACATGTATGGCTGCTGGAAGAAAAAGGCTCTTGCCAACAGTGTGTGCTTGTTTGCATTTTGCAATTCACATCTAAGGCTTTTTGAGGAAGCTTCTTTAGGCACAATTCTTGTTTTGTTTTGTTTTGTTAAATCTTTCATTCTTCTTGTTTACGAAAGAAAAAATTGTGGCTCTTGTATACAAATTCCAGGTATTTATTTTCTAAATGTCTCTGTATTTTCTGTGGTCTCAGATTTTCATTTATTAACACTTGAAAACAAAGGACACATTGTGACTGTGGACTCTCCACAGTAATATCAAGTCTCAAAAATCCAAACATCATATAGTTGTCATCGTATTATCTACTTTTCTTCCTTTTTCAGTTTACATTTATTAAAGTCATCATCATCTTCAGCCAAACATTTGCTACATGTAGGCTTAACATTTGATAAAAATCATTCCATTATAAAGATAAGATGCACTTGAATTATAGAACCATAGAGTTAGAAAGGACTGCAAAGGTCATCTAATCTAACCTCCTCCCAAAATACAGGATTTGTTGTGTCTAAACCATCCAAGACAGATGTCTAACCAGCCTCCTTTGAAAATCTCCAGTGAATTAGCTTCCACAACCTCGTGAGGAAGTCTGTTCCTTTATCCTACTGCTCTTACAGTTAGGAATTTTTTCCTGAGATTTAATCTAAATTTGCTATGCTGTAGATTGAACCCATTGCTGCTTGTCCAGCCCTCTATGGCAAGAGACAACAACTTTTCTCAATCTATTTTATGGCAATTTTTCAAGTATCTGAAGACCAATGTCTCATCCCACCAAGTCTCCTCTTTTCCAAACTAAACATACCCAGTTCCTTCAGCCTTTGCTCATATGGCTTGCATTCCATCTCTTTCATTGTCTTTGTTGTTCATCTCTGGATCCTTTCCAGTTTATCTACATCCTTTCTACATATATTGGTGACCAGAGCTGAGGCCTAACCAGCAGCGAGTAGAGTGATACTATCTCCTCTGGTGACTTGTATGCTATGCCTCTGTTAGTGCAACCTAAACTTGCATTTGCTTTTTTTGCAACAGCATCACACTACTGACTCATGTGAGGTTGTGATCAACCACAACTCCCAGATCCTTCTCAGCAATGCGGCTACCAAGCTGGTTATCCACCGTTCTAGTTTTGTGCCTTTGATTTTTCTTCCCTATATGTAGCACTTTATATTTGTCTTTGTTGAATTTCATTTTGTTGTCTATAGCCCAGTTTATCAAGATCCCTCTGAATTTTACCTCTATTCTCCAAAGTATTGGCAACCCCCTCTAGTTTTATGTCATCTGCAAACTTGATCAGTATGCTCTCTCTACCTACAGCCAGGTCACTGATAAAGATGTTAAATAACACCAAACCAAGAACAGATCCCTGTGGAACCCCACTTGAGACCTTCCTCCAATCTGACATTATTCCAGTAATAGTTACTCTTTGTTCGTGGTTGTTTAACCAATTATGTATTCGTTTAATGGTAGTTCCACCAAGCCTGCATTTCTCCAGCTTACATATCAGAATGTCTTGTGGGACTCTGTCAAAAGCCTTGCTGAAGTCCGGGAATATTATGTCCACCGCATTTCCCCGTATCCACCAAATCAGTTAGCCTGTCAAAGATGGAAATCAACCTGTTTTGGCATGATTTGTTCTTGGTAAATTCATGCTGGCTGCTGGTGATCCATGCTGGCTGCTGCTTCATCTTCCACATATTCACAAATTGAATGTTTTATACATTGCTCTAGTAGCTTCCCAGATATTGAAGTCATTGATTGGTCTATAGTTCCCCAGCTCCTCTTTTATCCCCTTTTTAAAGATGGGGCATTACATTAGCCCTTCTCCAGCCTTCCAGGAGCTCTGCTATCATCCATGAGTTTGTAAATATTATTGCCAGTGGCTCTGAGATTTCTTCAGCTAATTCCCTCAGTACCCTTGAGTGAATAGCATCATGTCCTGCTAATTTGAATTCATTCAGATTGGTCAGAAAATCTCTTTACTTATCTCAATGTGCATCCCTTCCCTTTTTTCTATGGTAACATCACTTTGTAGTCCGGTCACACATTATTTTTTGTGAGAAGACTGAAGCAAAGTAGGCATTGAGCAGTTATGCCTTCCTATCATCTTCCGTTACGAGCTCACTACCTTCATTAAGTAGAGGACCCACAATGTCCTTGGTCTTTATTTTTTGCCTGGCATATTTTAAGAACCCCTTCTTGTTGTCTCTAACATTTCTTGCCAGCTGTGACTCATTCTTTGCCTTGGTTTTCCTGATTTTGTCCCTATGTGCTCACGTTATTCCCATGTATACTTCCTTGGTGACTTGCCCCTCCTTCCTTCCATTTCCGGTATGTATCCCTTTTGGTGTTTAGATAGCTAAAAGGCTCCTTGTGCAGACTGTGGCTCTTTTTATCCTTTCTCGGCATCAGAATAGCTTGGTGTTGAGTCATCCCCCTTTGACTCCTCTTCTTCCTAATTGGACCTTGCCTACTATTTCTCTGAGTCAGTTGAAATCTGCCTTTCTGAAGTCTAGTGTCCTTGTTTTGCTGTTCTCATGTCCTCCTTTCTGTAGGATCTTGAATTCTATCAGATCATGATCACTTCCTCCCAAGTTCCTGACCACCTTCATGTTCACAACTAATTCATTCCTGTTTGTCAAAACAAGATCCAAAATGGCTGACCCCCTAGTTGTTTCCTCAAACTTTTGAAACAGAAAACTATCCTCTACACATGGTAAGAATTTGCAGGACGTATAATGTTTTGCTGTAATAGTCTTTCAACCGATCTCAGGGAAGTTTAAGTCCCCCATTAATACTAGCTCATGTGTATTAGTTAATCTTGTTACCTGCTTGTAGAATGACTCATCCACCTGACTTTGTGGCCTATAATAGACCCCCACCATAACATCGCTACTGTTCTTTTCCCTTGTTATCTTCACCCAGAGACTCTCTGTAGGTCTGCCTCTCACTTCCCATTGGCCCTCGGAGCAAGTGTATACATTTTTGATGTACAGCGCAACGCATACTGCTTTTATTCCCAAACCTATCCTTTTGGAACAAGCTGTCTCCCTCAATGCTGGTACTCCAATCATGGGAGTTGTCCCCACAGTGTCTGTGATGCCAATTAACTCATAATCTCCTTCATATACCATGTTCCCCATACTCCTTGTATTTGTATATAGGCATCAAAGATATTTTGCAGACTGCCTTGTTGCTTTTCTTTTTGCCTTTTAATGCAGTTGTGATTTCTAGTCCCTTGTCCAGAAATTAGCCCCTTCCCCTGGTCTTTGTCTAGATCCACATTGGACAGATTTTTGTCATCATCCTCCATAGGACCTAGTTTAAAGCTCTCCTGACCAAGTTAGCCAGACAATGTCCAAAGATGCTCTTCCAGTATTTGATAGATGGAGTCCATCCCAGCACGGTAATCCTCTTTCCTGGAACATCCACTTGTTGTCAAAGAAGATAAAGTCCTCCTGCTGACACCACCTGCATAGCCAAGCATTTACTTCCATGATTCAACTATCCTTGCCTGGGCCTTCCCTTTAATAGGGAGGAAGAATGAGAACACAATTTGCACTCCAAATTCTTTTATCCTTCTTCCCACAGCCTACATACTCTGTAGTGATCTGATCCAAGTCATTCTTGGCAGTATTGCTGGTGCCCATTTGCATAAGCAGGAAGGGGTAGAGGTCTCAGTGCTTAATGAGTCTTGGCAGACGTTCAGTCACATCCTGAATTCTAGCTTCAGGCAAGCAGCACGCTTCTCAGGATTCCCAGTCTGGATGGCAGATGGATGACTCTGTCCGCCTGAGGAGTAAGTCCCTGACCACTACCACCCATCTCCTCCTCTTGGGAGTTGGTTGGGTTCTCCCTCAGCAGCTCTCTTCCACTGTCTGGTAGTGTAGTGCTGCTTCTGGCACTGGAAGTTTCTTTGCCTACCACTCCAGCAAGAGGCCTTCAGCGGAGACTTCCTGCTGAACACTTCCCTCAGGAGGAAGTCCCTCTGCTGAAGGCCTCCTGAAGAAGTGGAGGGCACAGAAGCTCCCAGCCTCAGTGGGAGCAGCAGCATAAGCTGCAAAACCATAGATGAGGTACAGGAAATTTTTAAGCTCAGTTTAATAGTCTCTTAATTAGAAAATAAAATGGGCATATCTCCTCCTCTCCCCCCCGCCCCACACTCATGGCTCCCCCGTGAATCCTTCAAGGCTTCTTTGGAGAGCCAAGGCTCATAGTTTGGGAGGCACTGCTCTAAGAGGTAATTTGCACTGCACTGTAATAAAGGTAATGTATAGCTCACAGCGCCTTTAGAAGGGAGAAGTGGTACATTTAAAGGTCTAAGCCTCCGATTCTGATCTTGGTTACGTTGATTTAAATCAGAGTAACTTCATTGTCTTTCCTCCTAATTTATTACTTTCTGTATTTTCCTCTGTTAGCTTGATATTAAAAGCCTAATTTGTTTAAGAAAAACAAAAGCATAGTTTATTTAATATAGAAATAGGCAGACACTGATTGCTTTCAAAGTGAATATTGCTGTTCTTAGCTTCTGGAATCAGGTGAAATTGATGTGTCTGATAGTCTGGTTGCAGGTCTTGAGCTGCAAATGATACCATGGCTGTGATTCATGTGAGGAGTCCCAACTCACTTTGTGGCACCAGTACTGAGGGTAAAATAACTGACACTCGAGCAATAATTTTCACTCATATTTGCTTATCTGCCTCTCGGAGCTATTATGAGAATTCTCTGTGAAGTGCTTTGAAACTGTCAAGGGCTAATTAGATAATTATTTATGCATTTTATTTTAAAAGTTTTTCTAAAACTTTTAAATAGTCAGGTGGAGACATTTACATTTCTCAGAGTTTGGGGGACAGTGGTAAGTCATTCTCATTCAAACAGAGAGGTTAATTTTACATTAATCAATTGATTCTACTTTCAAGTCTTCCTTCTTTCTTATTTAGAAACTAAGTAATTACAGTATGTGCCAGGAATATTATACTCACAAAACAGGAGATGTCTGTTAGGTTATAGGCTACACAATCAATGCTGTGGAGACGCCTGAGTTAGTGAATAAATGATGAAGTTTTACCAGAAAGAATGCAGAGACAATGGAAATATTCAAAATAATGCTTAACCTGGAAGTAGATTTAGCTTTCTCGTTTTAGTAATCAGGCCAGAAGGACCTTCATACCAACCTTTTCACTGTCAAATTAGATGTGCAAATCTATGGAACTATATCGCCCTGACACAATTCTCAGTCACTTTTAGAAATGGAGTAAGGCGCACTTCTCACCAGAACAAGGCATAATAGGACATTTCCCCCTCCCTCAGCATAATGACAACAATTCTTTAAAAACAAAGCAAACAAAATACAAAGTTGGGCCACAAGATTCTTGCTCCAATAATGTGGATGAGTATTCAGAGAATTATTAGGTTAACCACTTACTTTCCAAATAAGCCAATATTTATATAAAGCTTTGTTATCCCCGTTCAGTTATGGCTTCTTTACTCACCTGAATTTGTGTAAGCACAACACAAAACAATTCAGTTGTTTTATTTTATGCTGACAATCATCAAAGAGCCATCACCAACTCAGTATCACTAAGCACCTGATTCTGCAGGGTTTTACTCACACTGAGTGGTGCCTTACTGAGGACCCAATCTACTGCCCACTGGAGTAAATGGGAGTTGAATCAGGCCCTAAGAGAATGTCTACACACTACTACAGGAGTGAGCCTCCCAGCCCAGGTAGACAAATTAATGCTAGTGGGGCTTGAGCTAGCAAACTAAAAATAGCAGTGTGGACACTTGGACTCTGATGTTCACCTGTCCCCCTAGGCTTCAGAGCCCAAGCTACAATGTTCACACTGCTAGCTCAAGGCTGTCTACCTGAGCTTGGAGGCTCGCACCCAGCTGCAGTGTAGAGATACTCTAAGTGACTAGCCTCACTGACTTCAGCAAGGCTACTCAAGATTAGTATGGCTGGCAGAATTGAGCCCTAAGTCAGTAATACTTAACATTGCTGTAGCAGGCATACCAGCACACTGCTGATTCCTAGCTTTGCTCACTTTTTTTAAATATTAGGTTTACTTAGTATGTTCTTGCACTGCCAATGATGTCTCTTCCATTAGTCTTCAGTGCCAGAAATGGCAACGAGATGAAGGCTGAAATTAGTTTTTTTGTTTTGTTTTGTTTTGGGTTTTTTTTGCAGCTGAAGTTATTAAATATCATTGACCTTCATGGTTCATACATTTCCTTCTCGCAATTCAGTTGTATATGCAGCAGGCAATTGGAAAAATAGGTGCCAATTCAATAGAAACTGGTGGTATTGAACTGAAATGCAAAGAAAATGAAGTTACCCGTAAATGGAATTCTCTGAATACTCATCCACGTTATTGGAGCAGGGATCTTGTGGCCGAAGCTTGCATTCTAAGAGTGAGTATTTGTGGACTGTAGCAAAGAACTTTTTGTTCAGAAGTCAGAATGATTATCTTTTTTATTTCTTTTTTCTAATAAATGGGAGGAAAGAAGGAGATCACTCAGCTGCTGTTAAATTTATTGCAATTGCTGCCATTTACTCTTTTACATTGTTGGAAAAAATTGAGGCTTTGTTGATGCTAGTAGAATGTTTTCCACTTCTTTTCTCTCCCACCCCTTGCCTTTTGTTTGCTTTTGACCTTCTTTTTATGTCTAATTTACACCAGAAAATTGTTAGACTCCATTATAAGGAATAAAATGGCTATCAGCGTGGAAGATAAGATGTGCGGTGGATACAGAGCATGGGTTTACAAAAAATCTAGCTTATGAGACCAGCCTTGACAGTTCTCTAAAACAGAACCCCAAAATCTGAGAGGAAAGTAGCTGAGGAGATCTACCTGGTTTTTCTCATTTATTAAACTGTCACACATGTGACTAATCAGAAAGCAGTAGTATTAATGAGGGATTTAAGATTGGGTTAAAAACTGTCTGAAGGAAAGAGTAAGACAGGGTTCTGGTTCATGGTTTCAAGCCAAAATGGAGATAATATGTGGAGTCCTACAAGGTTTGATGCTGGAACCAAATTTATTTAGACGATCCTAAAGCTATGGTAGTAAGGTGCTGACTGTTCACAATTTGCTGATGTTGCCAAGATAGAGAATGCTGTTAATACAGTTGAAATCAATAAATTGCAGGATATTATAATTTGACTGAGGATGAGGGTGAATGAATCCTAAATGAAATTCAGGATCACAAAATGTGAAGCCATGTCCATAGATTGAACAAATAAATTAAAAAATATGTGTGATGGAATTGAACTAGAGCAAACAAATTTAAAAAGTGATCTGGGAGTGATGGTAAATTATATGAAGATGAAACACAGGGTTATATCAACAGTAACAAAACTAAATATAATATTAGGATGCCTAACTATGGGAATTAGATGTAAATCAAAAGAGATAGAAATACCTTACATAAGATTAGATAGGTTATGCGCCTGTCACTTAAGAATCTAAGTGCTGATTCCATTGTATATAAAGCACTAATTAGGACAGAATATGTAAGCAGCATCCAACCAATTATCTTTAAAAATATATTAAATTCTTAGAAAACGTCTGTAGAATGGTTACAAAATGTAATTTAGGTGTGACTGGAATACCCTCTGACAAAAATTTTAAGAAATATTACATTAGGGAAAAAGCATTTGAAAGGTAAATATTCAGTGGTCAGACCAGGGTGAAATTCACTGCTGTTCAAAGAACCTGCAGAAGGTCTAAACACCACCTACATCCTAGGTAATTTGAGTGTCTTAAGTAGGTCTTAAATGACATATTAGCTTTGTGTTGGCCCTTAGCATGCTGGTGAATTTGACAATAAACAAAATAACTTTTTTCATTGCAGGATAATAGTCCAACTTATGGACATCAATTAAGCAGAAGTTTGCAGGATGGACTTCTCCTCTCCAAGGCTCGTTGAGTAGTTGACTTTAATGGAGCTATAACCGATTACACCTACCCAGGATTTGGCCCATAGTATTTATAAAGCTCCCAGCCAATGTACTTAAGGCACTGCACAAATAGAAACAATCACAGATTTAAGAATTAAATTAATAATCTTGATGTATTTGTACTGTAATTTAATATATCGGTGGCTAAACTCTGGGCTAGGTGAAAGAGTTTGTCTCATACTAACACACTATTTAACAAATGTTTAACTTCAGTTAATTTGCTGCCTATGTGAGGGGTACATTTCTTCCCAATACCTAAATAACCCTTCTTAACTCCCACTGGGTTCTCTTTTTAAGGAAGAGACTGGCAAGGGAGTGGTTAAAGCTACAAGCCTCAGACTTCAAAGCTGAAATGGATAAGTAGCTGGGGCCTGATAGCATTTCTGGTTATACCTGCTGAAAGACAGAGGAAATCATAGATGAACCAATGGTTGTTTCAATCCAGATTTCTTATGTTTCTACTTGCATAAAGAAAATTGCTCCCAAGCAGACTTTAGATGTCAACATTTATGCTAGAGCAAATTTTTATATCTGAATTATAAACCCCAGAAACAGAGGTTCATAATGGAAACCATGACAAAATTCTAACTGTAATAGTTTTACTGGGCAGTGCTATAAAAAAGTGTTAGGAAATCAATGAGCAGATTTTCATTAAAGAAACCCATTTTGCATCAAATATTACTCCAGAGGTTGATATTTCCTGCTTATAAAATTTAACATAAAATTTAATTGCAAATATTTTCTCCAAACCACCAGAATCAGGCCTTAGGCAATCTACTATTAATATGAAGCATTTGTTCAGCTGTAGTGGACATATCTCTTGTATGATTTATGTGAAAGAAGGCATCATGTGCTCCTTCATGGTTTCAGTAATGAGGTTTCTTTTCCTGTAATATGAAGCATAAGAAGCAATACCAGTTCTTTTATAATTAGGCAAGTAAACAAAGCCCCCAACTATTAAATAATGTAAACTGACTGTGCATTTTGTTTCTGTTTCCAGGCTTCTTAAATAGTGTGGAATTTCAAGCTTCAAAGACACAATTTATCCTCTACATTCTCTTGTATAATGGACTGGTTTCAATTAGAAACTGCCCCAGCCTTCTCAGAATCACCTTTTCATTAAAAATGCTTTTAGCCTGTTTGTGTGGCAACACATAGTTCTAAAGTGAAAGTGTAAAACAAGTTAAATAATATTTACCATGATAAGTAATTGAATAGAATATAACAGAAGCAAACACTGTACTCAAGAATTCATTAGTACCAGTTAGAGGCCCCTCTCTACTTAACTCTTGAGTTAGGATTTCATGTTTGAGAAACAAGAGGAGCAGAGTATTTGGCATCTGAGAGTTAAATGCAAACTTTAGGTAGCAGATACCCATTTTAATCACCCATTCTAGGTCTCTTATGATTTAAAGGCAACTCCCCTTTGAAAAAGCTCAGTTTTACTCTAACTGCTGTCTTGAATATGCATCCAATTCACTGAGACTTGATTTTTTTGAGGCTGCTTTGAAGCAAAGAAGGCACTTTGGAGAGAAAGAGAGAGACTTCTGTGCATGAGTTGTAAGTAATTTTTGGGGTAGGAGCAAAGGCAGGCTTTTGGGTTTTTACCCCATGATATATCCAGCAGAATAGTGGTCACTCTGAGGCATGCAACATACTAGTTGTAATGATCTGTGAGTGACACCACGAAGTTATTGGAGTTGTTTCTAAGCCAGAATATGTCTTTGAAGGCATACTTTACTACCTAGCTACCTTGTTAAAGCTCTTATGAAACTGACAGTATTCATTCCTATTGGTATACTGTGGTAGTTGCTTATGCAGTACTCATTCCTATTGGTAGACTGTAGTAGTTGCTTAAAATTTTTCATGTGAAATATTTTTCAACAAAATGTTTCTCATTTTTTAATAAAAATATTCTCGTTTCTTTTAAAACCCTTGGAATGAAAATGTTTTTGAAATTGTTTGTATCAATTTTCAGTCACTTTAGACTTTTTGTGATGAAGATGTGATGGGGACAGGCCAATTTTGCATCAGAGTCATTGAAAGACTCCAGGGAAGCTGACAGGCATGTAAAGCATTCAACCTAGCATGGTAACAATTTGAGATGACATTCTGGGGAAGATCTTTGAAGCCAACTGAGTCATGGCTCACTGGAAATCCAGTTACCAAAATTTCAAATTTGCAAAGTTTTCAAATGGAACAATTTTTACATTATCACCATTTTTTATTAAAAACATGTAAAAATTTTCTAAACGTTTGAATTTTCATTTCTTTTCTCTTTTTCTTCTTTATGCTGCTGAGTGCAGTACCAGGAATAGTGTCCAGATTTTGTCTTCTCACACTCATTCACTTTCCTTTTTCCACTCTGCGACTCTTGAAAACTTCATCCACTTTGAAAAAGTTACTAAGTAGCAAGGTAAATGTTTCATTTTTCCTTTTGCTGCATGTAATTTTCCAAAGTAGAGGACATTTTGGAAAGTTTAGAATGGAAAAAGGATACATTTTTAAAAAAATGTGGAAGAAAAAAACCCCAAACTAAAATCCTAAACTTGTTCATTCTGTTGCCTCTAGTAGCAAAAAAGGGAGAGAAAATGGGAAAAACAATAACTGAAAATACTGAAAATTATTAGATTTTGAAAAAAATTAAAGAAATCTAAAATCCCATTCAAGAAAAAACAATTGTTTAATTTCATTTTGAAATTTGACATAGAAAAAATGAAATATTTAATCAAAAGATATTTTGCCAAAAAAACTTCATTTTTGATAAAACACTGTTTTTCAGCAGGAAAATTTCAGTTGAGAAATTTCAACCAATTCTTATTCTGGGGCACATTAGACCAAGAGTGTTGCCAGTCAGTGAGCTAGATCTTCCAGCAACACTCGAGGCATTTCTTGAAGCCTGTAAATTGCTTGTCCACCAGAAGCTACTGAAGGGTTTTGAATGTTCACAGTAGTTCCTGTGGAGGTTAATTGATGGACAGAGTGCAGCTGAGGTGATTGAGGTGTATGATAGAAGCAATTTAATGCACGTACATGATACATGCTTCAGTTTCTGAAAGCTCAGACAAATATTATTTATTGGAGATAAACAGTAAGCAGACTGTATCAGCAACAGTGTCTGGCAACAGACCCGCTACCATCAGTGGTGCACAATGAAAAGATTATTGTTGGCAATTCTGGTAGTTGTATCTAATCAACAGGTAGTTAAGTGCCTCCTGCCCCAATGTGTATTAATGATTTTTGAATTCTGAGTCAGAGGCATTCCTTTGAGGCGCGTACCCATGGATGAGGATCCATGAAAATACTGCATTTGGAGAATGCTATTTTCTTTGTGTGTTCCTAGATCTCAGAAAAAGCCAAAAGAAACTTTAACAATTTTCCCCAAATTTATCTTTTGAGCATGAGAAATTCCAGCCATTTTTGGGAAAACTTGTAAGTGTTGGAAGCTACTATTTAGCTATAACTATATCAGTGCTTTTTATTTAAATTGTGTGTGGCTGGTTCCTATATCTGGGGCATGTTGTGGAGCATCTGCTCATCTACATCAGCTCCATCAGCTGTTTGAATCACCAGTGAGTGGGGTTTTTTCCTGACCGTGAGTGATTACTGGAGGGATTTTGGAGAGATTTTATTAAACCATAGACATGTTACAGAGCATTTTGCTCACCTCCAAGGTGAGCCACTGTAATTTGAATTACCTTGCTATACTTTTCAGCCTTTTCAGCTGTAATGCAATATACTTTAAGATATATATTTAATTGTAATGAAGAGTCTTCCTTTGCCAGCTACTTTTAATATTGATTTTTGAGCCGGTCCTAAGTATGTGATACAATAACAGACTTAGAGGGCAGTCTGGGAGCTACATAGATCAGATTTATTGATGCTGTCTGTGTCTCTTTTTTCTTTTCTAATGAGGCACTAAAAACATCTGTATTTTTACCATTTACGGGGTAGTGTAGTTTTTCTATCTGTAAAAGGTAAACAAAAATGTTTTGATTCTTTCATTTTGTAGGTAAATCTACGTATATTATCCATGATTCTTGTCAAAATATCATCCTTTGTATACTAAATATTGTTTCTAAATGCTATTTAGAAACAAAGGCTCCATTCCTACAATGGATTTTGCATAGGCAGCACCCTGTTTTTAAGCATAACTCTGTTAGCCCTATCCTGAAGACCAAAAAAGTGTGTTTTTTTCCCCAAGTATATTAGTTAAATCACATTAGCTTAACATTACTGAAAATCTCTAAGATGTAGACTAGCACGTTTCAAACCAAATAACACAGCTTCAGAAATGTTAGTATCTTAACAGGGCTTTTCAGTCATGTTAAGCTCACTTGGCTGAACTAACGTGACAGAAAAACACACTTTCTCGGCATTTGACAACAGTAGGGTTCCATGCAGGTGCAAGGACATGCCTGCCTGGGAGTTGTAGGATTGACTTTAGCAAGACAATGACCTCTTTATAGAATATTTCATTTGAAAATAATACAGAATCAACACCTGTAGTCAGAAATTTTTGACTTCCTGTGTTTGGGGAAAAAAATAGTCTACCTCGTGTAAAGAGTACCGCTGTGTCAGAATGACACTTAACAGATTTTGTCTGAAGCAACATTTGAAGTCCTCCACAAGGAATATAGAAGTTACATTTCAATAATGAACTAAGAAATATAATAGGTCATTTAGTTGATCTTTTTCTAAGCCTTTATAATAAATTAGTTTCAAGACAAGAAGTTTTTAATTAGTATTTTTCTTGTAAATTGCACAATGACAACAAAATGTCAGGTTTTAGTTAGCCTATCAGCTAATGTGGAAATGCATTTATTATCTTGCTGAGTCAGCTTTGTGTCAGGTGTATTGAAATTATACTTCATTCAGTATTAAGAGTTGTTAATCTAAAATAGCTTATTTATTTTGAAGGAAGAGCCATAGCCATGTTCATTCTTAACATGCAACTATAGAATAGAAAGCAAGTAATCAAGGGTAGCTTAATAATTAGCAACTTAGCCAATAATTCATAACTTGAGCTAGAATATCCACTTTTTTCTCCTTCCAAATGCAGAGGTGAGTGGGTGAGAGGGAGCTAAAGTAATTTACTCTTTTACACCCTCCTGTTACTTGCTTTTCTTTCAACACTGCTCTCTTATGGCTCCATATTTATATTAATGGAATGTAAATTAAACCATCTTTTATTCCCTCTCTATCTTAGCTCAGTTGGCCCAATTAAGTTGTCATATATCAGGGTTGTAAGAAACACACTGGTAAAGGTGTATGAGTCTGAGTCTAAGTTGTTGCAACTTACATGCTAAAGAGCCATGATGAAGGTGTAAGCCAAACTATCGTAAACAACTTTGGACATACTTAAACGCCACTCTGAATTTGGCCTGAAGTGTGAAATGCTAAAAGTGTGAATGTAGTAGGTTTTTTAAAGAATTTCCTAAGTCACAGAAAAGGAAATGTTTGCTATTTTAGTAGTAGCATTACTTTATACATCTTCTAAACACTGTGCTGCCAGTAGCTAAATAATATAAACTTATTGCAACATAAAATGCAAATCTATGATCAATTAATCAGTAAATCTCCTCATATTTCCTGTAGATTTGATTTCTGTAGGATGCTTCATTGATTAGTATTCATGACTTAAAATATATTTTATCTTCTATAGTGCCTTCCGTCCAAAGTTCTTAGAACACTTTACAAACATGATTGAACCTCAGAAGACCCCTCACTTGCTTATCATTATTTACAAATGGAGAAACTGAGGCACAAGTTAACTTATTTGCACAATGTTTTTCAGTGAGTCAGTGGCAAATCTGGGGATTGAAAATAATCCTAATTCTTGGTGGTTCCCAACTTTCTACGCAGACAGTCTTTCCAAGAAAACGAATTATGCCAGGCTTACTATTAAGTGATGTTACAGCACTAAATTACTCTGAGAAGTGTATTATTTAGAAGGAAGATGACAACCTCATACATCAGAAGAGCTAATGCATCACCATGGAATTAATAATGTAAAAGAATGAATTCTAACACATTCCCTTATGGATCAGCAACTATTATTATTTACATTGTATCTTGTGTGTACATGTTGTACAAAAGTCTTTTGCCCCTGTATGCAGATTTTCAAATTAATTAATTCTCATTTGGAGGGAATTTTGGCCAGGCTTCAGCTCTGTATAAAGGGTTGGGAAATAGGGTTGGTGGTTGATTTTCTATGAAAATCTTTCAGTTTTCAGCTGAAAAGTCAAATTTCCATGGAAGATTTAGATGATGACAAATGTTACTTCATTTTCATCAAAAATTTCCATGGGGAAAAGAAAACTTCAAATGACCTCTGCTATGAAGAAGTCTTTTCCTTTGCTTGGTTCAAGGCCGGCTCCAGCTCTTTTGCCGCCCCAAGCAGTGAAGGACCCGCCGCTGAATTGCCACCGAAGTCGAGGTGCTGCCCCAATTCCGGATGGAGCGCCGTTCCATTCTATTGGCCACCCCAGGCACCTGCTTTCTTCGCTGGTGCCTGGAACCAGCCCTGGCTTGGTTAAAGAGCTCTTACATCCAAGGACAATTTCACCAAGCTCAGAAAACAGGATATTAACATGTCTTCAGTATTTTTGTATTCAAAAGTTATGGATTCTCCTTGAAAGATATTTCAGAATTTACATTTGTATAGAAGGGGAAATGTCACATTTAGGCAAACTAAGATAGATGTCAATTTCCAGGACTGGGAAGTTTCTTTTTTTGTTTGTTTGTTTGTTTTTTGTTTTTCAGAAAGTGTGAGTAAGATGGAAGATCAAGTACTCACATAGAGCAGAGACTGAGTACATGGTCCTGCATTTCAGTTATGTCCATGAGAGAACTAGCCATACGGGGTTGCTGATGCACCTTTTGTGCACCAGAGGAGTGACTCCACAGTAGCTTCATTTGAAGACAATCACACTTGGGGAGGGTGGGAGTAATCAGGGAAAGCAGATCAAATCTAAATGTATGTGAATCCAGTGTCCTCAGATCACTGCACAATGGGTGCAGAGGGGCTAGGATCACCATTCCATGGTGTAGGCTGAAACAGCACAGCAGGCAAGGCAGCACCCCCCACCCCCTTCCCTTTGAAGTGTGATGATCAGCTGGGGTTCGAAGCTGCTGTGGGCATTGCACTAGTCGCTCCTTTTTAGGGAGGCTGGGAAGGAATTTTTCCCTCACCACTATATTGGCTTCAGTGGAGTGGGGGGTTTTCGCCTTCCCCACAGTGGGTGTCAGGGAAGGCCTATTATGGTGAGTAGAAAAGGTGGTAGGCTATATGTCACAACTTATTTTGTAAGTGTGGGGCAGATGTCCAGTGCAGGTATTCGATAGGGAAGACATCTAGTGACCAGATAAATGGCCTGGTAAAGGACATAAAAAGGAAGTGCTGGTTAAAGGAACGGAATGGGGCAGGGAGTTTGGGGCTCCTATGGTTGGAACGGCAGGGAGCCAACCCCCTTTTCTTATAGCCCACCTCAACGCTCTTGTGAGGGTGGATGGTATGGTCCTGGCAAAGGATATGCTGGAGGGACCTGGCTGGAAAAAAGAGGAACAGCTGGTGGAAGCCCCTCGGGTAATTATGGAATAAACGGGGTTACCTGCACTGTACACTTTTATCTGCTGAGTAGTCCCGGACATCTAATAATAAAGTTGCGGCCTGATTAAATCCATATCAAGTGCCACCTGTCCTTTTTTTGGTATAGCCAAACAATAAGGAGCAAAGTCTTTGACTTAACTGGATGTCATAAGTAAGGGCAACAGGATTTGTTCTGTAACACACACTAATTATTTTTTTGGACTTCAAAGGGAATACTATGCAAAAAAAGCTAAAATTACGCCCAGTGTAGCTACCATGACGTTACAGCAATGGTCCAAAATCATAAAGGCAAAGTTTAATTTTGAAAACTAAACTATACAAGTCATGATCATTACCTTAAACATTCAATGTCAGTCTGAGGCTTTTCACTAGCTTTGACTTTTTCTGCTTCTAAACATTTTGTAATGTCTTCAGCTTCACGTAGTTGTTCTTCAGTATCTAAAAGTAAAATAACAATGTCCTTACTAATATAAATTAATCATCTGTATTCACATACAGCCTGCATTTTATAAGTTCACACATTCTAATTATTGTGGAAACTGCTATGAAGGTAAATATATTAGATCACAGTACATAAAATTAAAATATTTTACAATTGTAGTTACCATGCTACTGTAATCTTTCAAGCAATTGCAAAATCTGCAGGATGCTTATAGTATCTGTAAATTAACATTTTAACCTCATAAAGAACAATTTATGGCATTTCTTTCCTAGTTCAACTACTATTACATATGTATTATTTAAACAATATACATACATTCTGGTTATTTCCATTTTATGTCCAAAGCTTTGTAGATTTAATAAAAATAAAAGATTGGCTTTATTATACTATTTTAGCCAAATCTCAGAACCAGTACTTCATCTTCATTCTCCTTGACATGTCAGCTGCCTTTGACACAGTCAACTGTTTTTTTTCTTTTCTTTCCACAACTCTCGTCTCCTGATTTTCCTCCTACTCTATACCTCCACACTAATCTCATCTGTAAACACAAATTCAACCATCTCTATGTTGATGACTCTCAGATCTATCTTTTGGCTCCAGGCCTATCTCCCTTTGTCCAGACTAAAATCTTGGCCCATCTCTCTGACACATGCTCACCGATGTCTAGTCATTATCTCAAGATGAACATGGCTAAAACTCAGTTTCTTATCTCCTGCCCATTCCCCCAAGCCTTCCTCAATACCTATTTTCTCAATCACTGTGGACAATACAGCCATCCTTCCTGTCACTCAGACCCATGTCAGGGGCATCATCTTTGACTTGGACTTCTTTGTAGGTCCTCACCTCCAGGCTGACTAAATATTGCTGATTCTTTCAGATTTTTCTCTGGCCTTGACAAATGTAGTCTTGCCCTGCTTGTATCCATTCCAAATGCTGCTGCCAAGTTCATTTTTCTGTCCTGTCACTTTGACCCTATCACTCCTGTCTTTGCATCCCTCTCCTGGCTCCCCCTTCTCTATTACATGAAACATAAGATGCCTGTCTTCATTTTCAAGGCCCTTCATGGCCTATCACCACCCTAGTTTTCTCTCATTCAGTATTGTGATGTTGACTCCTACCTCCAGTCGGCCCATGATGCCATCACCCACTTGTACAATTTTTAAACAAGCCCTTCATTCCTTATCACATGCAGTTCCTTGGAGTTGGGAGGGGCAAATCTACCATTTGCAAATCTACATCATTATCTTCCTCGAAAACCCTCCTTAAAACTCAACAAAGATAGCTTGAGTAACAGTACTAGTGAAGCTGCAGCAGCATGGTTGGTGACTCCTTGAGTATGTATGCAGGGTTCTGGCAGGCAGGTGTAGCTGTGGAGACACCAGTGTTGCTGCTGTTACTCAAACTAGCTTTGATTTCATATATGTCTGTATATACTTCGATCACACCTCTGCATGGCAGAATACAAATACTCTTATGTTGTAAGTTCTTTGGGACAGACGCCATCTCTTAGTTCTGAATTTGCACAGCACTTACCACAGTGGCCTCCCTAGTCTATGACTAGCTCTCCTAAGCACTACTGTAGTACAGTAAATAATTATGATGGTGAAAGGATGGCAGTGTTAAACAAAATGGGACAAAAGTTGGACCCAGTGAACTCTGCATTATTTGAAGTGTCACACAAATAAATCCATTTTATTTCTAGATCCTTGTATATAATAATCTAGATGACGGGCTATCAAGAGGTGTTACAGTATATATGGACCAGAGCTGTATTTCAAACACAAAAGTATTTTGGAGAGAGATTGTTTCAGTATTATAAAGCGAGAAGAGGTGAAAAGGAAGGTGAGGTTGGGGAAAGGAATGATGGAAACAGGAAGTGAAAGGAAATGAGGGAAAGGGTAGATAACTAAATTACTATCAATCTATCCATAAATGATAAAAATAGTCTAGAAATGAGTGACACTACTGGTTCAATTTTATAAGCATCTTTGTCTTTTATGGCCCCTATCCTGCTTCCACAGAAGACAATGGTAACACCTACTGTTTTTGACTTCCGTGAGAGCAGGTTGAGACCCCAGATTATCCTGAGTTAGCCGATGCTCCTGCTTTATTTTATTCCAGATATGCACCACTGGCACACTGACAAAAACTTTTACTTTGTCACCTTTTGTTGGTTCTTTCGTAAATCAAGTCACACACATATATATTTCTCATGTCCTCATTCTAAATCAGTGCTGATTTATATATGAAAAGATTAGCAGGATAAACAGCTCATCATTAAAGCTAGGTGGGCCATGGCTTTTTTTGGTTTTCAAGAAAAAGTTTTTGGTCAAACCAAAAATGACATTTAAAAAAATGGTTTGGTGAATCTAAGTTTGAAAATGTTTATAAATGTATGGGTTTTACCCCAGTGATAAGGGCGCTCACCCTGGGATGTGGGAGACCTGGGTTCAATTCTTCCCACTGCCTGATGTGGAGAAGAAATGTTAGTTGGGGTCTCCCACATTTCAGAAGAGTAATGCACTACTATCACTGGGCTATGGATATTCTAGTATGCGTCTTTTTCAATCTCTTCTCTTGAAGCTGTGTTCTACTTCTAAAAAATTATCATTGGAGCATGGACTTGGGTATCCCGCCCCCCAGGTGAGTCCCTAAATACCAAGCTATACATCCATTCTAACTCTTTCCCTGTCCCAGTGACTATCCATTGTCATTCTAAGTAACAATTCATATCTTTCATTAAGACAATGAATAGTCATTGGGACATTCTTACTCTGTGAAAAATATCTGAGGGGAACTATTTGTCAAATACGTTTGTCAAATCACAAATGATTATCATAATAAGTGATTATCAAACACATTAAATACCTTTGAGTTTGCTCTGGAGAGTAAATAAATCCTGCTTTAATTCATGCTTCTGCAGCTGGAGTGCATTTAACTGAGCATTTTCACGTTCCATTGACTCCATTTCTAAGAAGAAATATATTTTAAGTTAAAATGTATTACAGTTTTAATCTTCATGGTATAATCTTAAATACTCTTTAATTACTTCTAACCATCTTCAGATATTCTAAAAGGACATTAGGCTAAAAATACATTTAGCCTGGTATACAAGAAATTACATATGGACAACTCTATTAGAATTATCTGTATCTACAAACAGGGAATACAAGGAACAGGTGCATGATGAATTAAGTCTGTCAAGTCAAATTGTCTGGAGAGAGAAATTTTTTACCCCTGTTGGCTATTCATGTTGCTAGGACTCTGGACTTTATTGCCAAATGGATGAGTTGAGTTCACTGGAGAAATAGAAGCTGAAACGGTCCAAGTAGCCATTGCCTTTGTTACTAGTGTGGTCTATGGCTAGCACAAAGAATGACTGCCAAGTCAGCAAGGAAGAGGAACAAAAAATGCCATGGTTAGACTGCCTGCTACGATAATCTTATATTCTGTACTTTAGCTCAAAAGGTCATAGGATCCTGTTTCAGACAATAGCTATAAAGCACCAATCCCGTGAGGTACTTGTGCATGTAACTCCCACCAAATTTAGAAAGGCTTGTAGGTGGTCAATAATCATTGAGGGCTTAATTGTGGTCCATGTAACATTGTAATGCAATGTGCACCCCCCTATGCTTCTGTGTTGGCTATGACCTCCTGGACAGCTGTGCAGGAGTAGATGCAGGGACCACAGAGCTTGTACTTCCCCGCATAGCACAAGTGAGTGGGAGAGAGCGTACTGGGCAATATAGCCACACCAACATACTGCCCCTTATTCAGGGCAGATCATGATCTCACAATCTAATCCTAAGAGAAATATCCAGTTAGGAAGGCAATCAGTTTTAAACTATTGCTTTACTTAGTTAAGTTTTAGTCATTTGTATTCTCTAGCAGTCCAAGATAAAATAGTTTAACATAAGATGTACCATTTTTCAAAATATTTGCCTTAGTTTCTAAGTCAAGTATTTCAGTCTTGGCTTTTTTTCTAATCAAAAGCTCTCTGTTACATGTTAGTCCATACTCGTTGTTAAAATCTGTGATTTCCTTAATAAAATTCTCCTCTTCTTCAATCATTTTCCTCTTTGTATCTGACTAGAAAGGTGGAAAGAAAATACACAGGAAAATAGAATCTTTGTTAAAATAATCAAGTTGAAATACAGTTTTTATCCTCTTATAACTATGTAAAATCAGTATGTATTCTATTGTAACCTGGAAAAACAGGGAAATGATCTAGATCTCCATCCTCTAACACTAATGATGCAGCACTATTATTATAGAACATGCTCCTTTCATTTTGTCACAGGAGCGAAACAGTAAGATTAATGCAACAGAAGAATTAATCTTACTGTTTCGCTCCTGTGACAAAATGAAAGGAGCATGTTCTATAATAATAGTGCTGTATCATTAGTGTTAGAGGCCACATTATGCTATCAATTTTTAAGCATGTGTTGAAATCAGTGGAGAGTTTTGCTTAAAATCAATGGCACAAAGTGGTCATTCTTTTTGGTTCTTTAAATTGCTCATTAAGGGTGAAATTCACTCCTCTGCATAAGTTCAGGACAAGGCCACTGCACTATTTAAGCTCCCAAAATATAGCCTAAGGGAGCTGATCCTGTTAGGGAATATGGGGTTTCTTAGTGCCTTTTAGAGTAGGTCCCAAATTTAAAGTATTTGTTTTTTAAAGAAAAACTTTCATTTATAGAAAAATACATTCATAAAGTCAATGACAAGATTAAATTCCATTCAAAGCTCTTATCTGAATACTAATTTAAATAAAAAGTGATTTCCCTTGTAAACAAGAAAAGATAACCTGATAAATCTGATTGGATACAACTGATACAGTTGATCGCAAATTCACATTCCATCAGAGGACAGCAATTTTGCCTTTATAGCTAAGTAGCATTAATATAATAATATTAATATTTACAGTATTCCTTATTCTGTCCTTTTCAGTTGTCTTTATAATTTAGACTATGCTAGACACTGCAGTAATACTAAATTATAAAGACAACTGAAAAGTTTTTAAAGGTAATCCAGCAGGTAGATTATCTAAAATCATGGATTAAAGTTTGGAGTGAGATTCTGAATTTCTTTGTGTTTTAATTTGTTAGAACCAAAACAAATTTTAATCATTCAGATTTTCATAATTAGTGTCCAGTTTTTTTCTAAATATAAAACTGACTGTAGTCATACAGTATTTTGTAAAACTGAACTCTCCTAAATAGTATAACTGGAAACATACAAAGATTTTGAGAAAAATACTCCTTTGATTCATAAGTTCAACTTTCTTTTTCTCTAAGATGTCTTCACGGTTCTTCAAAAGCTGTAAGTAGAAGAGCTTTTCAGACAGCTGTTGAACCTTCAAAGAGAACAAAAGATTATAGGTGATAAAAATAAGTACACATGATGTATAGGTTTTGCACATAAAAAGCCTTATCCAGAAAAAAAATAGTCTGCATAGCTGCTGGACCCTGAAAGCTTAATGGGTCTCCTTTTCTCATTAGCTTCAATCTAATCACAATTCTTTGCAGCAGTATCCCCTCTTCAGAGGCTAAGATCAGTGCTGTTCCCAATATAGAGAACAGAGTCCTTAATTCTCATTTTTAACCAGAAAATGTTTCATCTGGAATGGAGAGAGACTCAACAGAGCATACAGTCTTTTAGATAGCTTAATGTAGGGGTGAGTTTTTCTTCATCTAACCAGATATCATCGTCAGGCATAGATTAACTTCAAAGAGACAAAAATCCAAAGTTATTGTGCTCTTCTCTGAATGTCTGTGGTTAGCCATAGAGAACTATTTATGCTATGCCTCTTCTACTACAGACGATGAAGTAGGAATTGATGGTCTCATACATTTTCCCAATATAACTGTGAGAACTATCAGCCAGGGAAGGATAATGAAGGGACCAAGCTTTGGGCTGAAGGCAGTTCTACTATAAAATGCCAAATAAACTAAAAACCTTCCATCTGCACACATTTGTATTTTCAGATTTAATTTTTTTAAACAGTACTTCAACTGATGAGGTAGGCTGCTCAACTAATTTGTGCATATCACTCAAGGAGAATTCTTCATGATTTTGTGGCACAACCATGGTTGGAGGTTTACAACTAAGCAAGCATAGAGGAACAAAATATGATAAGATACAAGAGCAGATAAATAGGGAGCAACTAAGTTATTGAAGGATTTTAAAGGCAAGCACCAGAAGCATCTGATGTGATGGTGAGTGGGAACCAATGAAGGGACTCAAAGAGAGGGTTAAAACGGTCAAAACACTGGTTAAGGAAAGTGATCTTAGCACTGTTTTGAACTGATGACAAGGGAGCAAAGCGGCTGTCAGGAAGCCCATGGAGGATGAGATTGCACTAGTCAAGAGGAAATACGGTGAGAGTCTATATGGTAGTTTTAGTGGTGTGGATGGCAAGAAAAGGCCAAATATTAGAGAGATTATGGAAGAAGAAGCAACAAGATTTGGAAACTGTCTACATATGCGAGTTGAGAAGAGGGTACAGTCAAGTTGATATGCCTGAATAACAAAGAGAATGGTGATAGTATCAATAGCAATGAAGCTCAGGCAAAATTAGGAGAATTTGGAAAAGAAAACAATGGGCCAGATTTTCTCCTCACATACCAACCATATTTTAGTGAAGGTGTCAAGGAGCTTGTTCCTCCAATATCAAGAGCTTTGGGATAATTTATTGTTACATACTGATTCAAAGGAAGTTACTAATATTGTGCTTCTGTATTTATATTACTGAATATAACCAGGCTTATTGTAGTTTCTTTGGCCTCAAAGTGCCTTCATAATCTATTACTTTGCAATAATTTTTTATAAAGAAATCATTGAGCCATGAAAGGCAAAATGCTATAAATCAAGTTCTAATTACATGCTAGCTGGTTTTACAGAACAGAAAAAAAAAATATTTCCTAGGAGTGTTCTCTTGACCACAAGCAGTCTCTGTGAAATAGATGTCAAAACGTTTTTGAACTCTAAGGCTCATCTGCTTATTCAGGCTTGGGTTGAGATGGGGTGGAGGGAGAGGGAAGAAATGACATACAGTTATTTGGAGGAAGACTTTAGTATTATATTATTACTTAGTAGTAGTTTGATTATATTAATTGCAGTGGATACATTAAGAATTGGTAGAATAAGCTAAATTTTAGATATTGAAAAATAATTGACAATGTAAGTAATCTCACTAGTCAATATAATCTTTGTATTGAAATATTATTTGATTGAAATAATGCATTTTGGCATTTCCTTTATTGCCTGCATCATTTCCTTTTGATAAATGAATCAATTTCAAACTAAACAAGCAAATAAGATCTACTGTTGTACACATTGGTAAGAATATAATTAATTAATTAATGAATAAAAGACACTGGAATCAATTAGGAATGCATCTTCACCTTTCTCCACTAGTCATGTACAGCAATTGTTTTACTTTTGAGTCCTCTGATACCTACCATACAAACCACAGTTATAAACTAGAATGAATCAATAAGAAATTAGGGGTATACAAATAAAATTGTAAAAGCAGCAGAGAATCCTGTGGCACCTTATAGACTAACAGACGTCTGTAAGGTGCCACAGGATTCTCTGTTGCTTTTACAGATCCAGACTAACACGGCTACCCCTCTGATAAATAAAATTGTGATTCTCATAAATTAATTTTATAAGCAGGACTACAGGGCGTTGGTTACCTAGCAAATATCAAACATTCCAACCTTGTATTGATTAAAGACCAGTTCCTCTTATAGATCCATATTGGGTTCTGATCTTTGAAACATTTATGCACGTTAGTTTCATTGAAGTCAATCAGGCTGTTGACATGCATATGTGTAACTGTTTGCCAAATCAAGGTCTAAATTTGTAACTAGTAGACATTTCTAAACAAGTATGTGGATTCTTCCCCCTCCCCAACATACCTTAATCTATTTTAGGGGTTTTTATAGCACCTGTCACAGTAGCATTGAAGTGGATACCACTGGCAAACCACACAACAGCCTATATTTTTGGAGATACGGGTATCGCCACCAAACCATTCATTCACCTTACCAAATGAATTAGTAGTATAATAAGTGTTGGTAAAAATAGGAGTCTGGCAGTAAAAGTCAAAAGGGGCACAAAGGACAATCCAGAAGATTCCAAGATTTATCTGTAACCTATTTCTGTTATTTTATAGGTAAAATACTATAGATAACATAGGTCTGACTCTAAAAGGAGCCTCTGTCTGCCTGCTTACTATGCACCTACAATTTTGTGGGTGCAGATATTTAAGAGCGCATTTAGACCTCATTTGCAGGCACAAACAAGTGGGTTTCTTACATCAGTTTCACCCACAATTATTAGTACTGACAAAACTGAGAGTATAAAAAGGGAGTACATGTCTCAGAAAAGGCTCCACATCTACTATATGGAAAAAGAAATTAGAAAATGTAAAAGTGAGTGGCTGAACACTAACTGGTCTGGCTAGAAAGGTGGTTCTGTCTACAGTGGCACTAGCCAAACTATAAGTGCAGTCTTTGTACAGTGAGTAACACAAATAGAATTACTGTACACTTTGTTACAGTGAGTAACACAAATAGAATTACTGATGTGTGGATGAGGTGGGAACTCTTAAGGCCTGATCCAAAGCTCACTAAAGTCAATTCTGGGACTCTCTTAATTTACTTCAGTGCACACTAGGTAAGGCCGTTATTGAATGGAAGTGGGCAGTGAAGCGTGTGTGTGAACAAACTCCATATATCTTAGAATGTTAATAAAGGAGAAGGAAGGAGTGTTCTACCTTCTACATCAAGACCCCAAGCTTGTAAAAATAACCAGATTGGTATACCCCTGAGCCCATATGGAATCCTACTGAGGCCCCTGGGGCTCCCTGCAATCTCAGGGGTCAGTCTGAATGGTGAGTCTTATAGGACTGGGATCAAAACAGCAGGCCGATGTTCTTGTGAAGTGTTCAGATATTATGGCGATGAGTATTATAGAAATGCATACAAATACATAAAGCAAACACTATGATAATTAATATAAACACTACATGAAATATATTGCTTCAAAGTGTTCATGAATAATGTATTAAAATCAGAGGCATTTATCTATAACAATAATTAACATATTATAAATATTACTACTCTACCTTAGTTTCTAATTTTATTTTTGCTTCATTCAGCTCTTCTGTTATTTGCTTAATTTTTTCACGACTTCTGTTTATGTCTAATTTAACTGCAATACAAAAGGAACCTTTAAACACATGAAATCAATTGGTGAAAGTGAGATTCTTTTAACAATTTGTTGCTTGCAGATAGAGTGGTGTAGAAAGATGACTTCAGTAGAGACATATAATTGCTAGACTTCTAATCACATTGGTTTTCTTATAACAGCTACTGTCACTGTCATCAGTTACTAGAAGCGGAAATTGACATTCAATTGCAAACAAACAAGTGCCTAATTGCTACTTTAGTGTGGACAAACATGACATTTTCATAGATAATTCAGATAGCTAGCTTTGGAAATTTGATTTAAAGTAAGGGTCACCTGTTTTACTATATAGTAAAGTACTTTGTTGATACTCTGCTATACCATGACCAAGGGATTAAAACAACAGGCAAGGAGACAAGATACAGGGGTTCTGTTTCTAAATCTGCTGGTGGTTTTCTATGTAATCTTGGACAAACTTCCTAAAGTTCCCACTGCACTCCAGGCAATTACATTTTCTGAAAGCAGATTTTGTAGAGTTCAAACTACAGGTCTAGACTGCAGTATTGCCAGAACCAAGCATTCAGAAAATCATGACTTAGCCCCCACCAGTATTATGAGGTCAGCTTAAAAATCATGAGATTAAAAAAAATAGTAGATCCTTTTTATTCACCTTCTGGTTTAGAGCCTTTGGGTTTGTTTTTGATCTTTCCTCCACCATCGGGAGGATAGAAATGTACTCTTATTAAAAAAAAAAAAAAAAAAAGAGAGTGAGCGAGCACTGAGATTTGCTTGTAATAACATGATTCCAGGAATTGGGGCTTTAAGAATAACAGCAAATATCATGAATCTCATGATAAAAAAATTATATGTTGGCAAGGCTGTGCGTGAGGATGATACAAGCCTGACCCTGCTGTATTCACACACAAGAGAAGGGAGATAGGCTCTTTCAAAGCCAGCCCATGTGTGTCTATTGCAGGGCTGCCCTGAGTCCCTGTGGAATTCACTAGAACTGTTGAAACAGGAGATGGTGAGGAAGACAGGAACTCGAGTTATTGGGCTCAGTAAAGGAGTGACAGGGTAACTCTGTGGCCTGTGTTATACAGGCGAGACTAAAGACTCTGGAGGTCCCTTCCGACCTTCTAATCTAGGAGTTGATATACTCCAGGGGAAAGGCTCAGTCAGCATTTACTGACCTTGCTTGAAAACACCACCCCATCACAGGATGAAGGAAAAACCTCACTGCCATTCAGGGCTCTCTGGGAACCATGGAGTTGTGTGACCCAGGGGCAGCTCCAGGCACCAGCATGCCAAGCACGTGCCTGGGGCGGCAAGCTGCGGGGGGCACTCTGCCGGTCGCTGCAAGGGCGGCAAGCAGGTTGCCTTCAGTGGCATGCCTGCAGAGGGTCCGCTGGTCCCGTGGCTTCGGTGGACCTCCCACAGGCTGCCGCCGAATTCGCGGGACCAGGGACCTCCCGCAGGCGAGCTGCCGAAGGCAGCCTGCCTGCAGTGCTTGAGGTGGCAAAATACCTAGAGCCGCCCCTGGTGTGACCTCGGGCACAAGATGGCGGCTGTGTGGCTGACCTTGGTGCATGAGGCGCCGCTTCTCCTCTGCTTGCTGCTCTGTGAGGAGAATTTGCTGGAACAGGGAGTCCAGGCTCATTTCTGTCTCCTGGGGCGAAGGAGGGGGCAGGACTTGGGGTTATTTCCCTGTCCCTGGGAGACTTATTCACCACTTCAGAGGCCCCTCGCAGGGGGCTAGGGAGCTCTTCACTAAACCTGACTCCTCTCCTGTTAGCAGCAGCCTTGTGCTCAGCCCTCACACCTACCCTCCTCCTCACCGCCGTCTGGCCACCTCAGTTCCTGCCTCTCTACCTCCCGACCAGTGTCTGAGGAACAGTCCCTCCAGAGGGGTTTGTGCAGCTGAGGAGAAGCCCCAGAACCAGCCTGTCAGGCAGAGAAGCCTGAGGTTAGGGCAGAGGAAGGAAGCTGGGTTGAGGGGTAGGAAAAGATAATCTCAGCAGTAGAAGAGGCTGGTGGTTTTGGGGGGCAGCAGAGGGAACAGGGATTGGATGGAGAGAGCGTGGGAGGTAGCGGGGGCTCTGCTGGTGGAGAAGATTGGATTGGGGTGGGGCAGAGGTAATCTTAATACATAGAGGGAGGGGTGGTAGTCCTCGTTGTACAATGTTTCAGAGTTAATGGGATGAAACAACTTCAGAAAAATGTTATATTATAGTCAAGCTACTGTTGAACAAAATAAAGCTCTGATGAAACTTGAAAACATGAAACTGACCCATCTTATGTAAAACTGAAATGATTTTATTTTTAAATTGGCACAAAGTGGAACAGAGAGAAGAGTTCACAAAGATAAATTTAGGAAAGTGTTTTAGTAGTGAAGCTTCCTAACCAAAGGCCAAAGGAAAAATGGAAACTATTAGTGAAATGGGGAACTTTTGACAATTCAGATAGCTATTTTTTACCTGAGCCTGTGCGTGAACAAGTCATTCCAGAAAAATTCAAGAAAAAGAACTACAATATCTTGGGATAAAGGCGAAAATAAAATTAAAACCATTCTTTGAAGTTTTCAAGACTTTACTGCTATGGTTGCAATAGGGGCTTTCATGTTTCAGACTGTGAGAAAGCTGCTGTATGCCAGGATGGTGTTCTGTGTCACATATTAGAAGACCTGCTCTTTGTGACGGGGCTCCAGTCTCAAATTATGGGAAAGGAACTGTTCTTCATAAGAGAAGAAGCCAGAATCCAACTATAGTGCATTTCTCAATGTCTGAGAATGCCCAGTGAGACCTTTTACAGCTCTGGTAAAGAAGTCTTGAAATTCAGGATGGGGGAAGTGAAATAGTCTTTAGAGTTCAGCTTGGTAGCTGTGACTCGGGTCTCAATTCTGCAAACATGCACGTGCTTAACTAAACATAGTAGTCTCATTGAGTTCAGTGAGACTACTCATGTGTAAAGTTAAATACGTATGTAAATGCTTGCAGGGTCAAAACTAAATGTTAATGCATTCCTGTTTAACTAGAGCCATGCAAAGAATAAGACCTTTTGTAAATTGTTGGCTTTTTCCAACGGTGGTTTTAATTTTATTTTGTAGGTCATATCAGTGCATCCTAATCTTAATCTATATCTGTATCTTAATCATCATGCCCTAATCAGGTCATGTCTTTTTAATGTACTTCAGAATTAGTAATTGCCTTTTGTAATCAAGGTGCTGTGGCAGTAGTAAAGTTTTCTCTACAAACTCTAATTTGTGTAGGAAGGGGGTGGGGGGAGAGATTTTGTTACTAAGTGGAGCTAAGCATAAGAACACTTTTCAATTTAAAAAGAACAGGAGTACTTGTGGCACCTTAGAGACTAACAAATTCATTTGAGCATAAGCTTTCATGGGCTACAACCCACTTCATCGGATGCATAGACTGGAACATACAGCAAGAAGATATTTATACATACAGAGAACATGAGAAGGTGGAAGTAGCCATACCAACTGTGAGAGGCCAATAGAAGGTGTGAGATTACTTAACATGATCATCTTGTTTATCACTTTAAAAGTTTTTTTTCTCCTGCTGATGTTCCAGTCTATGCATCTGATGAAGTGGGCTGTAGCCCACGAAAGCTTATGCTCAAATAAATTTGTTAGTCTCTAAGATGCCACAAGTACTCCTGTTCTTTTTTGCAGATAAAGACTAACATGGCTGCTACTCTGAAACTTGTCAATTTAAATGCATGTATTTTTAAATTTATAGTGTCAGATTTTTTCAAAAACAATATAATTTTGATAGCCTGAAATATACATTTGAAACCTCTTCCCCCCGCTATCCTCTAAATATTTAGAAATATTTATAAATTTAAAAAAAATTAATGGAACCTTCAGGATGTACACGAACTCTGAGTAGCTACATGCTCTTATTCTCTTCTCCCTTGTTTATTGCTCTTATTCAACACAACATGTCTAAAATTAGGTACTGATCTTGTGTATATTTAAGCATGTTCATAACTTTTAAAAAAGGGGGGAGGATGAGTTGGGATTTTTGCTTTTCTCAATCTTCCACGCTGTGGACCCCCTCTTTTTCTTAGTAACAGAAGTCTCGAACACAGCCACACAGAGATGCCAGAGTCTTTGGCCTTTAAAAACATTGTCTATCCAACCAAACGTGACATGAGAAATGCCTTGCCTTTCATGCTAAGATGCTGTGGGACACAGAATGTGGGTCATTCTCCCTGTCTTGATTGTTTTATGGCAGTCTGCTTGGACAGAGTTCACCTCTGGGAAGAAGGCGGCCATAGGCAGCTGTGAAATGTCTAAGGCACCAATCCTGTGTTTGCACACAGTAGCATGGACTTTCACCTATGAGAGGAGTTCCACTGAAGGCAATGGGATACCTCCTGGGCACGGGGAGATTGGGACCAGACAAAAAACACCACTACACAGTCACTAGCAAGAGGAAGACTCCCTCTCAGAATCAGGAGCAATGTTTGTAGCTGCAAAATGTCTGTTAGTCTATAAGGTGCCACAGAACTCTCTTGCTGCTTTTACAGATTCAGACTAACACGGCTACCCCTCTGATACCAGACTACACAGGTACTATTGGTTAAAAGTTAACAGTCAGCTGAATGGCTGGATACAACTCATGCAGTCATCAGATCCTTTTGTGTTTAGATTTATGTAGACATTTACTCATTAATCAGTCATTTAAACCAAAATAGCTTCTCCTGAGCTACTAATCTGGTTTAATGGGTAAATTCAGAGACTTCATATGCACAGTAGAATAGTGTGCTACACATTTTGGTATAGGAAAAAGCTACAAGAAAGTGCACATTGGTAGCCTTGTGATGCCTCTAGTGCCTTGTGAGTCATGAACCTGTTAAATGTCATTTTAAGAGAAATAACCTTTGCAGAAAACTATTTTTGGTGGGAATAAAAGGAAAATAAAGCTGTAGTAGAACTAAGTTAGGCAATATGGCTTCTTCTAAAAATAACAGTAGAAAGATAGAAAATACAGAAGCAGGGAATAGTTTATAAATTTCTTCTCCTATTTTGAATACATTTAATGTTTGTTTTTTCCTAGCCATTTTTCTCTTGTTTACCTGTAGCATTTGGACTGCCTGTCCCTCTTCTGATTACCCATCAAGTCCAGCTGTCCATTCAGCGATATCAAAGGCACAGCTAATACTCTTAAAACATTTTTGAAAGAAACAGAACACTGAATAATTTCAATATGAAACCAAAGTGCATGAAAGTGGCTGGAGGTCAACAAAGTGCTACTGAAATAGGTGCTTGGCATTGTGGGGGCAGGGGACAGTTTTTATTCCAGTGCTTCTCACCCCCTAAACTGCCTCACTTCAATCCCATGCTGACTACTTCTTTGTGTCTACCTCCACCTTCACTCTTCCCCTCCCATTTAACAGAATAGGTCAAATTCTTCTTTGTGGTAATTCCACTTACTTTATTTTGTGTTTGTTTTCAGTGATGAGCACCAACCCCCAGCAGGGACTTCAAGTGTGACATTATATAAAATGTGGTTTTGAACAAGAAGGGCCTGATTCTGATCTCACGTAACTAAATTTTAACCCGGCATAACTAATTCCATGACTTCAGTGGAATCATTTCTGATATGCACCAATGTGAGATCAAACTCAGTGTTTTGGCACAAATGAAATGAAAATTAAAAAACAAAAATTGAAATTAATTTTACATTGAGCCATTCTAAATAGGAACATCAACTAAGTTACACTTATGACTGCATTGTTACAACAGAAAAAACATCAGATAGTAAAACAGATCTCTCATCAATGGTGATGGCCTATAAAAGGATGACTGACTAAAATAGATACATCACAGGGTTTCCGACCCCAGCAAATGACATCAGTTCTGGCACAGGGAAACTGGACCTGTGTTCCCACTTTGGGCAGTTAAGAAGGCAGGGCACCACTTGGGGCTATAAAGGAGTCAGGGAGTCAGACAGAGAGAGAGACCTGAAGAAGCAGAACCACCTATGAGAGAATCAGGTGGGAGATGCTGGAGACCAGAGTGCTGGAGGACCTGGCATAGAGTTACTGGGGAGTTGGAGGAAACTGAGGCAGGTGCACTTGTTGTGCTGCCGCCTGCTGAAAGCAGGTGCTGTAGGGCAGTGGTTCTTAAATGTATTTGATTGTGCCACCCTTCTTTGTGTCTAGTAGTTTACGTGCCTCTTTCCCCCAGGCATCTGGCCAGCAGCCAGCGCTCAGTTCTCAAGGCAGAGCAGAGAGCAGCAGTTGCTGACTGGGCACCCAGCTCTGAAGGCAGCGCCGCTGCCAGCAGCAGCACAGATGAGAACCACAACCTGCATTGGCTCCCCGATTTTCTGCTGCAGCACAAGTTAAAGCATGGTCTACATATACCCCTCTTCATCCCCTATACTATGGGCTGCAAGATGGGATGCATTGGAGTCAGTGCTCCAGCTTTAAACCCACTGGAGGTTCCCCTTCTCTTGGATGATCCTCAGCAGGGACCTTGCGAGTAGGTTCTGCTTTTTTTGTGTTATCTGAGCAGGGAAAAGGACTAGAACATGGCAGAAAATCTGCCCCCAGGTTTTAACTGTTGCCCAGGGACTTATTTTAATATTATGTTTGGCCTGCAGGGTGAAAAGCTTAGGCACAACTTGTATGCAGCATATCCTATATCTGCAGAATACGTTACAGACATGAAATACTGGTGTTCTTCATTTAGCTTTATCTTAGAAAAGTTAGTACAATGTTAAAATCATTTTCTTCCAAACAAATCCATTGATCGAGCAGCCAGTTCAATACCACTGTCAAATACAAATACAGGACTGATTCTGCTTGCATTCACGTCAATTATTTCCCCCAACTCCCCTCAACCCCATTTTCTTGAATAGAAGCAGGATTGGCCCCATGGTAAATTCTGCGGAAATAAATACAGTCATATCAGACTCCATCTTGTGGCTGTGAATGGTAATTTCAGGATACTCTTTATGCCCAACACCCACGTTTGTTTTTAATGTTTAAATTAGTGCTGCCAAATCAGCAAAATAGGGTTTTGTCCAAATGATTGGTTAATTCAACTATTGCTACTGCGGTTGTTAAGAGTGAAAAATATTTATACTTCCAGTAACATTTTGTGATTTTACTTTGAAGTAATTGGACCAGATTATTGTGCAGATTTATATCCTGTGTAATCTCAGTGATTTATGTAAGTGTCAGTGAAGAACTTGGCTCATTGTTTTTCCAGACTGAAAGTGTTCAGTATTTCAAAACTGAAGTAAATAAAATGACATCACTATCTAATAAATTGTTAGTTATTGCAGACAAACAAAAATCTACAGTAGATCTTTGAATTTAAGCAAGCAGGTTAATATTAAATAATAGTACTAGGAAATGACTTTCTTACGCCCAGACAATGTTAGCGTCACTGGAGGATTAGTTATAGCCTTTTGCATTTTGCTAGGAATGTAAACAATTTTTCAACAGATGTCCCTTATAAAGGAAGCCAGCTATTAGCATTGTGATATCTCTGTTTTGAGTCTCACATCCAAGATTTTGTGTAATTCCATCTGGAAAGTCTTCATTGGATCCCATCTCTAGGGGTTATAAAGTGAAGATTTTTTTTTAAATCTAAGCCTTCCATTGTCTTTGTCATCATCATACAGCACCTGTTTTATTTGCTGATTGTTAATTCTGCTGTGTAAAAGGTCTTTACATTGTATGTCTGCAGTGCTTTTTTAATTTAAAAGATAGCTCACCTGTCTTTGCTAGACTTTTTCCTTAAAACTTTTTAAATCTAACTTTCCTAATAATTTGGATATTTGACAACTGAGGCCTTCCTTTTGAAACATTTATCAGAGCTCTATAATTTTTTGGCATGACTATAGTAACATATGTAATGAAGGAAAAATATGACTAATCTGTCATGTCGTAAAAAACTAGCAAAACAAAAAAGACTTTGGTTTAGTGTTGCAGCAAACTTGTTTAGTTGTTAGTCTGGAAGTCTACAGTTTGGTTTTAGTACTTAGTAGAGAGGACTCAGTTGTTTGAGGCAGCTATCAGCTGTCCATTTTCACAATGGAGAGAGGTAAACAGTTGGGTCCCCAACCCTAAGAAGCGGCACTGGAAGCTGTGCTCTTCAACATATTCATTAATGATCTGGGAAAGAGAGTGAACAGTGAAATGGATGATACAAAATTATTTAAGATAGTTAAATCCAGAGCTGACTGCAAAGAGTTAGAATGGGCTCTCACAAAACTGGGTGAAACGGCGACAAAATGGCAGATGAAATTCAACACACACACCCCCACACACCCCTATAATGATGGGTTCTAAATTAGCTGTTACTGCTTAAGAAAGAGATCTTGGAGTCATCACGGATAGTTCTCTGAAAACTTCAACTCAATCCACAGCAGCGGTCAAAAAGGCTAAAGAATGTTAGGAACTATAAAGAACGGGCCAGAAAATATAATGCCACTATAGAAATCCACTGTGCTCCCAGACCTAGAATATTGTGTCCAGTTCGGGTTGTTCTACCTCAAAACAATATAGTGGAACTGGAAAAAGTTCATAGAAGGGCAACAAAGATGAGCAAGGGTATGGAACAATTACCAAACAAGAACAGACTAAAAAGATGAGGACTATTCTTCTTAGAAAAGACTCCGTTAAGGAAGATAAGATAGAGTTCTATATACAATCATTAATGTTATGGAAGAAATGGATGGAGAAGTGGTGTTTACCCTTTCCTACAATACAAAAACCGGGGTCACCCAATGAAATTAATAGTCAGCAGGTTTAATGCAAACAAGAGGAAGTACTTCTTGCACACAATACAATATTAACATGTGGAACACATAGCCATGGGATGTTGTGAAGGCCAAAGGTATAACTGGTTTTGAAAAAGAACTAGATTAAATTGATGGAGGATAAATCTATCAAGGGCTGTTATCCAAGATGATCAGGGATGTAATCTCATACTCGGAGCAGCCTAAACCGCTGACTGCCAATAGTCAGGAGGGGAAGATGGGGTGGATCTCTAAAGAATTGCCCTGTTTTGTACACTCCCCCTGAAGTTATGGTAGTATCTGCTGTCAGAGATAAGATACGGGGCTAGATGGACCATTGGTGAGACCCTGTATGGCTGTTCTTTTCCTCGGGGCTAGAGAAGAAAGCACCCAGAAAGCTGAAATGTACCATATTCTTTGTAGTTTATGGTAGTCAGAAAGAGGTGGGTACACCACTTATTTTGTGGTCTGTTTTTTATTAGCCTAGATACTGTTATTGTGGAGTCTGACCCTGTAAGATACTGAGAGCTCTTAAATCTCATTTAAATCAATGGGAGTTAAGGATACTCGGCACTTTACAGGATTGGGCCCTTTGTTACGAGGTGTAAGCTTGCATTAAAATAGACCTAAGGAAAATATCATTTTGTTTAATGACTCAAAATGAGCAATTTTAAATATTTTACCATATCCTTTATAACCCCATTCCATTTCTTTGATCCCTCTTTACCTGTCTGTTGCATGTGTTGGGGAAAAGACCACCACTCTAGTGAATTTTGAATCAGACAGCCGGAGGCTCCTTTTTTGATTACACCTGTGCACAAGCGGAGGCCAGTGTGCTCCCATGCAAGGGTTAGGCTGGCCTCCTGAACATGATTATGTCTTTGCTTATATAGCTTAAAACCGCAAATTAGCATATTTCATTAAGTCATTTATTATACCTTATTTGGTTACTCATGTGGCGTATATTGCATAAACAATTAAATAATTTGCTTTATTTGGTACATAAACTCCTATAACCCCCTCTAAAATGCAAGCATACTGTGTTTCACTTCCGTACAGATAGTCCCCTGATAGTCAGGCGGCCTTGACTATTCAGACACCCCTACTTGCGGTTTTCGTTTGGCAGACTAAGCAGGCCTATTTAGGGTCCTTGTGACCTGTGTCTAGTTCCCCAGTTTCGGCCAGATGGCTTACATGCTGACAAATCGTTTTATATTTTTGTTAATATGTCATTAGTGCATGCATTTATTTTTATTGAATAATGATTGAAGCAGGCTGTCTGGACATTAGATCGGGTTGTTAGGGAAATTCCATTCAGGCCTCCTTTCATGCTAATAATTGTTAGTAGGAATAATAGACTAGGGGGCCTTTTCCCTGACAACTCCCTCCTTTTTGATGCCTAATTAATCACATTTTACGGCATCAAATTCCTCCTCAGGGATATTTGGCATTACTGAACGGGGATTTTCCGTAATTTCGAGAGTTGAGTATCTGTACACGGGACATCATCAAGAACTAAAGAGTCGTAGTAATGCATGTCGGGAGGGACGACATCTCGTAGGGGATGAAGGGCTAGTGACTGGGGCAGGGGCGGAGTGTTAGATGTTGAACAGAGACATGTAGGGCAACAGGCTTTACAGCACCGGTAACACCACAGTAAGATCCCTAGTACTAAAAGTATCCCTGTTCCTGCAAGAACCCAGATATACCATGGACGGTTAGAGGGGTGTAAAATTTTGGTAAGCTGGCACACAATGTCGGTTTGTACACAGAGGGTAGACACCAAATGAGCGGTTTTTTTCCCCAGAAACCCAGCTCCTTTTTCAGCATCTATTGGTTATATAATCCCGTCTTACTTTATATGATATATAAATCCTGTTGGGTCTTGAAATATGTATTTAAAGTTAATTCATCAAGATAAAAATCATTTTATGCTTTCAGTATTTAAATGACAGTAGCTTTTATAGAATATTACTAGATCAGTATCTGTCATTGTCTTCTCTAAGGCAGTGGTTCTTAAACTCTTTCTTTTCGTGGACTATCTGAAAATTGCTGAGGGTCTCGGTGGACCACTTAATGATCTTTCCAAATGTTGTTTGTACCATTAGCTAACTATTGTAAAGCGCTTTGGATAAAAGCACTATATAAAAAAACGCTTAATAATAATAAAATTTTTTTTGTTCTACAAATAAAAGCACACAACTCATATTTTTATATCAGTAGTCTTACTTGCTAATGCGGTGGATGTCCCCTCTCTCTCCTCCTGTGATACCTCTTCTTTCCCAGCCCCGCTTGAGGGTTCTCTTCCCCATCACACCAGCCCCTGATCTGGGGCTGGGAAGGGAGGGGGTCTCTCCCCGGCAGCCGCAGCCTTGGAGCTGGGGAAAGTCGCCTCTTTCTCTAGCCGCCACAGCTCTGCACATCCCAAATTCCCCCTACTCCCTCTTCTCACCCCACTTCCCCCTCCCACGTATTCCCTGTTCCCCCCAAGGCCACCACCTCACCTTACATGTGCGTCTTCTCCAGGGTCCAGGCACCTAATTAGTGGAGCCATGCCTGCGCAGGTCCACTAATTAGGTGGGTTGCCCTTCATTCTCTCATGTGCGGCCACCTAGGCGCGCACCTTAGAGGGAAGTGTCCGCGGACCACCTGAATGGAGCTCACAGACCACGGGTGGTCCATGGACCACAGTTTGAGAATCTCTGCTCTGAGGTATTTCAGAAGATTTTCAAATGTTTTATCATAGTTCATAAAGCCCAACTTCTTTCTGATACTGCAAATGTACCAACAATATGATACATATTAGATGGTTAAAGAAAATAAATAAAACAACTTAATTTTCATAGTCATAACAGAAGTGGTATTTAGAACTAATTTAGATATTTTTTACACCCTTCCCTTAATTTCCATTAAAGCGAAAGGAGCTAGTTGGCATGATGAAAACAACTTGAATGCAAAAAACAAGTGTTTCCTATTTTTTTATAATAATATTTGTGTCTGTGCTGAAGGCTTTCATCAAATTAATCTCATAGCCTAGTATACCATATTCCCCGGTAAAAACTCTATTTTCCTTCAAAATCACAGCACTTTGAGGCCCGATTAAATGTTCTGAGAACCTCTGCTTTAAGTGCAAAATTAAACTCAAACTTTACAATGGCATCTTCCAACTGACCCATCATCACAATTTAAATTAGGTGATTCTCAAAGCCCTTGACTATTCCAGGCACCATGAAGATTCTTTCCCACAAAGCTCAGGTTTGTCAGCATCCATTTAGTCAAACAATGTCCATTCTGACTGCTCACTTGCAGCATTTTGAAAACATCATGGAAAAGTTCAAACACAGAAGCAGCCAGGGCCTATTATGCTGACCGATATTGTCTCATTGTTTTCCTGTACTCCCTCATCAGTCTGTATCCATCTGTTGTCACCTCCTCTCTTGTACTTAGATTATGTTTGTGCTAAGAATTGTTCTATTTTGTTTTGTTTTGTACAGTGCCTAGCCCAATTGGATCTTGAGCCATGACTGAGGCTCCTAGGTGATACAACAATACAAATAAAAAACCAGCACCAGAATCTGTACCTATTGGGTTTCTGGGCACCAGAACCTGTAGGTCAAAACTTTTACCATTCAAATCTGATATTTGGTGCTTGGAGTCAAATTCAGTCTTTAATCAGTTAAACATCATCAGTCCTTCAGAGAATCTAAGGTAGTGGTTTATAGTTTAGAACTGATGGTGGAAAGTTTTGAAATATTTGTCACCTATCAAGTAGGTCATCAAGCAAGAGCAGAACAGTAAAAACTCAAAAAACTTTAATTGATGGTTAAATACTTCAGTAGTAGATTGAGGGAGAGAAAGAAGTAAACCAGAGAGAAAAATCAAGAATCCTAAGCTGCTCAGAATGACATTTTCTAAATCTACCAGTATGTTACTAACTGGAAAAAAAGATAATGTTCAGGTGGATTTGCTTAGCAGAAAGACAATTCATTCAGACAAAATGCAGCACAGAAGAGCTGCAACGGTTGAGGAATTCCAGTAACACGTTTAATGATACTTGATCTTATTACCAAGTGACTCAGATTCTTCAGCTTTTATAAAATCCATTTTACAGCCGTTAAAAACATATTGGGTTTTGCCCAGCTCTTGGTTTTTTGACTCCTACCCAAAAAGAAAAGTATAGAAAGTGTATCTAATTTACCCCAACTTAGCCAAGGAGGTTGTGATTCTCTCTGGTGACATATGTGGGTTAACGTGCTCTCTTGTAACAGAAAAATCTGCTGTGACATGCTCTAATTCTGTGCCTAGCACAGTCACACTGAGACCTCAGTGGTTCAGGAGCCAAATTAGCAGCCAACATTACCCAGAAGAGCCACAGTAGTATGAATTAAATGTTTCATTTTCTATTTTTATATGTATGAATTATTCTCACATCAAAATGACTGACCAAGTATTATTATTTTATCAACTACAATTGGTTAATAACATAGTAAAAGCATTCTGATTGGTTAATAATTAAATCACAGTGTTTTAATGTTATGTGCTGCAAAGAGTCTCAGGAGACACCTTAAAGAGTCACATTCGCAAGCCTCAGGGCTTGTCTATACTTATGGCTAAATCTGCACTGCTGCGATAGATGCAGCGCTATCGATTTACTGAGTCTGGTGAAAACAAGCTAAGTCAATGGCAAAGCGCTCTCCCACCAACTTCTGTACTCCACCTCCCCGAGAAGCATAGGGTAAGTTGGCAGGAGAGCATCTCCCATCAACACAGCACAGTGTAGACACTGCTGTAAGCCAACCTAAGTTATGTCAACTTCACCGACGTAACTTATGTAAGTGAGGTAGCATAATTTAGGTCGACTTACTCAGACTGAGGGCTGATCTACACTAAAGCTGTATCACTGGCCTAGCACATGATGACTATATGGACAACCAGCAGCTAATACTTTGTCACTAGCAGGTGTTAATTGCTTGTAGCAGTACCAGCAAAGAAGAAGAGTGTTCATGTATGCAGGGGAGTGTACTCTACTCCAAATAGATCATGCAAACTTCTAAAATCCCAGAAGACGATTAGCAACACACAGTTTCTAGTCTGTGATTTAAAGATTACTTTGTGGTGCTCCCCAAGTTCGTGAGGCACTTCACCACTACCTGCCCTTAGCCTGAAGGAGGCTTTTCTGTGTTTGCTCTGGGTCAGCTCCCTGAAATCAACAGCTTCTGGTAGCACAAGCACTAGCTGCCAGGCCTTTGCAGGTCTCAATCTCTCTGTGTAGGTAGTGCTAGGCACACATCAACCCTCAAGTCCTTGGAGACCTATTTGTAATATCTTGCCCCTTATCCTGTGGGGCCCAAAGGAAAGTACGCATCGGCTTGTAAGTTTCAGCTCAGGATCAGCACTTTGCTTAACATCATAACATGTAAATATCTTGATAATAAACCTATGCTTGTTTTCCCTATAAAAGAGTTGAGATTCAAGAAATAGCGAGTAAGACTATTGGAAACAAATGGTTACATATAAAACAAAATCATAACACACTTTCTAGAGACTAATCTTAACTATCAGGTTAACCTGCCGTCAAAATAAATTTATCTCACCTAAAGTTCTCTGCAGAATTTTCAACCAGGGCTGGCTGAGATTCCACTTTCATAAATGCAAACATGCTGTCCTTTACTTTGTAGGTACAGGATAACAGGATATCTTCTTTGCCTGCTAGAAATACCTCCAAAGTTAATTATCTTTACTCATGGACAGGATAACTCCTGTGGCTTGTTTTTTCCTTTGTGCTCTTCCTGTTGACTTCATATCTCTTCAACTTTTACTTCATATGTGAATGGACATCAATTGTGTTAGCTTACACTGCTTAATTTACATCTCAAAAGAGAGATACATATTTCTTAACTCCTGTCTGAAGGAACCAGTCTGAGACATATCACCTTCTGGTGACCTGTTTTCACTTTACGTGCTTAAGAACATATTTTTTAGTATAGATACATGACTCCTTACATAGTATCTATATATTTTACAATGATAGTGATGACGAGTGGGACACCAGCTTTCATTTGAGACCTCACATGACATTCTTTGGTGAACCAGAATCAGGAAATTCCTGTAACCCCACCACACTCTGTTGTCATTTGGCAGTAAGAAGCTCTTGGGTCACATATATAAAAATATTATTTCTGATCCTAGGGCTCAAAACAAAAGTCTTTCTTTTTTATTTTTGGATGACTCACTGGGTAACTGAATATTGGCCATCTACTCTCCTCTTGTAGCTGTCACCCTGGCCATTAATGAAAGCAAGATACACAGCCTCAACTTATTTCTACGTTGCTTCTTCAGTTCGCCAGCACGTGGTCTTAGAAAGGGGGCAGCTTATTTCCTCCCAGGCTAGATAGCAGTACCAAGCATGTCAGTTAGAGGGCATGCTTTTTCTCACACAATTTGGGAAGATGGAGTTCTAAGGTGATTCCTGAAGCATATGTTACTGCATGATGATATATTACTGTTCAGCCTGTTTTCTCCTAAAATGTCTTGTCAGAGAAATTATATAGCAGATTAATAAATCAGGTCAGATCTACTCTGTATATGTTTCCTCCAGTCCTGTCTTGCCACATTCAGATCAATGGTTTTGCAGTGAAAAGATGCCCTAAATTATACATGGAAAATGAGAGATTCTCCAAACCTGCAAGTCCTCAATAAATCCTCAGGTCATATTCATATTGGGCTAACTAATCAGCTACTGATACTAACAGTAATAGTGCTCTGTCAGTATTTCTTTTTTCTTCATGATGTTGCCTCCACAGAGTCCAACATGCCTAGCCATGGAAACTTTTAAAGTAATAATTGTCAATTATGTGGTGTATGTAAGTTCCTAAAGCCCTACATCCCATAGATGGACCTTGTGAAACCCCCATCCTATGCAACTACTGAATTCCTTTGTTTGTCATCTGGAGTAGTAATGGAACAAACTTATCTCTTTCCCCTCCCCATCATATTAGATGCACAAGTCTCACTGTAAGTTGCTTTTTAAAAGTTGCATTAAGTTTAGGCTGAAAAATTTCTGATTTATTATTTTACTTTAATGACTTTTTTAAATACTTTTGGTTAAGATGATGGAATTTAGAAGCTGATTCTCTTTCCCCATGATGTTCTTCAGTTCAAATAGATGTGAAAAGTACCCTTTGTGGCTTGGGGGGAGGGAACTCAGCTTTATTATTTATTATGAACTGTTATATTGCTGTAGTGCCAAGTTGGGGCACCATTGTGCTAAGCACTATACAGACACAGGAAATGGCAGTCCCTCCTCCCAAAGAGTAAAAAGACAGTATACAGTAGGTCAATAAGACAAACGAGTTCAGGGTGAGTAAGAGTGACAAAAATAGAGGGTAGGCAATTCATAGCCAGTAAAAAGCAGTAATCACAGCTTGCCACCTCCCTACCTGTTATCAAGTTGTAGTTTACTGTATGAATTATGGAAGAGGTCAGTTTTGCAAAGAGACTTGAAGGAGGATAAGGTGGTAGCCTTAGGAATTTTGACTAGAAGGTTTTCACGTCCATGAAGAGGCAGCATGGGGGACAGTACAGAGAAGTGTCCAAGTTGGCAATCATGGCTGACATCATTGGCACAGTGAAGGCCATCTGATGGCTCAGAAAGCTGGTGAAGCTAAATGGTAAGGCTTCAAAGGCAAAACCAAGAAATTTGTGTTTGATGCAGTGGTGGATACAGCCCATGGAGCGATACAGAGAGAGACATGAGGTGGTCAGAGTGACAAGTCAGGAAGATGATCCTAGCAGGAGGATTTAAGGGGGTAGAGATGAGGTTTCAATGTGTTTGGCATCAAGGGCAGAGAGAAGAGGAGTAAAAAATTGTTATGTAAGTGATTCAGAAGCTGAAGTCCCACTGAAAATAAGTGGGCTTCGGGTCCTAAGGCACTTGAGTACTTTTGAAAAAAATTTTCCACTGAGATTATTCTAGTTAAAGTATAAGCTGATGAGGGTCTGAAAAAGAGCTTTGGTTCTCTGGACAGACAGAAAAGGCTGAATTTTTGAAATATGGAGATAGACATGGCCTAGGTGTATACTTCTAGAGAGGGCTGAGTTAATGATTATACCCAGATTATAGGCTTGTGTGATTGGGAGGATGATCGTGGTTGAGAAATCGAGAAGAGGGGAAGGCATGGTGGGGGAGATTAAAAGTTCAGTTCTGGAATGTATTGAGCTTAAGTTGTCAGTTGGATATTCAGAAAGAGATGTCCAAAACATAGGCTAAGGTGTGGAAATGGACGCAGGAAGGCAGGTCTTCACTAGAGAGAGATTTTCAAAATTGTCAGTACAAAAATGACATCTGAAGTTTTGGATAGAGATACAGTGTAGAGACTGAACCTTTGGGGACATCCACTGAAAAAGAGAAAGGAAGAGGAGAACCCACCAAATGAAGGCAGTCATGTCTGCAAGGCCTTCTCACAAAGAGCCCAAAAGGCTCCAGAAGACTGTTTTATAATCACCTCCTGCAAAATGCTATTGTAGCTGAAGAGGGGTGGGAGATCTCCTAAAAAGGGTAACTTCAGGCATATGTAGTGTGACTCTTGGTTACAAAGTATGATGCGAAATCCCAGGATGAAGGGGGTTCATCCTCTTGTAAAGAATCCTATAAAGAGCTGTCAAAGTGGATTCTGCTTCAGAATATATTGTCTCCACAGTATCACAATGACCCTTCCTTCCTCCTCTCTACTTCTGATCCCAGCTGTAAGTAGATTTGGGAGGCAGGGAGGATTGGGATATTTATGCCATTTGTTTATGGACCACAAGGCTTGGGGTTTTTATATGTACCGTAACTGCCAGCTACTGCTTAAGAAGGTTCCAATGCTAATTCTACAGCAGAGCTTTGTTGAGACAGAACATGAGTTACTGTTGGTAAGTAATCCCTTTTTATACAAGTTAAGGAGTTGTTTTGTTTGAATCATATTTTTACATATCCTTCCGAGTTATCATTGATGATCTGTGCTACTCAGAGCACTTAAAATCACAATCTTTTTAAAAAAATGTGTCTATGTACTGCTAAATGTGAAGAACATATATTTAGTTTGGTTTTGTGAGCTCTAATAAAACTTGAATTTCTTGCTAATGTTACAGAAGATTCCCTTTCTGTGTAACCAACCAGTTTACAGAATGCAAGATGATCTGTGGGCACAGATACAACAATGTTCCACTTATGCTTTTACTCATATGTCCAACACATATAGTGCTACAGTCTTTCCTTCCATTATGTAGGAAATATGAATGATAGATATGTATGCACATCTGCAAGAGAACTACTTCTTGTACATGTCACTCAGCAGTTGATTTTATATTCATATTTCACTTTTGTATCTGAAGTATGCTGAACTTTACTCACTATAAGCCAGATTCATTCTTGATGTAACTCCAAAGACTGAAGTAACACTGGGGTGAGTTTTTGCCCTGTAGATAAAGGTATATAATAGTTTTTTAAGTGATGAACTATAAAAAATTAGGCACAGAGTGCCTGTTTAGTGTTCAGGAGACTGATTTGTCTTTCAGAGTTTTGGCATGTTTTTCCATTTCACATTAATGTGTTTATTAGTTCTTTGCAGGAAATCAATGCAGTACCAAAAGCTCATTAGTCTGAATATATGTTTCTTAATTAACGTGTGGCTAGTTCTCATAACTCTAGTGAAACTTTTCAACCTTTGAACGTGTGTGGGCAGTAGGATAAGTGGTTTTTTGTTTTTTTTTTAATATAATTTGAAAACATAAGGTGAAAAATTACCATTTTCTCTGTCTCTTTCCCTAGGTGGCTCCACTACCTGACTGCAGGCTTGTTTGCCATCAACTGGCATCTGGCACCCACAGAGCAATGCAATCAGCAACAGTTGCAGGGAATCTGCTGCCAGATGCCCCCTAGAATGGAAATGAGATCCAGACTCTGGTGTGATGGGTGAGCTACTGCAGGGAGGATGATTGTTGAGAATGGTTCAGGCCAGGTAGTTGCTGGCAGAGCACCCCTACACTAGAACCTCAGAGTTAGGTTCTTCATCGTAACTGTGAAATGTATATAACACTGAACAAAACGTTATGGTTGTTCTTTCAAAAGTTTACAACTGAACATTGACTTAATACAGCTTTAAAACTGTACTATGCAGAAGAAAAATGCTGCTTTTAACCATCTTAATTTAAAGGAAACATGCACAGAAAGTTTCCTTACCATGTAAAAAAAAAATTAATTTTTTCCTTCATTGTTTTTAGTAGTTTACGTTTAACATAGTACAATGCAATAGTTGCTTTTTTTGTCTCTGTTGCTGCCTGATGGCATGTTTGCGGTTCCAAATGATGTCTGTGATTGACCAGTCAGTTTGTAACTCTGGTGTTCATAACTTTGAGGTTCTACTCTATTTATATGGTGGAGATGGAAAGGAGAAAGGATTGGAGAGAAGGCTCCTAAAAACACATTCTGTTTCAGAGGGAAAGTTGCTGAGCAGAGAAGTTTTTGAGTGGGGAGCAGAAGCTCAACAGGACCTGGGTAGGGAAAGAAAACAGAAGGGCTGGAAGTGCACCAGGCAGCCAATGAGGTAGTTGTTAGAAGGCTGGGAAAGAAAGGAACAGAATTAATGTTTTTCCAGTAAATTGTTTCTAGCTCAGCTCCCTCCTTCCCCTTCCTTCTGCTCCTTTGGATCCATCGAGCCTCCCACAGAACCTCCTAGTTGAGTAGTTTCCCTTTACTAGTCTCGCTGAGCTCCTGCTCCACTGCTCTTTGGTCTCTGGTCTCACTGAAGTCTGGATCCTCTTCATGAAAGAGAAGGTGCTAGGCAGTAAATCCACTCCATCTGATGCTTATCACCTTATTCAGAACTGCCGGATCCCACTTCCTATCACACAGTACCAGTTCCTTGGGTGTCAGAGGTTTGCTGCCAAGAAGTGGAGCAACCTAAGGGAGAGAGAAAAGGTAAAAAGAAAATACTTTGACCTTTTTTTTTTTTTCTTTCAGGAATTAACTAAAAAACTACAATTATTGTTCTACTGTCCAAGAGACTCCCCTGAGTTTGAAGAATTTCATTAGGAAGTAAAGCCACAATTGCCGATAGTACAAAGTACCTTACTTAAGAGCACTATAAAGAGAATTTTCATGTTCCTCTTCACCAATATGCAGTTCTGCTATACTACACTATATATCTATGTTAAATTGCTATTTTTGTGATTCATGATCAGGGTATATAGCTCAAATAAAGCATGAAAAAAACACTTTTTTCTATTGACTAATAATACTTATACAAGCATTATAGACATGCAATATTATGACTAATACAACTCAGCCAGATTTTGTAGCCATTCCACACACAACTTCTATTGATATTGGTGGGTTTTGCCTGCATATAACCATTTGCAATAAGGAGCCCACTTATTTCTATATTTTGTTTCCTCTCTTTCATGTTCTCTAGTTCTTAGATTTAAAATTGCTTTTCTATGAAACAAGACTGTAGGTTGTATTTGTTCAAACTTCAATTAAGCTACAGAGTGTCATATTTTAGAAGAAGTAATGAGAAACCATTTATATTAGATGTGAACCTGTCATCTAACTTTCCTTTTTTCAAACTTCGTGGAATTCAGTGCTCTTGAAAGTTGCTGTGCTGAGACTCCTCTATCCACCAAATAGGTACAAGACAGACAATGACAGCACAAGTTTCTACATACTGCTCCACAAATGTGCCACAACCTTCATTTAGCAGCACCAACTATGAGACGGTTGTGGCAAGTCTCTGACAAACCAATTCTTGGCCTCTGTGCTAAAACCACCAAGATTGTCAGTTAATGCCAGTGATGTTTTGCAGTGGGTACTAGACTTGAGATTACCAACACTTTTTCAAAGACCTAACCAAATAGACATCAAATGGAAAACCTTTTGACTACCAAAAACCTGAGCTGGATTCAGACTTGCATCCTAGAGGCAAATGTCTGATTTTCTATTATTGACCTCTTTTGACATTCCATGGCCCTCTGCTCTAGGATTTACTTCTGACGGTCACAAATTAAAATGGCTAATTAGGACTAATTTCAAAGAAGTAAAAGATACTTGAGCGAGCCTTTTATCTGTTCAGATTTTGTTAGTAAACATTCGTCAACTGTGACATTCACATAACAGGTACATGCCAGGTAGAAGTTCCTTGCCCTGCCTAAAAGGCAGATACTCTTCCTCTGTAGAAGGGTTATAACTGCCCCACTCCACAGAGTACAAGGATTGAACAGTTAGTTTTATTTTGATTTTTAAAAAACCCTCTCAGTAATTTAAAATGACCGTTAACCTTTCAAACAGTCACAGTTTCAACTTTTCACGAGTATAATACTGTCTGTATTGTAGTGGGCTATTACAGCTGTCTGAAAAAGTATTGTTTGATGTCTGTAAGCACAGTCAGTAATCAATAGCTTGAAATTTGTGCCATTTAAATCCTTTGCAATTTGCCACATCATTTTTTATTTCATTCAATCTGCTTACTGTAGAATAAAAAGAGTTTTGAACCATTGCCACAAAGCACATTTATGTGTGAAACAATATTCATTGATATAGTGGCAAGTAGATCATTTTGACATTTATTTTCAATATTAATTGTACTTATTGATTTGTTTTGTAAAAACTGTAAATTTATTCAAAATATCTCAGTCGATGACAATATTTTGGTAGCGATGCGCAACTATAGAAAATTATCACAGTTGCACAAAAAGCATGTTGCTGTTAAATATTTTAAGAAAAATTATAAAATCTGTAATTAATAAACTAAAATACCCTTTGCAGATGTTTTGACAAGGGTAAATGGAATGGTAAATCATTGCTGTAGCATTGCTGTCAGTGTCGCTGTTGTTGAGGTTGAGAAGGCTATTGCACATAAATTCCTATCTTGTGAAACTATTGACTAGAAAGAAATAGGAAGCTGCATTCTGGGTGATATATGCCCCCTTAGGAAAAGTCTTTTGCATTGGAATCCTGCTTACAGATCATATTCCACATGCACCTACACATTAAAGACAAAGTTTAGTCAACTTTCTTATGTCTTTGCACAGATTCCCTAGAATGTTGATATTGTCTGTTGAAAATTCCACTCAACTTAATGCATAAAGTGCTAACAGAACGTTGGGAGAGCTTTAGTTTATCAACAGAAACTAACTGCGCATGCAGAAAATACTGATTTTGGTTGTCTGTTTGGAGGCTCAAGCCTGACTGTTCATGTCTGTTTTTTCTTTTTTCTGTTTCTTAGACACTTTTTGAGGAAGAAAAAACTACTTAAAGGTGGTGTTTTGGTGCTTGATAATACCCCTTACTTTGCTTCTGTCAGTCTGACCTATCTTGGGCAAGATTACACAAATTACAAAATAACCATGTTCAGAAAGAGGTATTGTTCAAATTACTTTATATTTTAGCAGCTTTTTGGGCTCACCTCCTTGTATTCCCTGCTAGGTATCAGGATTTGACTTTTTTTTTTTTTTTTTTTTTTTTAAGGTTTGCTCCAACTTATTATGAATGGTGACCAATCAGATAGTTAGCCAAGTCAAACTTGGAGAGGCCTGTACTTCAGAGTGGTGAGTACTTTGCTGCAGCTTTACATTTAATATGAAATTCTATATTTTATCTTGGTATTTGTTTGTTTCCTTTTGTCTCATCAGCCATAGTTTCTTGTGCTTTCTTCATGATCACAGTTATTGTCTGAAATTCAGCAATGTTACAACTTACTAGAGACTTCCTGTTCTTTCTCACTTGGGGCTAGTTTACACTAATTGGTCCTGTTTACACTACAGAGCTTGCTGTGTTCTGAAACAGGGTTTTTAAAAAAATGCACGTGGGGTTCAAGTTTGGAAGAGACAGAAAATTAATTTTCAAGGCTTGGTAATGTGTTTGCGAACCTTGATTATTATTCTTATTTAATATTCATATTATAGTAGTGCCCAGAGGCCCCGGTCAGGATCAGGGCCCTGTTGTGCTAGGTGCTCTTCAAACACCAAAAAGTACACAGTCTCTACCCTGAAGAGCTTGTAGTCTGTTAGTACAAGTGTGTTAGCTGTATATTAAACAATTGTTCAGAATCAGAGGTGGTGGGTCATGTGTTATAAATGTAGACTCAGACTCCTTTATTAGACTAGATTTAAAGCCATTACCTGTGTGTAAAGAAATCTCAGCTAGTGTAACTTACACCTTCTTTTGACTCCTGTTTGTGTAAGTTTAAATAAAAGAGGGTGCCTATTTTAACTTATGCTTTCTTAAATGCTCCAATCAGTTGCTTCTTTGTGTGCTCCTTTATTTTGACTACTGAGTGTGTAAATTACAAACTCTCTTACTTTCAGTTAGATTCACTGGCCGAAATTCAGAGATTATATGTATGGGAATGTGTGGATGTATACTGCATGGTGGTAATTTGGTATAAAACTATCTTAAGAAGGTAGGGACTCTCAGGCTTGATCTACACTTAAAAGTTGCACCACTACAGCTGTGGTGATTAGAGGTGCAATTTGATTTTTTTTTTAAATCAAGTTAGTTATTCTAGCATAAGCTGTAGCGTGGATGCAGTTATTTGTATATGGCTATTTTTATGCATCCACACTAGGAGAGTTTTGCTGGTTTAACTATACTGATATGGCTAAACCAGAAAAAACTTTGTAATACAGAGAAGGCCTTAGCTGTGTAATGTACATATTGGCAGGGAGGATGGAAGATGTAATGTACATCAATTTTGACTCATTCTAGACTTAGACTCACCTCTAAATTTGGCCCACCATGTTTAAAATCCATTTCTGTAGTGTAGATGGCGCCAGTCAGGTCTTGTATCATCAGAAGGAATGCAAGTCTTCCCGAAGTAATGGCAAAGAAAACAAATTATTATATTAATGCCCAATAATTTAGGGGAGAAAACAGGGGACTGTTTTTCAGAGATGTTCCCAATGATTTAAGTTGGTGTACTGAAAATCAGACCCTGGTTCTCTCATTTTCATTGGTAACTAACTAAATCTAAAATGATTAATAAGAAATAGGGAACAGAAATTTAATGTTGTTTGTATATGAGAAGGCTCTTTCTGCGGTTTAAAATTAACAAATAGAAACAATGTACATATTTTAATTAAAGGGTCACTGTCACATAATTTGAGCCCAACATTTAGGTTTTGTAAGATGAAAGTCTCTAAGAAAGCCTAATACTGACATAAATATTTTCATGACTTTAAAAAAATTTCAGTGAAAACTGTTTTTTATTGAGTTTCTTTGCCCGGAAGTGATTACAGAGTTACCTAGGAAGCTGTACAAATTGATATTCTTCATGTGAATGAACTAGCCATCCTGAAGCAAAGGCAGAAATGATGTAAATTGGCAAAGCTCCATTGATTCCAAAACAGTAAAGCTGCTGAGTCAAAGACCATAGAACGTAAGCACGGCTATATTGGCTCGGACCAAAGGTCCATCTAGTCCAGTATCCTGTCTTCTGACAGTGGTCAATGCCAAGTGCTTCAGAGGGAATGAACAGAACAGGTAATCCTCAAGTGAGCCACACTGATTTGCACCAGCTGAGGACCTTGTCCATTATTGTTAGATAATTGTTTCCATTTTAGATCTTAACATATTTTAACATTGTACCTTCTTAAAATGTACAAAAAAGTGGTTATGATCCTTGCTAGCTTTGATATCCCATATTTGCTTTACGAATAGCCCTTTATTACTAAGAGTAAAGTAGGCAGATTTTCATTTGTGTTTGCATCATGATTATTTTAAAATAGCTAGGTAGTCAATAGGTACTTCAAGAGATCAAACTATCTGTGGTCATTAGGAATAAAGTCTCAAATTTGCAATTTAGGAGATACCCAACTATAACTGCTCAAATGTTCTCTGTATCTGAAATAAATACGTTGATTCCTTTGCCTGTAAGTTTCATTTACATATGAGTCAGTATTTAACATGTCATCATCTATATTGTTCCTCTTGTATGTTTAATTGCTTTACAGCTAGTTTTTGTTTGCTTACTATCACTGTTTGCATTATTCATTTTCATGAATTGTTTTATTGTAGGAGTATGAATTACTTCCAGTAGACGCTAGGGGGCTCTATCAATCCACTTTTTGAGATAATAAACAGTAGAATGGTAGAGGTAGGCTCAGTCTCTCTAAAACATACTTTTTAGCCTATATAATAATGTACTGTCTATACTAGCTAAAAATAGTGCAGCTAAAATAATATATTTTTAAGATACATACCTTTACAAGTGGCTAGGATTTTTTCACATTTTTTAATTTCTCTGTCAAAGTAAATATCAGTAGTTTTATATTTTATTCTGATTTTTACGACTCCATATTTCTGAAGTCTGGTGCAGTGTTTCAATATATTTATCCCATATCCTGTTGAAATTCAAAACCAACTGATGCATATTAATGGACTCTTTTCTGTCATGTATAAGATCACTGAAGAACGCATCAACTTTTAGTTAACTGGCCAGATAATATTTAAAGCACAGCATTTCTGATGATTGTAGCTGACAAATGTGAGCTTGGAAAAACTATTGGGTGAACAAGCTCACTTAAAAGAATTGTTCTGTGAATTAATAAACAGTGCAGGCTCGATTAAAGTCTATGGTGGGGAAAAGCACTGAAATGGAGGATCCAGAAGCTTAATCTTCCCTTCTCATACACTCTGAAGGTCTGAGGAGTGTGGCGGGAAGGGTATGACACTTGATGGTAATACTTTGAGTCAGCCTTCCTGTCTTTGTGCTCCTTTTGTTCTCTGACACTTGTTGGAAGCACTAAACCCACTTCAGTGACAGGTTCAGTAAAACTCCATCTTATTACCAGGCCACAAAAGCCCTTTCAAGGTTTCATAAACTCTTCAAAATTGATTTTGGGGGGGATTGTGCACGTTTCTGTTGTTTGAAGGATGGACAGCATTGTTTCTTAATCTGAACTTTACAAAGGCTAAATGCCTTGGGCCAAATCTTTGACTTATTCAAGCAACTACTTATATTGACTTCATGGAATAAAGGTAAATTCAGGACAAGTAAAGCAAACTAAATTCCCTCCCCTTAATGATTTCTGCATCTTCTCTCTCATACTCTTGGAAGAAAAGAGCCCTTAAAAGTACTGTTTTCTGGATCCTTTCCCACTAGTCTCTTGTTCTCTCTCACTCTGTGTCACCCATTAGTTCAACCTCAGATTCACTCCACCTGTTCTTTCGCAACAGAATTACATTTAGAAGTTCATGGCATTATTCTTTTTCCCAACATACTTCCGCTCAGCTGCTCCATCAGAGCCACACTTAATAAAATGTATACTTCTCATGGCTCAATGGCTTTGACTTCAGTATTTTCATTTAAGTTCACTCTGTGAAATGAGTCTATGTCAGGGATGACAAACATGTGGCCTGCAGGCTGGATGCAGCCCTGTCAATGTGTTAATTCGGCCCTCACATCAATTTACCATTCCATTGTCATCGTGGACTGCTGCTAGCAATAGCAATTGACACTGTGCTCCAGCACGATAGCTTTTGCACATGGAATCTGGCTGCAAAAGCAAAACTGACTAGTATTTTAGTCAGTTTAATTTTGCAGATGACTCCTTTTTACGTGTTTGGTGTAGAGTGACTATTCACTTACATACGCAGGGGCGGCTCCAGGCCCCAGCATGCCAAGCGCGTGCTAGAGGCTGCAAGCCGCGGGGGGCGCTGTGCCGGCACCACGAGGTTGGCAGGCAGGTTGCCCTCGGCAGCTTGCCTGCAGAGGGTCCGCTGGTCCCGCTGCTTTGGAGGACCTCCGGCAGGCAAACTGCCGAAGGCAGCCTGCCTGCCGTGCTTGGGGCGGCAAAATTCCTAGAGTCGCCCCTGTACATACGGATGGGGATGCGGAAGGAAAGCCATTAGCATTCCACATGGAACAAGTACAGAACATGCCATTATGTTTGTAACACTGGCCTGTGGATTCCATTTGAAAATGTCATTTGGCCCTCAGCACAGAACGAGTTTGATACCTCTCGCCTACTGAGTGCATCCAGTTTCATGCAATAAGGTAGGTCTAACCTGAAAACAAGAAAGCTAGTAAATTTTGAAGGGTCTCTTTGCCTAGACTCACTTTGAAATAAAGTTTTCTGAAGCTTCCCTTTTAAGTTGGTTTAGTATGTCAAATATCCCCTTATCATCACTACGTTTTATCTTAGTGATAGTTATTGTTCTTTCTTTATAGAAAAAGAAATGAAACATATCTTTTTGATGAAAATAGAAAATGTCTATGAAATGTAGGTGCTTGGATTAATTTTGTTTTCAATTGACATAGATTTGAAAGTTAGCAAACTGAATGAAAAGCTTCACTTTGTTAAAATAATGTCAGCTAGCACAGACATACCTTTTAAAAAAAACCCTTAAAAAGTGAAGTACCAACAGCAATGCCAACTCTCAGGGCTGCAATCAGAGTGGAGTGAGTGGGGCAGCTGCCCAGGGCACAAAGCTGTGGGAGTGGGAAAATGGGGCAGAAACAGTGGCGGCACCCCCTGACTCACCTCAGCAGTGCACCCAATCTGGGTTGTGGGGGGGGCAGCCAAAAACTCTGTGGGGGGGCATGTGACCTTGCACCTGCCCCCCCCCCCATACATGTCGCCTCTGGGCAAAAAAATGACTAACCCGCCCCTCCCCCCCATATGCTTGCTCACCCCAGGCACTAAAATGCCTAGTTACAGCTCTGGAAACAATTGAGCATCCTTGAGGACCGAGAGGCAGTGGAGCCATCATCATGGAGGCTGAAGTCATCATGGAGGCTGAAGTGAGGTTGGTGTCTGCCTTGTTTCTAAGGGGACACCTCTTCACATCTTAAAAAACAGCATTATAATTGGTAGTGTTTTTGTCAGTCTCCGCAGAGACAGAATAAATGTGGAGTGTGGCTATTTACTGAATTGACATATTGGACTGGATTCTGTTACACCAGTGTAAATCAGGAGTAAGCCTACTGAAGTCACCAGTATAACTAGGAGCAGAATGTGACCAGAGCATTGAATTTCCCCCTTATTTCTAGGGGCAGTCTCTCCAGAGCAATATTTTAGGCATGTTAGAACAGCCTTGTGCTTTGGCTGCCCATGCTGTTCCTGTTCTGTAGATAATGGGACATCAGTGTCTAGTGTTTTCAATCTGGTATCTAAGCACTGGAAAAAAAAAGGTGACTTGAAAACATGATTTGTCGCAGCATATATTTGAACAACACTAATATGACATGACAGGCACTTCATTTCAATAGGGCTGCATACCATGAGTGCCTTCTGAGGCATGAGGCCAATGCACAAGTGACTTTAGGTATCCAAAAATACAATACTCTCCTACAAAAGTTCTGTAATACCTGCACTGCCTGATGGCTAATAAGAAATGAATATTAGTTTAAAACTAAGGGAGGGAAGTGATACCCAGAGATTTACTAAGGACAAAATTAAGTCAACAATGGTAAATAAGAACTCTAGGTGTAGAAAGAATTCAAAAAAGATTTAATCATTTCTGTTACAGTGCAGAAATCCTTGCAATTTGCAACTAATTTTTTCATATCCATGTGACAGGGAGCGGTTAGATATTCAGAAAAAAATTATTTAGCACTGTGGCTTCTGCCTTGGTTTTGTTTTCAAAACATAGAGTTGGGCTGTTAAATCTGTTTGAAGTAATGGGATTTTAATCTTTTTCACCTTTCATGGGGTGCTAATTTTCAGTGTTCACCAAAGAGATGTGAAAAAAAAGAACTGTACTTACACAATATCTATAAAACTTGGAATGCACAAATTTCTAACTGGCTTTTGGGGGTTTCATAACCATTTCAATGACATCCTATATCTGACTTTTAACATTATTATCAAATATAAATTCAATTTCATAATAGTGGCAAAACTCTCTAGAAAAATACTCCCCGGAGGATCATTGCTCCTCTTATGTGGTTAAGTTACTCAGACCCATACCCACAAAGACATTTAGACACTTAACTAACATTGAAATCAATGGGAATTAGGTGTCTAAAGACATTTGAAGATCTGGGCCTCAGCCTGTAGCTTCATAGTTTAGAACACCATCCAAGGTGAGTGGCCATTAGCTCAGAAGAGCCCTGTCATGTTATTTCTTATATATACACACACCACGTAATACTGTTAAATATATTAAATAACAGTAATATAGTATCAAGTTATTACATTTTTGTGGTGGTTTTGCAAATAGTGAGCCTGATTTTCTTCTCAACTGCACTTATTTTACTCCGGTGTAAAATCTCTTTATTGAAGTTATTCTTGATTTATGCCAACATAAGTGATAGGTGAATCATGCCCGCTATGCCGTAAGATATTTATACATATTATGTTATGTGATAATGTCAGATTTGGAAATGAAAAGAATAAACCTCAACATCCAGTCCAATTTGTACTGAAACATTTGCAAGGCCAACTTGCTTCACTGTTTTAATTATCAACTGTTTCAAAAGCTAGAAACAATGATTTGCTGAATATGATACTTTAAATGTCATTGCTAAGTTAGTGCACTTTAAATATTTTAAGGACTCTGAGATTTAGCGATAAATTAAAATACAAAGAACTGAGATTTAAAAAAATCATATGTTATGACCATTTGCTCAGTGTCATATTATGAATATACCTTTGTAAATTATGCAGAAGTTCATAGATTTTCTTTTCCACCTTGTAATAATATACATTTCTCACCTCTGAAATGTGAATCCTTTGTGACATAACAATTACTTGCATTGTGACATCACAAATATTATGAATTCATCTATGGAATAAGCAGCAGGGATGGATGAGATTCTAGGGAATCAAGATTCCCTTTTCATGCAGATTTGCATGTTTAAAAAAAGAGTGATGGAAGAAAAAATGGGAAAACTCCCTATTTAAAAATAATTCTCCCTTTGTTATATTTTCTGTATTTCCCAACATATGCCAGTGATTCTGAGCTTGTCTTAATGACAAGTATCCTACAAAATTGTTATAAGATGGTCAGCTTGACTCACTTTCTTATCAAAAGAAACCAACAAAATTCACCTTAAAGAAAAGAATATTCTTTAGTCAAAAGGGAAACAAAGCTTGTTGTCAAAAATATGTAGGGAAATATACTTATTTTTGTTGGTGGTGGTGTTTTTTATCTCAACTCCAAACAATGTGTAAAAGTGGAGAAATATGAACACTGGAATCAGGTTTTGCTGTATATAAAAACTTGAGAAAATCTGGAAGCTAGCAGTATTTTAGCTTCATTACATTTTGGTTGGGTTTCTGGGGAACTCCATGTAGTAGCAACTGTGGGGAAACCACTAAATAGCTCTCTGTTTGAACCATCTGTCATGAATGTGACATATGTTTGCTTTGTTTATTCAGGAGCCAAGTGTAAATTGATACACTGAACTAGAATTCTGTTCAAATGGTGGTATATATGGACCCATCTAATAAACCTGTGTACACACAAATATCTGAGATCTGTGAAGTTTGCTAGTAATTTGCAGTTCATGGAAAGTGCTGCTGATTGTTTACATACTGTGCTATAACCAAACTCAGCACATTATATACAAGGGGAAGGTGGTGGGTGACTTTCTATTCTGTAAGTATCTGAGTTGTATTTGAATGTAGGAGGACCCCAATATAAAAGGGAACTAAGCCCTCTGCTCCTCTAAATAGCCTTTGTACTATAAAGAAGAAAAGTGCATTTTGATCTCTTGATGATTGCCTGATCTGTTCATTCCCTCAGAAGCACCTGGCATAAGCCACTGTCTAAAGATAGGACACTGGGCTAGATGGACCTTTGGTCTGAGCCAGCATGGCCGCCTTATGTTACATTTTTATATTTTGGAATGAAATACTTAGTAGAGGGCTGTCTGGGCATCTCTCTGGTCTCCCCCTGTGTTTTAAGCCCTACATTTGCCTTTGGAGACTGCAAAAATAAGACTGGGCTATATGAACAATCATGGCTTTCACTTGGGGGGAGGGTCTGAGGTACCTACTCAAGCACGTCTTGCTTTCCTTTGCAACCTATTTCTCTTTCCCCTAGAGCCCAGGGCACCCGAGGCTGACTGCAGGGGGGAGTCTTCCTCCTAAACAGTGGTGTGGAAAATAAGTTGCACGTTTTAACTTTTGAAGTGGCCAGGGTGGGAGCATGTATTTGAGATCGCAGCAGATGCTTGTTTCAGTAGGTCTTCTCCTTGCTGCATGGGTCCCTGTTTGCTTCTTCCCGCAGCCTGTGGAAGGGAAGGGGGCGTGCGCTGCTCTTAAAGGCGCTAACCCAAGTCCGGACTCCACGCTGGAGTTACGTCCAAAAGTTTCTTTTTCAGGCAGCAGGGGGGAGCTCATTCGTGTGTGTGCATAAAGCAGAGGCATCTTTTCGCAACCACCACCCGCCCCCCCGTATGGGGCGGAGGGGAAGGAGTAGGAGGAAGAGGCAGCCTGGGGGTGGGGGAGGAGGTTTCTTCTCATCAAAGCGCAGTCAGGGTTCAGCGAGGGACTCCCACCTTGCTGTCAGTAATTTATTAACAAGTCAGGCGGAGGGGATCCGGAGCGGAAATTGTCCGGGCGGCTCCGTGTTCCGAACTCCTCCGGATTTAGGATCTCTCGAGCAATACAAAACTAACCCCTGGGGCACAGAGCCTGGGTGGCACCTTTCTGTGTGTCCCGGGAGGCGAGGAGCCCTAGTAGTGACGGCCCTGAGCAGCTGTCCCCGTGGGTGCTCTGATCATCGGGGGGTCGGGGAACAACCCCCCACCCAGCCAAACTTTCTGCGGAGTCCCCTCCAGGCCATACACGGGCTTGCCTAATGCCTCTGATGGAGCCGTCCGGCAGCTGCACCTGCCGGAATTGTATCACACCCAGCGCCGTGTGAGTGATCAATAACTCCGTCTGATACCTGCGCCGCCTGATTCAATAGAGGGGGCCCGTTGTGAGCGCATCCCAAAGCCCAGATTACCAGCGCGTCAGCGTTGAAGGATCCCCACCCGGGTCCCCTCGCACCGCTCCCTCCGGCAAGGGAGAGACAAGCACCCACCGCTTGCGGATTTTGGGGGTGGCGGTAGGTTCCGGGGGGAGAGGCTCCCACTCAGGGTAGCCAGGAGCTGTATAGACACCATGACTTGGAGGCGGCTGAGGCTCCCTGTGTAAGTGGAAAGCATTTATTTTGTGTTCAGTCCGGAGCAATCTTTGATGGAAGCCAGGCTGCGGGACTGGTGGGGGGAAATCGCCTGGATTTTTTTCCCCTCCCTGTTTCCGAGTCCCTCCCTGGGAAAAAAAGTGCTGCCCACCCAAGGAGGCAACCGAATCGCCTACTCTGCCTCTGTCTGTCTCACACGCACCGCGCGAGTGTCTCGCTCTCCCCTTGCAGTGACTGCTTGTGTTTTCAGGTTGCTCGGACCTGAAATCTAAGCGAATAATCTCAGCGTTCGCCCAGCTGCTGCAGCTGGTGGTGTTACTGGTGAAGAGGAGGAGAGGGGGGTTTCTTTCAATTCGATGGATCTGAAATCAGAGTCTCTGGACCGCCGTTGTTTGGGAATATCTACACGCTGAGCCTGTTTAGGGTGGCGCATCAGCTCATCGGGGTGAACCATCTGAAGAGAACAAGATGTTTCTTGCTACCTTATACTTCGTTTTACCCTTAATGGGTAAGTTGCCGGCGTTTACGCTGGCGCTTTTTACAGGGCTTAGTAAACCGTTTATGGGATCCGATGTCTGATGTCTGGTTTAAGGTGAACGAGGAAGTTGCCAGTAGTTTTGACGGATTTGAATGAGCGCAAACCACATTTAAAGGTTTGTGAGATTTAGCTCCTGCCTGCAGAGCCCGTTGTTAAATTGGGCTGTAGTGAGTTAGAGGAAAACTTTTCAATAGTCGTTTTTCATCTTAATAACACTGTGGGTCGGGGTAGGGAGGGGGGTGTCATCAGTGAGAAGAATGATTGATTGCATCGCTTACCTGAACGTGCCTTCCTGCTTGGTGGCAAATGTTGCAACAATACATGTTTAGTGTGTGTATTGAGGAAGGGAAGGATTTTACTGGCGTTGGGGAGTGGAGAAGGGTGGCTCATATCGTTCGCTGTTTCCTTCTCCAAAAAAGCATCCTACGTGTCGAGAAATATGGGAACAAGGGGGGAAAACATAACAAACTGCCTTTAAAACATGACTTCAGTAAAAAAGAGCTAGTATCAGTCGCTGAGGAGACTTCTCCGCTCTCGGGTTACGCATGAATGTAATTGAAATCACAGCAAAACCCTTATGGGAAGCCAGGGCGGATATTTAACCCCTCAGTAGAACATAGGCAGGGAAGGGTTATTAATTAAAGGAAGGTTGATGTAAGGAACAGTGACTATTTTACCATGCACATTAACCTCTGTCCTTTCTGTGGACTTCCCGTAAAGAGATTTGAAGGCGAGCCACCCCCTTGAAACCTCATTTATCTTCCCAAACATTAAGAACAAGCTCCTGGCTTTGCCCCAGGCTGAGTCAGCTAGCGAGCTGCTGCCTTTGGAAAGGGGTTGCGCCTTCCTTTTGTTAGGAGGTGCGCTGCCCTCCCCAGGCTGGGCTGGCGCGGAGCCCAGTGTCTCAACAAGAGTTTTTTAGTTGGTTTGTTTCTCTCTCTCTCTCTCTCTCTAGATGTACTTTTGTCCGCAGAAGTGAGCGGGCTGCCTGGCGGGGACCGTCTGGACTGCGTGCGAGCCAGCGATCAGTGTCTCAAGGAGCAGAGCTGTAGCACTAAATACAGGACACTGAGGCAGTGTGTAGCCGGCAAAGAGAGCAACTTCAGCCGGGCGACAGGCCTGGAGGCGAAAGACGAGTGCAAAAGCGCCATGGAGGCGCTCAAGCAGAAATCTCTTTACAACTGCCGCTGCAAGAGGGGCATGAAGAAGGAGAAAAACTGCCTGCGCATTTACTGGAGCATGTACCAAAGCTTACAGGGTACGTTGCGAAACCCAGAAACATTCCACTCCCCAAAGGCAGGGTGGTTTCCCAGCTCCTCTCAGCCGCAGCTAGCTAGCACCGCGCAGACTAAAACGGAGGGTCTGACCTCATAATTAACATTGTGCTCTTCAGCTGCAAACTGAGGATCTTTCATCCGACTCAGGAACAGCTGCTGCTGCAGTCTCCCGGTGTTGGGCAATTCACAGTTAGGGTTTCCTCCAGAGGACTCCGGTTGACCTTTCTAAACCAAAGTCAAAAGATTAGAGCATTAGCAAGTGCAAAAGCGCCAGGAACAATTTGTGACTTCGCCCTAAATGAGAAGTTTAAATACTCGTTAACTAATCTCACTTCACAGGGACACGATGGGAAACTAACTAATTAGCTCTTGGGTGTAAAATAAAAGTACTGTTTATTTTTAAAAAGGCTCACTCTTCCTGATCTTGTATTCACCAACAGGATACAGCTATATGAAAGAGGATTTGGTACTTTGCATAGCATGCAGAGGAGAGAGTTGCAAATAGCATGCCAGTGTTAAATGATAAGGTTGACTTTATACCCATTAAAGTCCTTGTCCCATTGAGTCTACTTGGAACAGAATCAGGTCCTTAGGTAATATTGCTATGTGTCACCTGCCCAAATTTTGCATTGCTGAAGACCCCAAATGCCTACTGAATTCAGTGGCAGTTTAGGGCCCCATCCTGCATTTTTTTTGTGGGCCTAGTTTCTCTCAAACATCTATTCTGAAGGTGCTTCCAGCATTATATTGCTCCCTGGAAGCCACACAGTATGTATGCATTAACCAATGAAAATGTCAGTTGGAATATTTTAATTGATTAATATATGTCCCTTTGCTCCAACTTTCATAATAAAGTACAGTTGCTACATTATAAATCAATTTCCTTCCCAACTGTTTTTTGATTAAAAAAAACACTTCTGCTCTTTGTCTTCCAAGAATGAGTTGATGTGAATAAGAAACTTTTTTCCCCTCCCCACCATCTCTTCTCCATCTGGCACCTGAAGATAGGCAGTACTTGTGATGTCACAGACTGCCTCTTCTGATTTGTGACTTCATTCCATGCTGGAGGAGGGGAGGGACTTAATGGCAAGAAATACTTCTTTCTTTCAAGTGTTTCCATCCTCTCCCTTGGAGAGAGAAAATAGCATGAACAGTAAATGGGAAGCACCTTGTGACATTAGAGTGGGTTTCTTATTAACCCAATCAAATTATTTTTAGAATAAAAATGCCATCATGTGAAGTTACAAAACCTCATCCGCAAAAGAATGTGTAAAAGAAACCCAAATCTTTTGTTGTCTTTAGGAAATGACTTGCTTGAAGATTCCCCCTATGAACCAGTTAACAGCAGATTATCAGACATATTTAGGCTAGCACCAATCGTATCAGGTAAGCAGACTTAAAATTCTGTACTAAAATGTGATTACAAGCTACTTCTGTCCAGTTTGGTCTATGTGAGTTTTCTTGGTTTATGGAGTAATTGTCTTCTGTAACTACAGAGCAATGTGATTACTTTCTGGATCTGGGAAAGTCGAAATATGGTTATGGTTCCAAAATATTTGAAAAAAACACTGAAATTGAAGAGGGTAATTCCCTCCACCCCCCCTTCTTTTAGCACTTGTTTTCAGAAATTGACTAATTTACCTGTAGGTGGCAATCTGATTCCCAGTGTTCGTAATTTACAGTACAATGCCTTGTTGGAAATGTGGCTATGTAAGTTACCTCCCATTGACATTAAGGGAGATGGTGAGAATGTCTGATTATTTTATACCTTTTGTTTTAAAGAAGACGTTTTAGGATTAAGAATGGTCTCTTTTGGTTGAATGAACTGGTTTAGTTTTTAAAGAGCCTTTCATAGTAGTTTTGCTTTGGAAAAAATCTGCTGTGTAGTTATCTGGCGCATTTTCTTGTACCATGCAGATGATACTGTTTGTGTTTTCAGACTGAAATATTTTTGGTCCCAAATGAATATAATTTATTGGAACAGTGGATTTGAGACAGTGAGATGTGTTACAGAAAGAAGTCATTATACTTGTTTCTGGTTTCCAAAATGTCCTGTAAGGATGTGGTCTGTATAAAATACCTTCACTTATATAGTGATTTGATGTCAGCTCATTGAATATAATACAGTATCTCATCATAATTTATATACAATGTAAACAGTTAATCTTGCAATTAACTGCATTGTTAAGGAAAACAGCTTTGTTAATCACACTTTGAAAGAGAAAAGGTCTAAGGAACCAGAGCAACAAGAAACTTGGAGTGATTCTTCAAAAGAGCCTAAGTCCCATTTTCAAAGGTGACTTGGGAGGAATAAAATTTTCAGCAGTGCTTAAGTAAATTAGGAGCCCAAGTCTCTATGAAAATGAGTGGATTTTAGGTTCTTAAATGCCGAAGAGCCAGAATTTTAAAGATATTTAGGTGCCTAAAGATGCAAATACGCACCTATGCACTTTTGAAAATCCCACTAGGTGTCTAAATCCAGATTTAGGTACCTAAATATATTTAAAATCTAGCCCTGAGTTACCTTTGAAAATGTGATTAGGTGTCTAAATCACTTAGATGCTTTTGAAAAAATTTGTTCTTGGTCTAGAAAGCTAGCAGTAGGAGAGACAATAGGAACAGGAGACAACAGATCCAAGCAGGAATCTGTTGTCAAGAAATACAAAGCCGTGTCATTTTGGTGTTCTGGCATCAAACCACCTAAACTCTTCTCTTAAAGTTTATGGTTGATCTACTTAAGACCAAATTTTGATCTACCTTGACGTTCTTCTGATTTTGAATGGAATTGTCTTTTGTTATAATTTTTCTTTTCTTGATACACCGTTTCTTTGCCAAGGTAGTTTTAAAAATTGTGTTAGATTCCTCAGATGCTCTGCAACAACAAATTATGTACACTGACCCAAGAGCTGTAATGATTTCTACAGTCCCCATTTATGATCGTGGTGCGTAGGCTGAGTCTGAATCCTTGTGTACTTAAAATTCCTATTGTCTCCAGTGGACGTTTTTGGGTGTGTAAGGATTGCAAAATTAGATCCAGGGAAGTAAATAAAATTTGAATTGCATTGTCTTTTATATTTCATTACATATAGAGGGAAAATGCCAATATTTAGTAAATGTTTAAGGAAAAATTAATAAGAAATATTTGTATTACGATTATGATTTATATTATATAACATTTTTTCATATGTCTGCATTTAACCAGGGTAACAGAATTTATACAGGATTCTCAGATCTTGATTGTTTTTCATTTTTTCTGATTTGTATTAGCAGAGTTGCCTGTCGGCAAGGTTTTCATATCTTGTGTTCTGCCAAACCTGATTAGTTTTTATGTGAAATATAATTAGGTTCATATTCACCCTCATCAGGTGAATATGGCTATCAATTGAGGGCAGAAGTTTGGCCCTGTAGCTTTTATAACTTATTTTTGTGTGTAACTACATATGCTTTTTACTTAGCGTACAGTCCGGAACAAGCTTTTTATAGTCACTTATCAGAAACAATTATTATGACTTTGTACATTATTTCTATTTTACAAGACATGGACAAGAAACAAAAGTTTGGCTGAAAATGAATGGTCAATAATACACTTTATCCAGCATATGCATGTCTAAGAAACGGAAGTGAGGTGTTGTTTTTTTTTAAAGCACTTACCTTAATTGTCAGTATTAGTCTCGTATTACATAACCCAGGAATGATTTTAATTTGTCCATTCTGTATTTTGTTTTCGGGAGGCAATTTCCACAGTGTTGTGTTCTCTAAACCACATGGTGTTGTCAAACATTTAATATTTTAAAGTAAAATGAAGAACTTCTTCTTTTAATAGGGTCTATTACACTTGATTTAATTACTGTATGAATAATATTCAGTCTGAAAAATGTCACTAATGTAAAAAACTAAAAAATCCTCTTTAATAATCCATTTATTTGCTTATGGACCCAAAGGGTCTCTCATTGAGATGAAATCCACAACAACTAAATTTTGCATTTGTACCTCTAATAGACCTGCAAAGAAGGCTTGCATTCTTGAAAAGGAAAGGGTAAAGTGGAGAAATGGGCTGAGGGTTAGTTGCAGTTGAATTAAATTTACCTTTTTCCCCACAAGTCCCTTCCTTAAAAGGGAGCCTACGACACACCATCCTCCTAACTCCAGGCCTGTGACTCTCTCCCAGTTTAAGGACAGGACCATCTGACCTTATAGACCCAGACCTCAGATTTGTCAGCCATTGTTGTCACAATGTGAGCATGCAGCAGAACCTGAGCCTTAGTGTTGGGCTCACGTAGGTTTGTTTTAGTAATCATGTCCAGCTCTGGAACTTCTCTATTTCAATTGTAAAATGCATGCTAAGATTAGGGTGACCACTTGTCACTAATTGGACGGGACAGTCCTGAAATGTACATTTCCAGTCTTGGTCGTGGGTTCAGTGACCCCGGGACAGCATTTGTCCTGGGTTCCCTGCGTGCCTGCATGAGGTTCAGAGGCAGTGCTAGCCTGTTCCTGGTGTGTGTGTTGGGGGGGAGGCACTGAGGTGGGCCTTAGTCCCCCTGGCCATGAGGCCTCCACGCTAGGCCAGAAGCCTGGCAGTAGTAAGAGCCACCCAGAGAGCCGGGGAGCCCTGGACTCTCCACCTGCCCTGGATGCTCCCCGGGGAATGGGGACATGGGTTGGGGCTGCTCTTGGTCATCCCAGCCTGCTGCCCAGGGCAGATGGAGGGTTCAGGGCTATGCACAGTGGCCCGAGCCTGGGTGGCTCTTATCACTACCTGGCTCTGACTTCCAGGCTGGCCAGGGGATAGGGCCTGGAGGAGGAGGAGGAGGGGCAAGAGGTGCGGCGACTGCATGTGTCTCGGTTTTGCATTTTGAAAAGGTGGTCACCCTAGCTAAGACGCAACTCTGTACATTAGCCTAAGACCTGGGTGCCTTTTTCAGATAATAGCATGTAGTTCATCTAAGGGTTTCATTAAAATCTCTGTTTTTTGGCTAAACCATAACTGCTTTTGAGAGACGACACCTTCTGGGACATTTATCTCCATTACAACTATAGTGAATATACAAATCAATTGATTAGGTTTTTGGAGATTAGCTTTATATCATTAACCTCTATGCCTCAGGTGTGATCTTTCATTAGTATCTCCAATGTTTAACTTACTTAAAATTCAGCCATTTCATCTTCAACACAGAACAATTTGGCCTTCAACATGTGAAGACGAGTAACCCACCCCTTAAAATGGCATTTGACATTGTTCCTTACAACTGGAAATATAAACTCGAAAGTAAATATTATAATTGTTGTATTCATAAAAGCATAATTATGTATAATTGAAGAAATATTTACAAAAGAGATGGTTTCTGAAATGCATCATTCACTTCAGTACAAAATAGAGCACCATTGAAGCAGAACAAAACACCTAGGGCCATTTCTGTGAAGTGGTGTAAACAGAATACATAGTGGCAAATAGAAGAATATTTAATTCTACTGCTTCAGATGACCTAATATATTATACACACACTATTAAACTGGACTCATGAGTTGAATAATTAATCACAAACTCATTACTCTGTTAATTTTTGTATATTCTTTATCATTTATCCATTTCTTTTGGAAATATGTACTGATTTGCTGCATGAGGCACATTCTACAATGGTGGTTCTTAAACCATTCATGGTCCAGGGAGAATTTACTGGTGGCTTGTGAAGAATTGGCTGGTCACGTGCTTCTGGCTCCTTATTGTTTCCAGCTGTTAAATCGTATTCAAAGACCCCTAAAAATAAATAAATACTTTCCTAATATTTCTTTTCCATGTAACTGACTGCTGTAGTTATGACATGAATGTTACATAAGTGACAATGTGCATTAGGCAGTGGTTCTCAAACTTCATTGCACTGTGACCCCCTTCTGACAACAAAAATTACTGTGTGGCCCCTGGAGGAGGCGCTGAAGCCTGAGCCCACCCAAGCAGGGGGGCCAAAGCCCAAGCTCCACTGCCCTGGGTGGGCGAGCCAGTCAAAGCTGAAGCTCCAGGGCTTCACCTTTGGGCGGGAGGCTTGTAACCTGAGTCCAGCCATCCAGGACTGAAAATCTTGGGCTTCAACTTCGGCCCTGGGGCCCCAGCAAGTCTAACGCCATCTCTGGTGTCCCCCTTAAAATGGGGTTGCGACCCACTTTTGGTCTCGACCCACTTTTGGTCTCAACCCACAGTTTGAGAACTGATTCATGGACATTCCCTCTAATGCGGCAATCTTTTATAAGACATGGGACACATTGTGTAAAGGTTTGAGAACTTTCTGTTGTAAAAGATGTCTAGAAGTTTGTACTTTGACAAACATGGTGTTTTTAGAATTTATTATAGTATTTTTTACATAAACTTATAGATCTATGAAAGCGGAATTTAGGATACAGCACATTATGCTCCAGTAAGAATCCTTAAATTCCATATCGGCAACATACCATGTAAAGTTTACATGTTTGATTTGCATAGTGAATAAGCTGTAATTACAAATAAAGCAAATTATTTTCAGTAAGAGATGGTCATTTAATGTATTAAGAAGCATAAGGTTATAAAAATGGGAAGTGCTGGAGTTTATCACATTAATTATGCACATCAGCGAGAGAGTTTAATAACCATCTCATGTACACTTGTAACTTGAGAATGTTTAAGTATTTTACAGTGGGAGATTAGTCTCTGGTTCTACTTCCCCCTGATGGTAGCATAGGGAATCAAACACAGGAGGGACTGGGGTGTTGAGCAGAGAAGAAAGAGTAGTTTGGGGGCATTCTCTCTCCAATCCCATGAGCTTCAAAAGCCCCTTTCTAGATATAGTGTGTGGTTGGGATTCCCAGGTGAGTGTGTCAGTGATGAGAGAGGAGAAAATATACTGCAATACACTTCCCTCAGGACCTGGTGGAATTCCATCAGGAAATCCACACCAGAGTTAATGCTGCTATGAGCATTAACAGCAATAAGGAGACAAGGCAGGCGAGGCAGTATGTCTTATTGGACCAACTTCTGATGGTGAGAGACGCAAGCTTTCCAGCTATGCAGAGCTCTTCTTCATGTCTGAGAAAGGTACTACAGGGGTGTTAATGGGCCACTTCCCCTTGAATGGTCCCTTAGAATTTGTGCTAACTGCTGTTTAGCTGTGACACCTTTAGTGCCTTTCCCTGACCTGAAGAAGAGCTCTGTGCAGCTTGAAAGCTTCTCTCTCACCAACAGAAGTTGGTGCAATAAAAGATATTACCTCACCCACCTTGTCTCTCTAATATCCTGGGACCAACATGGCTACACACTGCATATATTAACAGCAATAACAGACAGACCCATACTCTTCTCTTCATATATTTTTACCCTTCTCAGAAGTGCAGTAGGACACGTGGTAGAAAAGGGTCTGAAGCTATGTGGCTTCCTGAGAAGACCTGCTTCCATCAAAGGAAGAATAGAGTGGTTCTTCATATGAGTTTCCTGGTGCATTAAACACAAAAGGAAATGTAGGGTTTCTATATCTTGCCCTTTGTCCCTCTATAAGATCAGGATTCCCAGCCTACAGATGGGACAATTGAGAGGAAGTGCCATCAGGTGAACTCCATAGAAAGTCCAGCATTGCTGTCATGGTATAATTCCCCACTCTGAACCTTAGCGTCCAAAAGATGGGGTACCAGCATGAATTCCTATAAGCTTAATTACCAGCTTAGAACCATAGTGCTGCCACCAACCAGGAATTCCAGTGCCTGGTACACTTTGGTCCCCCCAAAACCTTGCCTGGGGATCCCCAAGACCCAGATCTTCTGGATCTTAACACAAGGAAAGTAAACCCTTTCCCCCACCGTTGCCTCTCCCAGGCTTCCCCTCCCTGGGTTACCCTGGAAGATCACTGTGATTCAAACTCCTTGAATCACAAAACAGAGAGGA